>NC_133652.1:60507779-60864619 GCF_009905375.1 Apium graveolens
TACCATGCAAGATCTATTACTGAGATTAAGGAGAGAATCAGATTCTGACAAGAAGATAGCCAAGCTGGAGAACAGAGTTCAAGTTATTGAGAATTCAGTGGCTCTACTTCTTCAAAATCAACAGACTCAGACAAATCTTCTTATGCAACTGGCTAAAGCACAAGGCCTAACTCCTCCACTTGATGATAACAAAAAGGGGGAGAGAGAATCAAGTAAGGGGGAGAAAGGACCAACTGAGGGGGAGAAACTTCTAGTTCAAATCAGCAAAGTAATTATACCTTCAATTACTATCTCCAAGCCACCAGTTGCATATGGTATAGATCTTATCAATGCAGCAGCAGAAAATTTGAAAGATGCTGATAAAGGAAAGTTGACTTTGATCAACTGGAAAAAGATTGATGAGGACATACAGAAAAAGTTTGAATTAGTCAAGGAACCCGTTCAGTCAGCCATCCATCACTCTCATGTCAGGCCAATCAGTGTGAATGAGATGAGCATGAACTATCTGGGGAAATGACAATCTTCCTGTATCAAGACTACAAAGGCTGAGATAATTCTTAAACCAAGGGCAAACTATCCAAAGTCATCTTTGAGGAACCCAATGGATACTGTGTATGAGACACCCAAGCCTGATGAAAAGAAGCTTCTGTCAAGATCTATTGTCTTCTACAAAGATCCAGCTGATTCAGCCTCAGGAAAGAGAATTGCAAAGATATTCAGAAATGGGAAGGAAATTTGTGTGGTAGCTGGACATCCACAATTTGCTCATGCAAAGGAAGAAGAAAAAGCCATATTGAAGCAGGAAAAGAGGCAAGCTGCTCTAGATGCAAAGAAGTCTAAACAAAAGAAAGAACAGTTTGCTATCTTGGCCAAGCTACAGGCTGTGAATTCTTCTCAACAAATTCCCTCTCAACCATCTCAAGCTACTAAATCAAAGAAGAAGATTGAAGAACAGAAGAAATCCCCAAGAAAGAAAGAACTGGCTAAAAGAACAAAAAGGATATTGGATGTTGTTGACAAGGAATTGGAAGATCAATTTCCTAAGGAATCCACTCAAGCTAAAACTCAATCATCAAATCCCTCTGTGTTATTTGAAGATATAAGGGTGGTGGACCCCTACAGGAATATACATGGAGATCCTATTGTGCCAAAGGATGAGCCAATAGAGTGGGATAAATTACCAATTCCTGACTTCAACTTGCCAATTCTTATTAAGCCAAGAAGGACAAAGTCAAGGGCATTCAAGAAAGTGAAGTTGTCACCTCTCAAATCCAAGTCAGTAGTCAAAGCTCAACCCAAGGTCAACAGGGGAGACTACTTGTACTTATGTGACATCAAAGAACTCTCAGATCTAAACCTTTATCTGGAGGAGCTGGATGAGGTAAGGGCAATTGATGCATACAGAAACCTACCTGAAAGGTTGGTGTTCAAGTACAAAGGAGGAAGGGAGATTCAGTGACCTCTTCACAGGATACTTCAAGAAAGCCAAGCTGTGCTGGTCAAAGTCTATTCATCCTTCAAGAAAAACTTTGGGCTCAATATAACTGCAAGAAGATTAGTATTGAAGAATATTGAAGAGCTAAGGAGTGTTAGAGCCAAGGATGCACTTCCCAAGACTCTTATCATCCCATACACAGGGAGAAGAGTGCATCTAAGGCCCTACTGGCTGATGGAATTCATGGATGACAAGGGTGTGAGAAGATTCTTCAGATTAGAAGACCAATTGAGTATCTCTAGCAATGAGACTCTCTTGGAGATGCAAGAAATGTTAGATCTCTCAGAATTTGATGAATTAGAATTCCACAGGCAGCTCCAGAATCAAATTGAAGAAAACAACAGAAAGCTTGGAAGAAGATCCAGACCTTCAAGAAACTAGAAAAATCTGCTCAGGCTAGAGGAGCATCTTGAACTGACTGTGAGTCAAACCTTGTACATTTTGATTAATTTAAAGCACTTTCAGTTTTATCTACTTATCTCTAAAGATATATGTTTAGGATGTTTTGTAATCATCAAGTGTCTCTTAATTTATGGCTACAATTCCAGTAGACATAAATTGGGGGAGATTGTTGTGAATATGTTGTGTACTTGATGATCACTTAAAAAAATGTCTAAGTAGATTTTACTTAGTGAAATTATGTAGCACTCGACGGATAAGAATTTTAGTCCCGACGGATAACTTATTATAGTCCCGACGGATGATTAACTTATTATCCATCGAGTGAGTAGCTTATGTAATAATAAGTTTGTAGCACAGTGATGTATGCACCTTTGTATAGAATCTGTAGTAGCATATAAGTCATGTTGACTTTAACTAGATATGCAGAATAGGTTGATTAATTGTACATAAGCAATGTCTTATAATTCTGTATAAGTGAAATGAAGTCAAGTGCCAAAATAGCTACCGACGGATGATCAACAAAGCCTTCGACGGATGATCAAATGACTATCAACGGATGTTTAACATAGCAGTCGACGGATGATCAATCAAGTCATCGACGGATGATCTGAAAGTCGACGGATGATCATATCAAGAATTCAAACATCAGTTGAACAGTGAAAGCTGACACACAGCCGTCGAGTTGGATACAAACACACTGTGGAAGCCCATTAACTGGGTAATAGAGGACGAAAAGCAGCAAAGATCAAGACTGTTAGATTTTATATTTGTTCAGTTCTTTTGACTTTGTAATCTTGGTAATATATAAACCAAGAGAGTAGCAAATAGAAATATAACTGAGATAGCTGAGAAATATAAAAACAGAGAAATCATTGTAAGCACAATCTTTAACATTTCCTGTATTCTCAGCAGTTCTATTTTGTAAGCAGTTGTGAGCATTTCTGCACACAGAGTCCTCTCGATATATTATATATATCTCTGGTGGAATTGTTTAAATCCACCAGAAAGTTTTTAAAGACTCTTGTTTTTAATTACTTATGTTTTGATTCATTCAAGTTTATATTCCGCATTGTGCTAATCAAAACAAATATATCCATAATCGAGTTGAACATTTTTATTTCAAGAAAAAGGTTCAAGAATTCCATTCAACCCCCCTTCTGTAATTCTTGCTATATTGTTAAGGGACTAACAGTAAACAACTTGAAAAGAGTGGAATGTAAGTTCGAATACCTAAAGGTGATAATAAGTGAATATATGAGATTACTTTTCAGCCTTAACCAATAGAAACAAATAGGAGATGTCTAAATGCTTGGAAGCTAAAGTTAAAAATGAGTACCGCCTATCATCCTTAAACGGAGAGTCAAAGTACGAAAGTGATTTAGGAAATGTAAGATATGTTGAGAGGTTGAGTTTTAAGTGTTAGATATATTTGATAATGTCATGGCTAATATGATTTATGTTTAGTTTTCAGATCTTACTTAAATAGGATAAATCAGTACTTACTGGAAGTCAGGACTTAAGGATATCAGTACTTATATTATCAGGAGATAATTATCAGAAGATGGATATCAGAACTTAAGTACTGAAGGACGTTCAGATAAGGACAACAGCTGATTAAAGGAAAGAAGATTGAGACAAACATAAGAAGAGATATGCATGAAGAAGGAATTCTATGAAGAATAGAATACTCGGAAGAAAAGATATCTGATTGATATATTTTAGGAAGCAGAATTATATTCCATATCAATTAGCGATTATCTTGTAACTGTGTAGTATATAAACACAGACATAGGGTTTACACTAAAAGTGTTAATATATTCAAGGAGATTATTCTTTATAACCCTAGCAGCTCTCGTGATATTTGTTCATCACTGAGAGGTAACAGTTCCATACTGTAACCGAGTTTATTGTTTCAATAAAGTTTGTTTTCTGTTACTTGAATTATTAAAGTTTGATTTGATTGTACTTTATACTGTATTCACCCCCTCTACAGTGTATGTGTGACCTAACAAGTGGTATCAGAGCCTATCTGTTAATGCACAAACAGTTTAAGATCCAAACACAATCATGTCTGACACAGAAACTCCAACTAAGCCCACTAAAACTGAAGAACCTCCAAAATCACAAATTCAAAGTAGGTATGAAACCATCAGAGTTCCCATATTGAGACCATCTGAATATGCCATATGGAAGGTGAGGATGACCATATTTCTGGAAGCTACAGATCCAGAATATCTTGATAGAATCAAGGAAGGACCTCACAAACCAACCAAGCTCACGGTTGCAGTTGCAGGTGAAGCAACAAAGACTGTACCAAAGGAGAAGAGTGATTACACTGCTGAAGATATCGCATCAATTGCTAAGGATGCTAATGTACGACACTTACTGCATAGTGCCATTGATAATGTAATGTCAAACAGGGTAATTAACTGCAAGACTGCAAAGGAGATATGGGATGTTCTGGAAACAAGGTGTCAGGGAACTGATACAATTAAGAAGAACCGGAAGACAATACTCACTCAAGAGTATGAACACTTTGACTCAAAGGCTAATGAGTCATTAACTGATTTATATGATAAATTTGTCAAACTCTTGAATGATTTGTCACTGGTTAATAAGGAGTATGATCTTGAAGATTCAAACCTTAAATTCATGTTAGCTCTTCCTGAATGCTGGGATTTGAAGGCTACAACAATAAGAGACAACTACAATCTTGATGAAACAACTCTTGATGAAATTTATGGAATGCTCAAGACTCATGAACTTGAGATGGAACAAAAAAACAAGAGGAAAGGAGGAAAGTCAAGAACAATTGCTCTTAAGGCTGAAGAAGAATCCCCCAAGGCAGCTACCTCAAGGAAAGACAAGAGTAAAGCTCTTTTCACAAAGTCTGATACTGAGTCATCAAGTTCTGAAAGTGATGATGACTCAGAATCTGAAAGCTTGTCTGAGACTGATGCTGATGAGGAGATGATGAAGCTGTGTGCTCTTATGGTGAAAGGGATCACAAAGATTGCATACAGGAAGTTCAGGAAGGGAAAGAAGTTTTTTAGGAAAGGCACAAGTTCTGATAAGAAGAATTTCAGAAGATCTGAGGGCAGAGGAGGAAAGTCTGACAGAGGAGATTATACCAATGTCAAATGCTATAACTGTGGTGAGAAAGGCCACATATCTCCTGATTGCAAGAAAATGAAGAGTGACAAAGGCAAGGCTCTTATCACAAAGAAGAAAAGCTGGACAGACACCTCAGACTCTGAAAGTGAGGAGAATTATGCTTTGATGGCAAATGCTGATAAAGTAAGTGCTGAAAGCAGTTCTGAAGCTGCTGAATCAAAGGGCAACAGGAAATACATCCTGGTTCTGGACAAGGGATGTTCAGGACATATGACTGGAAATAAAGCCCTGCTATCAGACTTTATGGAGAAAGCTGGCCCAAGTGTTTCTTATGGAGATGGCAACATTGGAAAAATATTGGGATATGACAATATCAATCTTGGGAATGTCATCATTAAAGAAGTAGCTCAGGTCTCAGGACTTAAACATAATCTGCTGAGTATAAGTCAAATCTGTGACAGAGATTATCATGTTGATTTCTTTGAAGAACATTGTGAAGTTGTGAGTAAATATACAGGCAAAGTTGTTCTGAAAGGATACAGGCGTGGTAACATTTATGAAGCTAAGCTTTCAACAAGTACTGATGGTTCTGCAATCTGTCTAATGAGTAGAGCATCAATTGAAGAAAGCTGGAATTGGCACAAGAAACTCTCTCATTTAAATTTCAACAATATAAATGAGTTGGTCAAGAAAGATCTTGTGAGAGGACTACCAAAGTCAATATTTGCTCCTGATGGCCTTTGTGATTCTTTTCGGAAGGCCAAACAAAGAAAATCTTCATTCAAGAGCAAGACTGAATCATCAATTCTTGAGCCTTATCACCTACTACATGTTGATCTATTTGGTCCAGTAAATGTCATGTCTATTGCAAAGAAGAAATATGCTATGGTCATAGTGGATGAGTTCACCAGATACACATGGGTGTATTTCTTGCACACAAAAAGTGAAACTGCATCTATCTTGATTGATCATGTCAAACAACTGGATAAATTGGTCAAAGATTTTGTGAAGACAATAAGGAGTGATAACGGCACTGAGTTCAAGAATCTGATAATGGAAGAGTTCTGTAAAAACCATGGAATCAAGCAGGAATTCTCTGTTCCTGGAACTCCACAACAAAATGGAGTTGTTGAAAGAAAGAATAGAACTCTCATTGAAGCTGCACGTACAATGCTTGAAGAAGCAAAGCTTCCAACCTATTTCTGGGCTGAAGCTGTGCAGACTGCTTGTTTTACTCAAAATGCAACACTCATTAACAAGCAAGGAAAGACACCATATGAGATGGTGAAGAAAAAGAAGCCAAATCTGAAGTATTTTCATGTATTTGGATGCAAGTATTTTGTTCTCAAGACTCATCTTGAACAGCTATCCAAATTTGATCTAAAAGCTGATAAAGGAATCTTTGTTGGATATCCACTTTCCACAAAAGCCTTCAGAGTCTATAATTTGAGAACAATAGTGGTCATGGAATCTATCAATGTCTCTTTTGATGACAAGAAGATTACTGGACTTGAAGATTTTATTGATCATGATCAGCTGAGATTTAAAAATAAAAACTCAAATTCTGATACTGAAAATCCTGAAAATCTAAGTCCTGATACTGCAAACTCTGATGGATTAAACTCTGATGTTATTGAAACTGTGGTGACTACGCCAAAGGAAGATGCACCTATGTAGGGGTTGCATACTCAAGATCTTACCACATCACAAAAAGCATCAGAACATACATCTGGCTCTTCAAGTTCTGATTCGTCAAGTTCTGATAAGCCAAGTTCTGATAGTTCTGAAAATCTAAATTCTGAAAAATCCAACTCAGAGAGCATAGTTTCAGGAGGAGCATCAGAAAATGAAAATGAAGACAGCATGGATCATGGGGAGTATCCAGTTCTGGAGAAAACCTTCCATCTGTAAGGAAGTGGACTAAATCACATACACCTGATTTGATAATTGGAAATCCTGATGCAGGTGTCAGAACTAGAGCAGGTACTTCAAATGAATGTCTTTACAATTCTTTTCTTTCTCAGACTAAGCCAAAGAAAGTGGAAGAAGCTCTTCAAGATGCTGATTGGGTGCAAGCAGTGCAGGAAGAGTTAAATGAATTTGAAAGAAACAAAGTCTGGACCCTAGTGCCAAGACCAAAGAATAGATCTGTTGTTGGTACAAAGTGGGTATTTAGAAACAAAACTGACAGTGATGGCATAATTACAAGGAATAAGGCAAGGCTGGTTGCAAAAGGATATTCTCAATATGAGGGAATTGATTATAATGAAACATTTGCACCAGTTGCTAGGTTAGAAGCCATAAGGATATTTTTGGCTTATGTTGCTCATAAAAAGTTTACTGTCTTTCAAATGGATGTGAAAAGTGCTTTTCTCAATGGAGAATTGGAGGAAGAAGTATATGTTAAACAACCTCCCGGCTTTGTGGATTCCAAATATCCAGATTATGTCTACAGGCTTGATAAAGCACTTTATGGACTTAAGCAAGCTCCTAGAGCATGGTATGAGACTTTAGCTCAGTTTCTTCTGGAAAGTCAATTTAACAGAGGAACTATAGACAAAACAATGTTCTACCTCAACCATGGAAAAGACTTACTTCTGGTCCAGATTTATGTTGATGATATCATTTTTGGGTCTATAAATGACAGACTTTGCAAAAAGTTTGCCAAACTGATGCAGTCAAGGTATCAGATGAGTATGATAGGGGAACTTAGCTATTTTCTGGGACTTCAAGTCAAGCAGAATGAAGAAGGCACTTTTATTTGTCAAACTAAGTACACCAGAAACTTGCTGAAGAAATTTGGAATTTAAGATTGTTCAAGTGCATCCACTCCCATGGCCACTGCAACAAAACTGGACAAGGATACTGGTAAATCAGTAGATATTACTGATTACAGAGGTATGATTGGCTCTCTACTCTATCTAACTGCTAGTAGACCTGATATCATGTATGCTACCAAGAGAACCTCACTTAACAGTTGTGAAAAGAATTTTCAAGTATCTTAAGGGAACAGCTGATCTGGGATTGTGGTATCCCAGAGAATCAGATTTTAAACTAATAGGTTACTCAGATGCATATTTTGCAGGTTGCAAAATTGACAGGAAAAGCACAAGTGGAAGCTGCCAATTTCTTGGAGGCAGATTGGTTTCTTGGTTTAGCAAGAAACAAAAGTCAATTTCTACATCAACTGCAGAAGCAGAGTACATTGCTGTAGGAAGCTGTTGTGCACAGATTCTTTGGATGAAGAATCAGTTACTGGATTATGGGTTAACATATTTCAAAATCCCTATTTACTGTGATAATCAAAGTGCTATTGCTATGACAGGTAATCCAGTTCAACACTCTATAACAAAGCACATCAGCATCAGGTACCACTTCATAAGGGAACATGTGGATGAAGGTACAGTGGAATTGCACTTTGTTCCAACAGATCAACAACTAGAAGATATCTTCACAAAACCACTATGTGAAGCTACTTTTACAAGATTGGTAAATGAACTTGGAATGGTTTCAGGTTCTTTCTCTAAATCTGCTTAGTTTTGTTCTGATGCATCGGACTTTATGATCAGTATTTACAAAAATTATTCTCTTTGTGTATTCTGTGCTTAATTGAAAATTTGCTTAAGTACTGACTGTTGTCTGATGTAAGTTTCTAAACTCTGAAAATGATATGTCTGTTTATGTAACTATTCAATCCCATGAGGATATATGTGCTAGATGCTGACCTAGTAGTCTTCAATAAACTAGGGATCCCATGTTAGAAGTAATTATTTCTGTGGAAATCTTTTGACACAAGCAAATTCTGATATTGAGCTTAGTTGAGTTTACTTTGTCTATCTTATTACTAAGTCACAAACTAGAATAATGCTTCTCATCTGTTAAGTTCTGATGCTAGTAAATCTGTTGAATGTACTAAGTGCTGATAAACCTCTCTTATCAAAAGAAAAAGAATAGAATCAAGGATTAAAATTCAGGTACTCCTTTGAGATCTAGAGTACAAATGTGGAAGGGACGACCCAAGTGCATTGCTGGTATTAAGTAAATATGCATCAGAAAAGCAAAATATTTTCTTGGTGACTTTTCACACTCTATGATTACTGGAGAAACACTCTGATAATAGCATAAATTCTGATAGCAGTCGTGACTCGCTTACACTGAGAAGCCAATGTAAAATAGAATTTAAAAAGATGCACAAAATTAGCACAAAATAGTTGAGGTGGACTCAAGCATGAACTCATTCAATAGTAGGTTTCAGAATAATGACAGGTTTTTAGTAAAGTTTTAGTTATGCCTTATTTCTAAGATATACTGAAGTGAATCAGACTTTACTCTTTATCTGATATTTAGCTTAATGCACACACTAAACACTCCATATGAATGATGAAAATTATTGTGGTAATCTATGTTATTTTAGATGAACAGTTTCTGTGTCATATTGCATAAATTCTGAGGACAAGTTCTGATTGCACGTTCTGATGATTAAGTTCTGAAGAATCTATATCAGAATTTTCGTGAGGACTTACTAAGATAGGCATTCATTTTTCGAGTTAAGAAATCATGTTCTGATAACTGTTAAGTTTGGATATAAGTCTAATCTGATCCTTTACTTGACTTATTTGTGGATAAAATCTAAAAATAGTTTTATTTTAAATCAGACCATGTTTGGTAGAATATTAACAGTCAAAATCATTAAGGAAAGTGGTTCATGTACATGTACAGTAATGTTTACTTGTTACTTGTGCACATTAAACCCTGACTTACACTTCCAATGACTATTTTTCGTCTTCCCAGTCTAGGGAGACGAGGTAGAATTAATTCTACCTGTCAGCATTGAATTTCCTTGCGTCTCCTGGCATTCTTTTGCCTATATAAACAACCACTTCACATCAGCCTTCACATCAACTCTTTTATCACAAAACTCATCTCCATTTTCTTTATATCAAAAACACCATGGTCAATTACAATATGTTTTTGAACTATGAAACATTCAACATGGAGCTGAACTGTGAAGCCTGGCAGCAGGAATGGCACGTCACTGTCATTCCTGATGAGATATGGGACTCAGTTCCCCAGGAGGTACTCACCCACCTCCTGTTCTTCTACATGGATTACCATTGCCTTCTGGAGCGATTGGAGGAGGAAAGGCTGGAAGCTTTCCGCCAGCAAGAGCGAATCATCCGACTCGCTATTCTGTTTGTCGAGAGTAGGAAGAAGAAATGATTTAGTTTCTTCTTCCTGTTTTTCTTCATCGTCAGCCTTGCCCCTGCTTCTTGAGCTAGGACTAAGGCTGTTGATGTTAGGTTTAGCAGCTTAGGACAATCTTGTAAAAGTTCTGATGTAATTTAAATTTCATGAATGTATTCTCTTAATATATTAATGAAGTTTCTTTTTTTGCAAGTTCTTGTCTCTGAGATGTTCTGAAATGCATTGATAAATCCTGATAAATATTTATATTCTGATGACCATTTCAATTTTAATTTAAATTAAGTTCTAATTTTACATTATCAGTACTTGTTCCCTTGATTTATTTTGGTCATTCTCACTCGATTTTTTTTTCAGAATATTGGTGTTGCAGTGAAAAATAATTGAATACGTGAAAACGGTTTCAATTTTGAATTAAAACTGATTTACCTTGATTAATGGAATTACTGGGTAAGTGGAACGGTTTTTCCTTGAAAAACTGCAAGTGGGTAAGTAATGATTACTGTTTTCCCGTGCTCATTAACTATTCATTATTACTGCATGTCTGACAGGTGTCCAACGGTTACATTTTTTTCAAAGTATAAGTAAGACAGAGAGAGGATTTTTTAATCTTTTATTCACTTTTATACTTTATCTCTCTATTTGCTTTTACTCTCTTTCTTCTCCTGACGTTGGTTTTTCATATAGACATTCTATCAAACACCTAACAGGCACTCTTCAATCTCGATTATTTTCATGGCACCTAAGGATTTAATCATTGATGGAGCTAAATTTGTTCCAAATAACTATGCTGCAATTCTTGATCATGCTGAAGCTCCATCTGAGTTGCATTTTGTGCAAGATCTTCTTGCACACAGTGAAATCGGGTATGCATTGACCCAACCTTCAACCTTTTCGAGCCAACAAGTTCTGACATTTTGGAGGACTGAAACTTTGATAATGGTAGTCAAAATGGTACTCCTAGTATTGTTTTCGAAGTGGATGATTCTACATATGGGTTAACTCCTGGTACAATTCGCAAGGCCCTACATCTACCAGAAGGACGTACTTTTTCAACCCCGGAGGAATCAGCTCTTAAAGAGTTCATGGCTAGTTTGGGGTATGAGCAGAGTTTGGCAAAGCTTGGGCAGTTGAAATGGGCTCATATCAGAAAGGAATGGAGCTTCTTCTTTGACTGCATCACTAAAGCTTTTGGGAATAAATGTTCAAAATTTGATGCTATTCCCATAATGAGTCAGCACATCGGGTATGCTATCATTAACCAAACTCATTTTGATTTTGCAACTGCTGTGATAGGTTTTATTGGGGATAGGATGACAGAAGATAGGAATGTTGTCTACTTTGCTAGATTTTGTCAGCTTATTTATAACCATTGTTGTGCTGATAACCCCCAACCTACCACTGACTTAACTCCATCTTTCAAAATTGCAAAACGAGCTTTTAATGACCTGGTAAATGCTGATCTTAAGAAAAGGGTGGTTAGACCTTTACAGATTCCTCAGTCTGTAAAATAGATCTTGGTAAATGCTGATCCTGATACCTACAGATCTGTTTATCCTGATGTCCAACCAACAACCACCTTCCAAACGCCACAACAACCATCAGAACATACCACTCATACTACTCAACCTACCCTCAGACAATATCTCAAATCATATCTCTCCACTTCACAGACAGTTCAACCTTCATCCTCAGCACCTACTGTGAAGCCTTCATCTTCCAAGGCCAAGAGGACAAAGACTGTTTCTCAAACACCTCAGAAGAGAAGGAGGATTGTTTTGAGAGATGAATCTGATAATGAGGAACAAGTTTCTACTTCAGAACCTGTTAATAAAGAAGCTGAGAAAGTTCCTTCTCAAAAGGATTCTGCAATTGGGGGATCTAGGCTTCTCAAAAGGCTTAGAAGAATGACTGTTGATGAAACTCCCAAGGAATCCATATCTCTAAAGAGATACAAGAAATAGAGGGAAAAAAGGCTAGTTTCAGATGATGAGGAAGCAGAAACTAAGGAAGGAGATAATGAATCTTTGATCTCACAAGAACCAGAATCTGCTAAGGCCACTGCTTCTCCATTAACTTCAACTAAGGAAGCTGTTACTGAAAAGGCCAACACACCTTCTGTGTCTCCTAAGACTGTATCTCCTGTTAATTCAGGCATAAGTGCTGATATTGATATCCAGAACTTGGTTGTGCCTGAAGTACTTTACTTAGAAGCTCCAACAGCAACTAATCCATCAACAACACCTGTTACTGATGCTGCTCAATCTCCAGAATTATCTACTACACCTTCTTTGCATCTAGATGCTGATGATCAGAATATAGGTGAGCATCAGGATATGGCTGTTGATCAGAACTTGGAACCAGATCAGCAATTAGAGGATGATCCTGAAGTCTCCATTGCTACTCATACTGTTGTTTTATCAGAAGATACTGATTCTGTAAGTTCTGATGCTGCAAATGCTGGAGATACTGGTGATACTGCTCCAAATGCAGATGCTGCTGAAGCAGGTCCTTCAGGACATGCTCCTCAACAAACTGTTCTTAAATGTGAACTTGTTAAGAAGTTTGTTACAAGAAAAGCACCAGTGCCTTGGAGTGAAACTCCTGCAGGACAGGAGTGGACTAAGGAATGGAACTCAGTTACCTGTGCTCCATCTGCAAAGCATCTTGCTGAGCACTTGACTAAAGCTGATGAGATGTTAATTACTGATGATTTCAAAATACAGCTTAGAGTTACTGCGTTGAGTACTAAACATCTACAAGGTCTTCATTCAACTACTCATGCAGAGTTGCATAAGATTCAGGAAGAATTCATTAAGCAAGAACAAGTTCAGAAGATTGACAAGAAAAAATTCTTCCAACCTACCTTTGACAGAGTTGCTTATATTGAGAAGACTCAAGAGAAACAACAAGCTTAAATTGATGATATTCTGAAAAATTAAGCTTCTCAGCAATCTCAACTTAATGAAATCCAAGTCTCAGTGGAATTGCTTGTCTCTCTTCTCTTACCTGCTGATGCCAAAAAGGGGGAGAAAGTAATTAAGTCCAAATGCAAAACTGATAAGACACTGAAGGGGAAGGATGATGAAAAGGATGATCAAGGAAACTCTGGAATGGGTAGAGGTCATAGTCAAGGTAGAGGTTTCTCATCAAGAAAAGCTGAAATCACAAGTCACAGGACAAGTTCTGATACTGGAAAAAGAATTAGTTCTGCTACTGGTAAAAGGATAAGTTCTGATGAACTTTTAGAACTTGATGAAGAAATGTCAAGACAGTTATTTCTTCAGGAAAATCCAGGAATGGACTTGGAGAGTTTAATGGAAGAAGAAGCCAGACTTAAATCAGAAAAAGTCACATCTAAATCTGAAGCTTCTAATAAAAAGATACTTCCAAAACTCAAAGGCATTGTGATAAAAGAAAGGACAAATACTGAAGCAACATTGGCTAAATCACAACCGCTGATAGATCCAAGATCTAAGGGTAAAGAAAAAGTTGGTGAACCTATCAAGGTTTATGTGCCTCCTGAGAATGAAGAAATCACTGATGAAAAGGATGATCTTGCTCTGACTTCAAGAAAAGTTTCTAAGACAACCTCTGACATGGCTCAAGTTGTTCAGAGTTAAGAGACAGTAAGTTCTGATATTTCGAAGAAGCAAGTAACCTCTGACATAGCTCAAGTTAACTTGATATCAGAAGATAAATCAAGGAAACTCCTACCAGGATTCACTAAAGCAAAACAGACTCAACCTTTGAAGACTGCTGCAAGTGGTTTTGAAGCAAGATTAGTTACTGGAAAGGAAGCAAGAGACAAAACTGGATTGGGAAGTGCTGATGAAAGAAGAATACAAAACACTACCAATGATCCAACTTCCTTGAGTGAACCGGGTATTGGAGCAACTCCTGAGAGATTGAATTAACTGGAATCTGTACAAATGGTTTACCATACCTACTTGAAAGAACACATCTTGTTGTACTTCATGACAGATGGTAGGGTTTATCATATAAGGCAAAATGCCATTCCATTGAAGTATTTTGAAGAACTAAAGCATGTACTATTCTTACTTCAAGTGAATGATAGATTAATAGAAAGTGCTGCAAACTATTTGAAGGATCAGATTCAGAGACATAAAAGGCTTTATTCTGTTAAGTCTGACAGCACATATCTTCCAAAGTACAGAGATCACAAGGGTGATATGGTTGAAATGAAGCCCAACACTGCTAAGATTATAACTACCTTTCTGGGTTACAGGGCTGTGGAATTCAATCTTGAGTCTGATAAAGCATATTTGATCAGACTGGATCATGATATAAAAAGATTAATGATCTCAGGGCTGCAATCTTTCAAATTGGTGAAGATACTGCAGAGCTTAAAGATGCTAAAAGGAGGATGATTGATGAACTCAGATATGCTGAGAGATGTTTGTTGAAGAACTATCTCAGAACAACTCCTGACATCAGAGAGATCAGAAGATGAAGCCAAGTCAAGATCTACAACTGCTTAAATTCTGATATTTGTACAGACTGAAGTTGTTATCAGAAGTTAGAGATTGGTAAAGCTTTAAGGATTGTAATTTGTAGTTATCTAGTCTAATTCTCATGCATTTGTACTTAATATTTTTTACATCATCAAATATTTGTTAAACTTGTATATTATGCTAATTTAGAAGTTGGGGGAGATTGTTAGATATATTCGATAATGTCATGGCTAATATGATTTATGTTTAGTTTTCAAATCTTACTTAAACAGGATAAATCAGTACTTACTGGAAGTCAGGACTTAAGGATATCAGTACTTATATTATCAGGAGATAATTATCAGAAGATGGATATCAGAACTTAAGTACTGAAGGACGTTCAGATAAGGACAACAGCTGATTAAAGGAAAGAAGATCGAGATAAACATAAGAAGAGATATGCACGAAGAAGGAATTCTATGAAGAATAGAATACTTGGAAAAAAAGATATCTGATTGATATATTTTAGGAAGCATAATTATATTCCATATCAATTAGCGATTATCTTGTAACTGTGTAGTATATAAACACAGACATAGGGTTTACACTAAAAGTGTTAATATATTCAAGGAGATTATTTTTTATAACCCTAGCAGCTCTCGTGATATTTGTTCATCAGTGAGAGGTAACAGTTCCATACTGTAACAGAGTTTATTGTTTCAATAAAGTTTGTTTTCTGTTACTTGAATTATTAAAGTTCGATTTGATTGTACTTTACACTGTATTCACCCCCTCTACAGTGTGTGTGACCTAACATTAAGGAAACACTGGAATGATCATTTATTATCGATGTCAGCTTTGGAATGCCATTTTATCAAGCTTCATGTGAACGCAAGTGTAGGTCCCCATTTTTTTTTGAGATAAAGTGGGAGAAAGAAAGTTGTTAAATTCTAAGTGAATTCAGCACACCAAGAGCGCAGTGATGTTGATTGAGCAGCTCGGAGTAGACAAAGAAAGAAGGTGAAATTATATCGAGAGAGAATATGAATATAGAAATAAGACCAGTAGTGTTAGTACAAGTTTCATCTTGAAAGAGACTGGATAAGTTTAAGTAGAAGAGATAGGTTAAGTCCTAAAATTAGTGAACCATTCGAGGTATTGATAAATATAGATAAAGTTGTTTATGAGTTGATGTTACCGTCACAACAGTGTATACATATAATGTGTTTGGCCTGTTAAAGTTAAAGCGATAAGTATTTGATTTGAATTAAGCGATTGATCATGAGCCAATGGGGCTCTTGTCCAAGTTTGTTTTGCATATAGTGATCAATCCAAATTCTTGATCGTTAAAGGCGAGTCATTGGAAATGAGTGTATATCTATAGTAAGTACGTTTAAAATCCACGAGTAGAAGAGTCTACTTGGAAACTAGAGTCGGATATGCTTGACAAATATCCTTACTTGTGTAATTAGACCAGATTCTGAGGACATAATCTTTCTAGGGGGGGAGAATATAACGACTCGTGTATTTTTGAATTATTTAATTATGTGATTACTATAGTAATTATTAAATAAAATATGTGTATTGGTTTTGACCGCTATGTGTTATTTGATTATTATCTATGTGTGATTTACGATGTATCGAGTTGTCCGCGTGATTAACTAAGGAATTGTATTGAATTGTTTCACTTTTAAAGTGGATTTAATGCAAATTTATTTGTATAAATATTTGAAGTGTCTCTAAAATTGTTTTTATGATTTTGTAATTACATTAATTATTTTTAGGATTTTATAAAATTGAGAAATCAATATTTCATTAATTGTTTATTTATAAATGATTTTCTGTGTGTGTTTAATGGTAAAATCCATATTTAATTATGGAAATCTTCAAAAATCATGAAACTTATATTTTATTAAGTTCATATTATTTTGAGAATTTTAAATTATTATTTTGGGAATTTTCGAAGTTAGTTTCACCCGCGCGTCGATTCGTTTAAGTGCTAAAAGCGGGTATAAACTGCATTTCAGAAATTATTTTAAAATTACGAAATTTATGTTTTTGTAAACTTCGGGATATTTGTAATATTTTAAGACTATTTTCGTAATTCTATGAATTTGTTTTAAGTGCAGCTCGAATCGTTAATTGTTAAATGCGGATACGAGTTATGTTTCAAAAATATTTTAAAAATTATAAAAACCTTATTTTATTAGTTTCGGGATTTTTAGAAAATTTTAAGACTAACTTGGTAATTTTCAGGTTATTTTCGCCTGCGCAATGGTTCGTTAAAATCTAAAATACGGGTCAGAACCGGGCAGTGGAAAATGGGGTACAAATCCTGAATCAATTATGTGTCAATTTCCCAGGACTTCAGTGGATACGTGCTAAGCTGCTGTTGCCTAATTTATTAAATATATATATACATATACAAAACAGGTACCCCTCCCTTGTTGATTTCTTGACACTCTCATTGAAATCTCTCTCTCATATCTCTATAATCCCTCTCTCGTTTCTACCTTTCGTTGATTCTGGTGGTTTCTGCCATCATGGCTTGGTAGTTTCTGTCGCCGGTATTGTTTCTCTCCGATCTGCTGCTCAGTAACGGCCTCAAATTGGTTCCTGTTTGTTTATGTATGTATACATACATGGATACATGTCTCTGTGTTTGTGCGGTTTAGTTATCTTCTTGTATGCCGCCTGGGTTCTTCGATTTCCTTATATTTTCTGGCCCTGTATTCATGTGTGGTTGTTGGTGCGTGTACGGACGTGTGTGTTGTGATGGAAATTCTTTTAATTATTTTAATTTGGTTGCATGGAATTACTTGACTGATTTTATTAAATAAAACGATTCTATGCGGGAAATTATAAAAGCTAATCGGTGGAATTCGTGTTGGAAATCGGGTACCCGCGAGTTTTACCGCCGTCAGCGATGAATTTCGATGAGCTGACGGTGGACTGTGATGACACGATTCTGAGTCCTAATATTTTTAATAAATAAAAGTCGTGTTGTGTTTTTATTCTGGATCGAAATAGTTAATTAGTAAATATTGAATCGTGATGATTGAGTTGGTTGTGATTACTAAATTGTATCGGTGATTGGAAATTTGCGAGTTGTGATTGGTTGTCGTGGTTTAAATTGGATTGTTGTTGTTGAATTGATGTCGATTGATATTTCGACGGGTAGTCCGATAAACAAAGGAGACGCTGCCCGATTTTTGGGAAATATAATTTTGTAAATATGGGAACGTATCCGACGAATATCAGGACTTCGAGAGACTATATATACATATATATGTGTGTGTTTTGTACGAACTTGGTTGTACGAAGTGATGAAATATTTTTCCAAATCGATAACCATAATTTCGTAAAATAAAGAGTATATGTATTTTCCGAAAACGAACACCGAACCGATTTTCGAGATTGTGAACCTTACTTGTTGCATGTGTTAGTATAATATACATAATTACGAGTCGGGTTTGAATATCGTTGGGTAAAATTGGTATCGAGGATATGTCAAGCATACGTAGACGTCTAACGTAGGGTATTTCGATCCTGTAGGTTATAGTCGGGAACCTGAAAGCGGACGATGGACTAAAGATAACCTAGTGGTCAGTCGACGAGCTCAGTAGAGTTTCAACAGAAAAACCTGAGTGTCGAAGTCCAATCCAATGGGATCTAGTGGTTGGACGTTAAAGCCTGAGCGACAGAGTCGGCTCAGAGTTGATCAATAATAGTTATAAAGCCCTATAAGGCAAGTATTTCTAAACTTTTTTTCAAGATATATTACCAATGTTTTCGAACTGTTTCATAACATGTCGCTATTATTCAAAATAACTCCTGTTTTATATTGCAAGTGCTTTAAAATATTTAACGTTGAACCCTGATTTTCTTGATCTTGAGCCATAAGCCTTATTCTTTGTAAACCGTCCTTTGTTGATCCTCAGACACCAAACCATAAAAATATGATACTACTCCCCAAATGTATAACTACCAAACACCAGACACTGGAAGAGAATTGTTTGAAAACACATAAACTTTTATACTCCAATCATTCTTTATAACATCAAAGAACCATACCATGAAAAATCATTACTGGTCTAATACCTGACCCTTGTACAAACTGAAAACCGTTTCTTATACATACCCTGATATACCCTTGTGATATCCATGAATTTCTTCACATTCTAATTCAAGTGTTTGATCATCATTGATTATGATTTTGTTTTATTGAAGTATATTGTTTGTCATACTGAATTGTTTTAGAGTTGGATAGTTTTTCTAAATAAGGACCAGATTCGTGGTCAGACCAGATTCGTGGTCGATTATAGGCCAATGTGTGCCTTGGATCCAATAATTAGAGCAGTGTTGTGTGCTTTGCTCAGGGTTAGTGCGTGACTGATCAGCAGCCTAACCCTTGGTTTTAAAACTTAAAATTGAATATCCAATTCTAATGATGGTTTAACAATAAACTTGATTCTTCTGAATCATTCTATTTGAACATTGCTTAACCTCAATTATCACTACTATGACTTGCTGAGCTAGTTAGCTCACCCTTGCAATTCTTTCATATATTTTACAGTTGAAAAGAATATGGATGATAGTGAAGTTCCTCAGTCCAAAGTGCGGGCTAAGGTTCCAGTTGAGTTGGATCGAGCTAGCAGAAGCTTCATATGGTAGAGAGATAGTCAGATTGTAAGAATAATTTTGTTATCAGTGGTAAGTTAAATTAATGGGGATTTGGTACGTTGTAATAAAAGTTAAGGTTGTGGCTTATATTCATACTTTAACCTGTTGCGATCCGTGGTTTTGTGAAGCAGGGTCATTATAAATAATATTTCTTATACAGGTTTATATATTGTGTATGTGTTATGGACCCCAAACTTCTGACCCGGGTTTGGAGGGCGCCACACCAATCTTATAACTCACAAGTTGAATGTCGATCCAACTCGGAAGGCCGTATAATAAAAGAAGAGAACTTATTCCCCTGATAGGTTGAAAGCCATTATGTAGGAGGTTGAGAAGCTCCTTGAAGCTGGATTTTTTGAGGAAGTACAATTTCTCGGATGGGTGGATAACCCTGTGATGGTCAAGAAAACCAATGGAAAGTCGAGGATGTGCATCGATTTTACTGACCTTAAAGATGCATGCCCTAAGGACTGCTACCCTCTACCAAGGATTAACACCCTAATCGATGCCACTGCTGGGCACGAGATGCTAAGCTTCATGGATGGATTCAACAATTACAATCATATTAAAATGCATAAGGATTACACCTGAAAGGTATCTTTCATAACCGACTTTGGTGTCTTTTGCCATCTTATTATGGCTTTTGGACTAAAAAATACATGAGCCATTTATCAAAGATTGGTGAAAAAGATATTCGCTCATCTGATCAGAAAAACCATGGAGGTCTATGTCAATGATATGTTAAACCTTGCTAAGTGCGCCTTCAGCGTTGGGTCTGGGAAGTTTTTGGGTCACATGGTCTCGAAGAGAGGAATCGAGGCAAACCCTGACAAAATCAAAGACATCCTAAATATGGAGCCGCCACACTCCATAAAAGACGCTAAAAAATTGACGAGGAGAATTGTGGCCTTGGGGATGTTCATCTTCAAGTCAGGAGACAAGTGCCTACCCTTTTTTAAAACTTTGAAGAAGGTGATGAATTTTGAGTGGACTGCTGAAAGCCAAGAGGCTTTTAAACAGCTGAAGAAATACATGACCGAAGCCCCATTATTGGCCAAACCAAGTCCAAAGAACATCTTTTACCTGTACCTTGCGGTCTCTGAGCAGGTTGTGAGCGCTGTTTTAATGAAGGAAGAACAGAAGGTTTAAAAATCTGTCTACTATGTAAGGAAAGTGCTCCATGGATCCGAGTTGAACTACTCAACTACCGAGAAGTTTGAACTCACCCTCATAACAGCCACGGGGAAGCTACGACCATATTTCCAGGCATATAAGATCGAAGTCCTGACGGACTAACACCTGAGAAGCATCCTTCACAGCCCGAAAACAAGTGAGAGGCTAATCAAATGAAAAATTGAGTTGGGTGAATTTGATATCAAGTACAATCCTCGAACAGCCATCAAGGCTCAGAAATTAGCATACTTCATGGTCGAATGCACCATTAATGACCAAGAAGTCGGGGGCAAGAGATAGTAACCCCCGAATAAGAGAATGATAAAGATGAAGACTTGACTCTGAAGGAGTACTGGGTTCTCCATTTTGATGGAGCTTCCAAAACAAAATCTAGTGGTGCAAACCTAGTCTTAAAAAGCCCCAAAATGTTCATGATTGAGTATGCTTTGAAGTTGGACTTCACAACTACGAACAACGAAGCAGAATATGAAGCTTTGATAGCAGACTTAGGCCTAGCTAGATCCGTGAGGGCCAATAATCTTAAAATTTATGGAGACTCAAGAATCATCGTTGCCCAAGTCAATGGGGAGTTTGAAGCTAAATATGAAGCCATGAACAAGTACCTAAGGGCTGTGAAAGGAATACTGACTCAATTTAATGAATGGTACATAAAACATGTTTCGAGAGAGGAGAACACTATGGTCGATGCCCTGTCCAATATCGCCTCATCCAAAATCGAGAACTATCCAAGAATTATCTACTTCCAAATCCTGAGAACCCCGACTATCCATGTTATAAACTTGATAACACCAATTGGTGTAACTAGCTGATGGATTGACCCCATCAAGAACCACCTTGTGATAGGTTGGCTCCCCGACGATGCCCAAGAGGCACACAAATTGTCAGTAAGAGCATTGAGGTACTCTCTGATCGAAGGCCTTCTGTACAAAAGGTCTTTCGTTATCCCATATATGAAGTACTTGAGACCTCACAAGGCAGAAGAAGCACTTATGGAGACCCATGAAGGGATTTGTGAACAGCACTTGGGGGACAGGACCCTCGCTCATAAAATAACCCGATTGGACTTCTACTGACCAACAATGTTAGCCGATACAAAGGCTTATGTAAAGAAATAT
The DNA here is from genome assembly GCF_009905375.1 of Apium graveolens. Lineage (NCBI taxonomy): Eukaryota > Viridiplantae > Streptophyta > Magnoliopsida > Apiales > Apiaceae > Apium > Apium graveolens. Next base: position 60,529,439 of record NC_133652.1, read on the forward strand.
GATAGATGCCAAAGGCATACTCCTGCAGTTCAACAGTCCCCAGAGAAGCTCACGTCCATCAGCTCTCCCATCCTTTCGTGATGTGAGGAATGGACATACTAGGTTCCTTTCCTCTAGCATCAGGACAAAAGAAGTTCATTATGGTCTCCATTGACTACTTCACTAAGTGAATTAAGGCCAAGACACTGGTCAAGATAATCACCAAACATATTTCTCAATTCTTCTGGGAGAATGTGATATGTCGATTTGAAATTCCACGCATCCTTGTTATGGATAATGGGCGACAGTTTGACAATAAAGAGTTTAAGGAGTATTGTAATGACAACAACATAGAACTCTGATTTACCTCAGTTGCCCATCCTCAAGCAAATGGGCAAACAAAAGTCGCTAATTGGATCATCCTTCATGGACTCAAGAAGAGGATTGAACGCTCAAGAAACACTTGGGTGGATGAATTGCTACCTATACTCTGGGCATATCATATTACTTGAAAAGTAACAACTAAAGTTACCCCATTCATGTTGGCTTACGTAGCCGAGGCAGTAGTGCCCCTTAAAATCACTTACGGGTCACCAAGGATTGAAGCATATAAACCAAAAATAAATTAAGGTGTGAGGCTCGCTCTCGACCTCATTGACGAGGTTCAAGACGAAGCCAACGCCCGTAATGTAGAGCATCAGCGGAGATCCTCCCTCTAATATAATAGGAGGGTTAAAGAATAGTTCTTCCATAAAAGAGACTTGGCCTTGAAGAAGATTGAGACATCAAGAGTTGGCGAGAAAGGGAAGCTGGCCCCAAATTGGGAAGGACCTTACAAGGTTAAGAAGACACTGGGATGAGGATCCTTCAAGTTGGAAACATCGGGCGGAGATGAGGTGCCTCGAACCTGGCACACTTCAAACCTAAGGGTTTATCATATTTAGGACAAGCAGTTTATGCTTCTAGTATTTAGTAGTATACGCAGTAGTAAGGTTGATGAAACCATTTCTATTCTATATAAGGGTTGAACCCAATTTTTCAGGATATTATCTAACTATGCAAGTTGGTTTTTATCATCTTGTTGACCAATTATTTATGTATGAGATTTGATAAGTGCAAGCCATGAAAGGCCAAATACCAAAAATAAAGATAAGTAGATAAACAAACTAGTAGTGCATAAAAGTTAGAAGATCCTGAAGGATGGAAAATTAGCCCTGAAGGACAGTTAGGGTATATATCAGGATCGCAAATTAGCCCTGAAGGACAATTAGGTTACAAATTTGAAATATCTAACGGGTACAAAGGACCACAAATAAATAAGTTCTGAGTAAAATCCACAAGAGGCAGTCAAGGCCATGCAAGGCCGAAAGATTACTCCTAAGAGAAGCCTTCTTCTTCATCTTCATTCTGCGCCCTCTTGGTGATCTCCTCATCTTCACTTGTCTCCCTATCAGACCTCCCCAAAGAGGAAGAGGAGGAACACTCGTTCTAAATCCTCTTTCATTGAATGGGCTCACGAACCTTCCCATATAAGGGACCTTCAGATGGCGCCTTTCCATTAAGGCTCCCTCGAACATGGGCTTTCTCTTTAACTTTGTCACAAATGGGAACTTCCCCCTGGAGTTAGAATAGCTCAAACTGGAGCCAGAGTGTTGAGGAGCCACAGCTGGCCTTGAGTCAGGCGCTTGGGAAACTATGGTAGTGTCAGATAAGGCCCAAGGACTAGGGAATTTTTCTGGCTGAAAAACATCGTTATAGACACCATGGACCTTAGTGATGGTCGAATCTCAACCAAGTGACATGTTCACTGGATGCATCTCATCATCATGTTGATCCATCAACTGGAAGAACTCATCTATATGATGGTAGATATTAACCATCATCCCCCACTCCAGCTTCTTCCTCCTCACGAGATCATCATACTTCTTTAGGACTGCAACTTTGCTGTCCTCAGCCACCACAGCCCTTGACTCCCACTCTTTAGAGTCTTCCTCAAACTTTCTCCTCGCTTTATTTTAAGGCAATGTTTTATCCCATCCGATTGTGCCCTTGAAGAGATAAGGTATTGAAGTAAGCGTTGGCCTGAAAAGAGTGGGCATGCAATAATGAATTAGTGAAACCGACTAGACTAAGCAGATTAGGCTAAAATAGAGCCCAAAAATAGACTAGAAAAGTTCAAATATGCCAAGAGGATCTAACATACCTGATACAAGGCATGAGCGCCTATCATATCCTCCTCGAGAAGATTGTTAGGGGTAGTGACCTAGATCAAGTCAGGGGGAATAATAGCACACCTAGACCAGTCCAGGGCAAGCTCTAGACTCCCGATCACAGAGTCTTGGCCACATATTCCCCAAGAGGGATCAAAATGAGTCTTGTAGTTCCCATCATAACCCTTGGTCCTCTTCTTCACCGTAGAGGACTCCCCCATGAAAGCGGGGACCTTGAGAGGAAGACTACTTGTTTCGTTAGCAGCTTGATTGATCATTCTATGCATGGGCTTGTTCTCCTTCTTGGCAACCTCTGTGTCCAAGACATCAACAGCTGATATAAGACAAGAAAAATATTGGGATAGGAACAAACTTGTTCAGAATTGAAGAATGAATAACTAAATACCCTCAAATGAAAGACCGCTAAATTCAGATTCAACTAACACTCTTTCGGTCACAATATGCCAAAAGTGAGTCCGACTCTTGTCACTGATAAGGGCATCTCGGGCATAACACTCAGGAACAATAAGTTTTAAAATATGATCGGGATGATCAACTATGTTGCCAAATCTAGGCACAAAGAGATCTCCCCAGTCACCGTCTTCAAGTTCAAGAATAAATAATTTCTTGTTCTAGCCATGATAAGAGTTGGGAGGGGAAAGTGAGTTAACAATGTTGTCAACCCCGGGTTTATGACTGATTTGAACCCATCCAACCCTCAATAAGGGAGAAATTTTCGGCATAAAAATAATCCTAAAGATGGTAGTGCTCATAGGAATCCCCAGCTGATGGCATCTCACTATGAACAAAATGATTAAAGCCTATGCATTTGGATAAAGTTGACAAGAATGAGCTCTTATCTCTAATAACATCTTCACAATAAAGGGATGGACGTGGAATCTTAGTCTCGAAAGGATAGAACTCCTGAATACACATAAGCGTGTAATACTCTAGTGACAAGTTCGATCGTTATCACGAGCCATGCAGACTTTCAACCCTCGAGGGAAGCTATATGTTTGTTTAATCTGCCTGAACTCACTCTTCTTGAGTTCACTAAATGGCTATAAGCATCAAGATGAACACTATCCAGAAACTCTTCGACTAACTCTTGAAACATGTTTGACATACTCGAAGCTGCTGAACAAGGTTTTAAAGACATAGAACAGTTAAGTAGCGTACCTCGTTGTGACTTCGCCTTAGCTCAATGAACAAGCATCTCAGACACAGAGAGAAGAGGACCGTTATTCCCACCATCGTTGCCATCATGAGAAGGGTCGCTATGTCCCTCATACATTTTTTAGCAGATCTTGAAAAACTTGAAGAAGATAGAACTAGAGAGAATTTGAGAAGTTGGGAAATGAGAAGTGAATAAAAACGAATGATTCTTCCCTTCTTTTATAAGAAAAAGACACCTGTTATTGCAAGTCACAACCCAGGATGGTTCGCGTTTGTAGGTCATTTATAAGTTAAATGCCTATAAACGACTAAAATTATTCAAAGAAAATAGGAAAAGAACCTAACGAACGAATAAATGCTCCGTCAGGGTAGAATTCGCGGGGACAATAGTTGAATCCATGGAGACAGTCTTGAGTATGCTTAATCAAATCTATAATCAAGAATTACTCTCTAATTAGGATTAATGATGCTAATCTCTCTAATTAGAAAATGAGTTAAAAAAACTTGGAAGTAAATTTCTATGAAAAACCAACTTTAAGAATTACATTTGAAGGCTTTTCATCCAAGGGTGACACCTCGCTTACTCTCGGAAGAGTAGATTTGGAAGAGTAGGATTACATTTGAAGGCTTTTCAGCCAAATGTGACACCTCGCTTACTCTCGGAAGATTAGACTCGTAGGAGTAGGATTATTTTTGTAAGTCTTTTCAGCCTAATGGAGCGTCATGACCAAGGTAAAACTTTGAGGTCGAGTACCTTCGGCCGAGTAGGCTCCAGGGGAGCCTCTCAGCCGAGTAGAAAGCAACCACCCTATGAATTTTTTTAAAAATCAGTCGAGGAGGCCACAAACACATCTCTCAGCCGAGTAGGGGGCATGATGAAGCCCCCTGGCCGAGTAAGGTGAGCCCTGGAGCCACTCGGCCATCGTCGCCTAGACGATGACATAAAAAATGGGGGGGTTTTTTGTAACGCCCCCAAATCCGGGGTCAGAGGATTTGGTCGTCACTATGAAACCTCAATCTAAATCAACCTGATTAATCAATTAATAAATGCCAGCTGAAGATATTTATCATTTATGACCCCAAACTAATCCAAGATCTTTTAAGGTTACAGTTCTAGAAACAAGAATTCAAAATTCCATAAAAATTTTCACTTCCTTTTAAAACTCTTTTCAACAAATTTCAATTCAGTACTAACCCGCTAGTATAACTTCGAAAAGAAGTATACTAGGCCCAACTATAAAATAACATAATTATAATATACTATAAACAACTTTTCATAACAGAACTTACACAAGCCCGCAAACCCTGGACCAATCACCTTCCAAGAGCTTCTTCTTTGCTTCCTCAAATTACGTGGCTAAACAACGCAAGGTAATCCTCACTGGAGGTTAAATTAAAAAAACAGGCAAGTATGAGCGGAAGAAATGCTCAGCAAGATCATTGTAATATATATATGGTCGTTTTGATATAAAATCGACGTCTGCAATAGCGCAGAACATTTAAAATCATAATTGCTGAATCATAAAATTTTAGTTGAGGAATCCCATAATTGTATTCAAAACCATTTTGATATTTATGAGCGAAATGCTTCAGCAATACTTTGAATCTTGACGAGAATAAAACTCGTAAAACAGTGTTTACGGAAATATCATAAACCACAATAACATGAAACAATGATTATAGAATGAATTATAAACTTTACTCAAAACCGAACTCTTGATATTAATACTTATTTTGTTGTCATATCAAATTAGATATCAATACGAACTTTGATGTTCACAACATCCCATACCGAAGTCAACATCAATCATCTATACTAATACCACCTTTGATATTTAACAACAACGTAAGTATCAGCATAAATCAGAATCTGAATCAAAACTGCATTTTACCATTATTATCAAAACGAAAACAGTTGATAAATCATTTATTCTATGATTATCAAAACAATAAAGAAATTTAGATATCAATTTAGATTGGAACCAATTATATTTCATGCTGTTCTCGATGATCAGTCGCGAAACAACACCGGTATCCCGCAGCCATACCGTAAGTATAGGTACTACCCGTATCCCGCAGCCATACGGTACCTATAGGGCGCCAGAAAAGGCATAACAAGCCTTGAAAGATATTACAGATGGACCGATATCTCGATCACCTATGCTGTAACCAGTAATCAGTAACCATTCCAATCTTAAAAACCTTTTTATTGAAAAAGGAGCCGAATCAATCGACATCCTAAATAATTTTATTCCCTCATTCACTTGGGCATGAATACTCGCAACAAAATCATCTTTCTCAAAATCCAAAACATTTATAAATCCAGTAATTTGATAAGTAAAATCACTTAGCTATTCTGAACATAGAATAACAGAAGAATACTTGCATAAACAGAATCATTTAATTCCGCGATATGTAAAACATTTATTTATTCCGAACTGAGAATAGGGAAAGTAATACTTGCATAAGAAGATTTAAAATAAATATCACTTGAAAGATAAGTGATGATAGGGATACTTGCCTTTGGGTTTTTAGCAGTTAGTCACTCTCGTATAAACGCAATTATCTCAGTCTGGCATCTCAATGCATTACCGCTTTTACTTCGCTAAATCTCTGATCTGCTGCTCATGTAGTGCTGCAACCCATTATTCCATACAATTCAACTCTAGCCTACATCCATTCCATCTGGTCCTGATCTTCCTGAAAGACTCGCATCTTGATTTCTGGGTAAAAACTGATGATTGATTCAGAAAGAAGATTTCGAGAGCTTCATTTTGATATGCTGCACGCCCGAATCGGAGTTCGATAACGCCTTCGTTTGCGCGTTTGATTTTCAGGAACGTATCGGTTTCTAAGGATTTTCTCTGTATTTACTGTATTTTTTTACTGGTTACAAATGAATAAATGAAATAAATGAAATAAGAAATAGGCTATTTATATTTACGGAATATTGGTTCGTTCTGGATCATTTTGGATCGTTAAATTAGTTGCTTAGCCGCTAAGTAACTGCAAAACGATTCAAAAATAGATTACTTAGCCGCTAAGTAACTCTAAAAACGATACAATTTAAATCGGATTTGGATAATTATCAAAACTGAGCTTTTCATAAAACACAATATACGAAAATAATGTAAACATATCCCGTCTCTCGAGAATACGGGTTTTGTTGATTTATCGAAATGGTTATCGTACCGAAAATCTTGCGTCGGGCCGCGCACGGGTCTAACCGTAATCCGGATCGAAAAAGTCAAAACAAGGAAAATGTCCGGAATTACCAGATTAGGTTAGGAAGGAGTTTTCGGAAGAGTTTCGGGTTGTAAAAACGTAAAAATGGTTGAAGTTGGATGATTCCCGGCTTTATAAAATAATTTTGTAATTATTCAGAAAATAATTAATAAATTTATAAATCATTATAAAATCATGTAACAATCCAAAAATTACCAGAAAAATATCACAATTATCTATATTTTATTCTGGACATATAAAAATTCAAATACTCAAATAATATCACTTATAAACACCCAAACATCAATTCCAATTATCATATAATTTGTAATATCCGGGATATATCGTGTAATTATTTTTGCTAATAAATAATTAGTATGTATGTTCAGTATCTATTTTGTGAAATATTTGTTAAGTGTTAAATATGTTTGGATATTTAAAAATATTATTAATTGAGTATTTCAATTTTTTTATGTCCGAAATAAAATATAGATAATTGTCATATCTTCCTAATTATTTTTATGTTAATTTATGAATTTATAGGAATCATATGGATTTTTTTAAACTCTTGTCCCGGGTATTTAAAACCTATTTTATGAAAACGGGAACCAACCACCGTTAACCATTTTTACGTTTTTAGAACTCGAAACTCTTCCGAGAACTCCTTCCTAACCTAATTGCAATATTCCGAGCATTTTCCGTGTTTCGACTTTTTCGATCCGGCGTACGGTTTGTCCTGCGCGGGTTCCGGCGCAACATTTTCGATACAATATTCGTTTCGGTAAATCAATAAAACCCGTATTTTCGATAAACGGGAGCTTTTTATTAAACTATCCCAATTATCACCTCGTAGTACGTGTAACCAGGCGCTGAGACCAAGACCGCAGTACAAATTGTACTGATTTGGATAATTATCCCGAAAACCGATACCGTTTGGATCAGTTTTTATAAATAAACGTACCGTTTTATATCCGGAATGATCCAACGGGATACTAATTCTCCGTAATTATAAATAGCCTTTTACCGTATTTTATTTTGTATCAAAATCATTTGCAGACAGATAATTATATAATTTTTACAGAGAAAAATCATATATTCATAAACCTTTCTGAGAATCAAACCACAAATTCAAGGTGTTAGTGAAATCCGTTTGGAAAGTTGGAGTAACCAATTTGAAGGTCTCAAGGAGTACTATCAGATTCCAGGACCTGTTTTACTGCAGAATCAAAGGTTGATTTTTTATAAATTTAATTATTTTCGAATTATTTTCATGAAAAATATGAATTTTTGTTCGGATGATTGTTTGTATGATTTGATGATTGCATGTTGTAGAGCTTGTTTTCCTGATGATTTTGGTATATTATACGTCTGATTTGGAGTCCAATAACATGTTCAAATTTGAGTTTGATTTTCGAATTTCAAAATTAGGGTTTATAACCCGTATGAATGTTCTTAATTGAAATTTGGGGGTTTCTTATTCTGGAATAGATTGATGTTGTGATATAGTGGATTGTGTTCCCTGTAAAATTTGCAATCCAGTCGTATAAGTTTCATGAATCAACGAGGTCTGTAGAGAAGGGAGTTGTGTTTTGAATATTTCCGAAGTTCGCCGGAAACTGGCAAACTTCACGGCCAAATTCCGGCCAACTCAGGGATTGTTAGATCGATTTGATTGCATGGTTATGTTCCTGGTAATCCGTAGATGTGATCTGGAGCTTGTGGAAAGGTGAGGAGGCCGGAATCGTGTTCTCCGGCCACCCCTGTGTTTTCCGGCGACTGGACTGCAAAATTGCAGTTTAGTCCCTGTAGTTTTGTAGATGATGAAGTTTAGTCCCTGAAGTTTCCAGACTTTGCAAAAATTGGATTCCTGTTTTAAAAATATTTAAAAATCATATTTCCTATTTATTTTTATTATAAAAATCTATTTTTAATTTCTGAAAATTCTAAAAATTATTATTTTAATTCCGAAAATTATTTTTAATTCACAAATAAATCTGAATTAATTAGTTAATTAATTTCAGTTAATTTTTAATTGATTAATTAGTCAATTAATTCGAAAATTAATTGATTAATTGATTTAATTAATTATTAATTGATTTTTAATTAATTATTTAATTAGATTTAATTATTTAAAAATAATTTAAAAATTTCGAAAAATAGTTTCGAGTTTTAAAATATTATTCTAAATTATTTTCAAGGCTCGATAATTATTCTAAAATTGTTTCGGAGCCAGAATTGGCCAACCGAACCCTGTTTATTATTCCGAAATTGATCCAACGACCCGTTTTAATTCCGAAAAATGTTTTAAAAATCATTTTAAATACCAGAAAGCCTATTTATGACCCGAAATGTCTTTATAAATGATATGTCATTGATTACGTGATGTATTATGTGTGACTTGTTGATTGACTGTCGGTTTATATATTCGATGATTACTGTTTATGGCGTAACTTTCAATCCGTTAATCGGATTTGGGTGAAACAAAGGGTAGATAGAAGTATGTGTTGAACAGAATCGTATGAGTGGAATATTGATAGATACTTATGATGCCTAGCAGAGTAAGCAAGGCGTAAGAAAGAGAAGCAGGTGATCAGAAAATAGAATTGACATGTAGAAAATACAGCAAGTGAGCAGAGATTAGAAGCGAGGCATAGGAGAAACAGATGAATGGTGGTTGAATAGAGTCGTAGACAAGTACAAGTGAGGTTGAAATCAATTATGATAAGGCAAGTACTTCTAAACCTTTCTCGAGATTTATTGCAAATATTTCTAAATTCTCTTGCGACCTATTGCTAATATTCAAAATAGCTCTGTTTTATATTGGAAATACTTTGAATCCTCCAGCCTTGAACCTGAGCCACATCATTTGATCTTTGAGCCGTAAGCCTTATTCTTTGTGAACCATTTCTTGTGAATTTACCAAATATTAAACCACACAAATACGATACTACTCCACAAATATATATCCATCATATACCAAACACTGGAACAAAATTGTTTATATATACAAAAACTTTTATACTTAACCATACCTTGTGATATCAAAGCACTAAAACTTTGGAAAAACATTATTCATCTAATACCCGATTATCCTACCGGCTGGAGGCCACTTCTTTTATAATTTTGACATACCCTTTTTGGTAACTATGAACTTTACCATGCTCTTTTACAAATGTTTTATGGTTATTGATTATGATCTGGTTTTATTGAACTCTATTGTTTATCATATTGAAATGCTTTAGAATTGGATAGGTTTCTTTGTATGGACCAGATTCGTGGTCAGACCATATCGATGGTCAAGTTAGGCCAATGTGTGCCTTGGATCCAGTAGTTAGAGCAGTGCTGTGTGCTTTGCTCGGGGTTAGTGCGTGACTGATCAGCAGCCTAACCTTGGTTTTAAAAACTTAAAATGAATATCCAATTCTATTGGTTGTTTAACAAGAAACTTGATTCCTTCGAATCATCTCATTTATTATTGTCTAACCTCAGTTATTGATAATATGACTTGCTGAGCTAGTTAGCTCACTCTTGCGAATCTTTTTATATATTCTACAGTTAAGAAGGATACGGTTGATAGCAAGGTTTCCCAGTTCAATGTTCGAGCTAGGATTCCAGATTATGATTGATCGAGCTAGCAGGAGCTTATGGCAGTAGTGAGATAGCAAGGTTGTAAGAATGATTTTATTATCAATTATAAGTTAAATTAGTTGGGATTTGGTACGATGTAATAATTAAGGTTGTGGCTTGTTTTCATACTTTAACCTGTTGCGATCCGTGGTTTTGTGAAGCAGGGTCATTATAAATAATATTTCTTATACATGTTGATATATTGTGTTTGTGTTGTGGACCCCAAACTTCTGACCCGGGTTTGGAGGGCGCCACAGGTTGGTATCAGAGCTACAGGTTATAAGTCACTGAAACAAGCCTAGATTATCGGGATCGGGTAGAGGGTTAGGATTAGGAATAGGAAATAGAAAGATAAGCCATCGTGAGGTTGAGTGCGATTGTATAGTAGGTCTCCGACACGGTTCGTGTTGCGATTCGGGATTCTTAACTCGCGACGTGATATCCAGGCAACGGCAATGGCAGATCCTTATTTCCCTGCATCAACTGATCATTTGGAGCCTTCCGTTTAAGGATCGTCATCTTCTCCCAGATTCGATTTGCGCCTTGTTCTCCATCAGTATTAATGGTATTACTTTCTGTTATGACAGTTGCGCCTCTCCAAGTTATTCAACGCTATTCTATCATCTCTCGATATGAGACTACCTATTCAAGAACCTTCATTTGCTTATTCTTGTTCTTTTGAACATTCAACTATGAATGTATCTTTTCTGTTTATTATACACCATATTCTACATCCTTAGTTTAAAAACCTTTCTACCGAAACAACAACGTTTGCGAGAAGGGACGCGATAGCGGCAGTAAACGGTGAGTATTGAGATATAAATTAAGGTGAGAAGGAGTTTAGAAAGAAGATTCAAGTGTTCTGGAGGATGGCTGTATCCGGTTAAAAGAAGCTATTAGTAATTAGGCCACTCATGACTAGCTTGTGGAATGGAGTAGATAAGTGTTGAAGAAAGAGGGTTAAAGGAGATTAGGGATCTGAAGATTTCTTGAAATTAATGATGTTGTAATGATGTGATATTAGCTGACTTGTTGACTATGGGATAGTCTGTTCCACTTAATGATTGCAAAGTGGTTAACGGGGGTACTACCAGTATGGGAGCCTTAATGTGAAGCTACAAATAAGATAACGTGCAAGACAACGGAAGTTTTAATTGATTACGGAAAGTAATAGACCCCAATGAAGAAGAGGAGATAAATGGAAGTGAATGGACCTTTGAGTGATCGTTCTTTAACTTGGTATTTGGTCATAAGAAGGACAACAACCAACTCATATAGTGAGGACAACCAGAGGTGTGATTTTCAAAATTTTTAAAATTTTTAACAAGTTTTCGAAAAAGATTTTTCCTCACAACATTTCTAAAAGCCTTTTCGAATAAAATAAGTTTTAAACATCGGTTGTCAAGTTACTACTTGAGTTTCTTGTTTGTCAAAAGGCTCGGATTAGCTGGAAGGATATTATTTTAAATTTAGTATTGTTAATTTAGAGGACGAAGTAATCTGCGATTATGAGGAAGTTGGTTATTCCTAACAAGAAGGTACACATATTGTTTGATTAGATTAACAACAAAACCAGCGTATGGAATAACTATTCATCCAATTACTGGGATTATCAGAGTTCGAAGAATTCATTGATTAAACGGAAGCCTGAGCATGACCGAAGAAGATTGGGAAAATTTCCAGACTCTTCTAAAGGAAGAATATTATTAATAAAATGATCGTTATGTTGAATGATTTACGGTTATTCCAAATTAGAAAGAGGAAACTCAAGGTTATCTGATAAGAATGCCATTATGATCAAATTGTTAAAGTATTATACGTGTAGGTACGACGTTACAGATGCGAGACTTAACAAGTAAGAATCTACCATAATGCTTAGTTACGAAGGCATTTTAGCATACTTCTAAAGTTATTATATGATTCAATTGGGATATGATCAATCAAACTCGAAAGATGAATACAAGTGAAATGTGGATGGTGATCAATGGTATCATTCTTGTCCTCAACATTACAGCGTATATTCCTTTTTAATTCCTAAAAATGTATGAACTCCTTTTCTTAATAAATTCTTTCTGATAACATCAAAACGGAGAATTTTGCATTCCTTTCAAATTTAATTGTTCCCCTCGGGTTTTGCTTTCTGATTGGGACAAACAGTGTTATGATGAAACACTTTGTCGGAATGACAAAGAGTCGGGTGGGACGCCACCTAATCATGTGCTGTATGCCACACGGTATAAAAGACTGGCCATCTTCAGTACTAATGTGGTTGTCTCATTTATATTCAAATCATTACTTCTTCTTTCTCTTCAACTCTAAGTTTATTAAAATTGCGAATCCTTCTATTTGTTTCGTTGTACCGTTGTTCCTTGCGAGAGTTTTTCAAACAAAAGTTAACGTATTATACACTCAGCGGGCAAAGTCTCATCTACCTCGCATGCATGGGAAGGAAACAAGGGCATATGGTGAAAATTATAAATCACTGTCCCTAGCCCGGGATGCATTAACAGTTAAGGGAATCTACTTCAATAAGGGATACGTCTCCGAGAACGAGAATTTGCGATATGTTATTTAGAATATGGATGTGATGACGTGGAAGATTATTGTGGATACCTTATGCGTTAAAGTATTAAAAGATATGGGAGCAACTTGATCATATATTTCTCAAGGTTTTATTGATAAGATGAATTATCCTGTCGAATCAATAAGTTTAGGACTAAAGGACTAGCAAATTAAGAACGTGCAGTCATTAAATATGTAAGTACCAATGACGGAATCGATATTTCTGGCATTAAGATGTGAAGAATTGATATCATTTGAGATAAGAAGATTTGATATTATTATAAGGAGTGGATTAACTATTCAATTGTGATGCCCAGGTAAATCGTCGTGACGGAAGATAGTTCCGGAGACGCCAAAGGAGAATATGAAGAAGTTTAAAGGACAAAGGAAAGTAAAGAATTTGTTAAAAATAATTTAAGATTACAGTGACCAAAATATAAGTGCTATGGCGATTATAAATAAGAGTTAGGAGCAGACCGAACTTGAAGATTTTACAGTATCAAGACATATTTCCAGATGAGTTACCAATATTTCCTTTAGATAAAGAAAATGTGTTTATGATTGATTTAGTACGTGAAATGAAGCCAGTGTTCAAAGTCCTGCGCAGAATGGCACCAGATAAAATGAAGAAGTTACCAGAGCAAACGCATGAGATGATTAAAAGAAAAAGCAACTGGACCTAGCGTACCCCCTTAAAGTGCACCGGCACGATGTGTTAATAAGAAAGATGGAAGGGTGAGATTATGTGTTAGCAAAAGCTCAACAAGTTTACTCTCAAGAGCAGATATCTGTTACCTCGAAACCAATGATTTGTTTAACTAAATGAACGAAGCAAGGTATTTTTATAAGATTGATTTAAGACTGGGTATATTACCAAGTGAAGATTGAACTTATGGACATATCAAAGATGATTTTCAGAACTCAGTACTGTTGTTATAAAATTCTAAAAATGTTAGTGGGATGAACTGATATACCAGTGATATTTAAATTTGATGAGTAGAATTTTGAAGGAAGAATTTGGATAAGATATACTTGCATTAATTAAGAAGAACTATGCAACCTATACAATGATAGTTGAGGAGTCAAAGAAGAAAGAAGCGGTATAAAAAGAGTTTACCAGATGAAAACTTTAATGGCAGGAGGTATAATTCTTAGTATAGACAGTCAGTAAGGAGGAGACAAAAGGGGATTCAGCAGGAAAAAACAAAAAAAAAAATTAAAAGATAGTATGAATGAAGAAAGACCAGAAGCACCAACAAAAGTAAGAAGTTTTATCATGGGCCAGTTATTATTGGAAATTTGTGCAAGATTCTTGAAAATTGTAATATTAGAGATGAAGTTAACCAGGAAAAGCAAGAAGGTTATATGAAATGGAGAAGGGTGAAGAAAGCTTTGCGGAGTTAAATGAAAGAATGGTTACAACACCTATTTTATCACTTTGAAAGCATCAGGGGTATTTGGTAGTTTATAATGATACTTCTCGTAAGGGAATAGGATGTGTGTTGACTCAAAATAATAAAGTTATTGCATATGCATCCAGACAACCGAAACCTTATGAGCAGAAGTACCCTACTCATAACTGGGAATTAAAAGCAACAATAATATTCATTTTGAAAGATTGGGAAATATTAAAAGTATAGAGAAAGATGTGAGATATATACGGACCACAAGAGTTGAAGTATGAACTCTCTAGGAAAAGCAAATGTAGTGGCAAGAGATGAGCAAGAAGGTGAGAGAATGAACATAGAGACTGTACCAGAAGAATTATCTATGGAATTCTAGAAGTTGGAATTGGAAGTCAGAGTGCATGATCCAAAAAGGAGTGAGAATATATAAGTATAACTTTTCAGTCGGGATTGTTAGAAAAGATAAAGAAGTGTCAGGAAGAGGTAGTAGATCAGGATATAAATCATTTAGTATGGGAAGAATAGTGCACGCAAAAAGGACGATCAAGGTATTCTTAGGATTTCTTCTAGAATTTGGATTCCACCAGTGATGGAACTGAAGAATGAAATTTTACAGGCAGCTCATAATTTGAGGTATTCAATCCATTCAGGGAGTACCAAGATGTATAGAGATTTAAAGGAAATTATAGGTAGTTAGATATGAAGTGGGGAATTGTGGAATGAATTAGCAGATGTTATACATGTCAACAGAGTTAAAGTAGAGTATCAGAGATCAAGTGGATTGCTACAGTCATTGGAAGTTTGGAAGTGGGAGCATATCACCATGGATTTCATAGTTGGGGTTACCAAGCACAAAAACTAATCATGATACCATCTGGCTTATAGTGGATAGATTTACCAAGTCAGCTCATTTTCTGCCTATAAATGAAAGATTTTCGCTCGATAAGTTGATCCATAGGTGCCTGAAGGAAATTGTAGTTCGTCATGAAATTCTTGTGTCTATCGTATCTGATCGAGATCCAAGATGTAATTCGAGATTTTGGAAGAGTTTTCAAGAATATTTAGGAACAAGATTGAATATGAGTACGACTTACCACCCGCAGACGGACAGCTAGAGTGAAGGAACGATCCAAACAATCGAGGACATGCTACATATTTGTGTTATTGATTTCAAAGGAAGTTGGGACGAGCATTTATCCCTGGTAGAGTTTGCTTATAACAACAGTTATCATGCCAGCATTGAGATGCCACCTTATGAAGCCCTTTATGGACGCAAATGTAGATCTTCAATATATTGGGACGAAGTAGGAGAATGCAAAATACTCGGACCTGAATTGGTGCAGCAGACAAAGGAAGTTGTTGAAATTATCCATAAGAGATTAATAGCCGCACAAGATCGTCAGAGGAAATATGCAGACCAGTCAAGAAAAGACATGGAATTTGAAGAAGGAAGCTTGGTATTATTGAAAGTATCACCGTGGAAAGGACTAACGAGGTTTGGGAAGAAAGGGAAGCTAAGCCCAAGATATGTCAGACCTTTTGAAATCCTAAAGCGCATTGGTAAAGTAGCTGACGAGTTGGCGTTACCCCCCGCACATGGAGCACATTCACAATGTTTTTCACGTATCGATGCTCAAGAAATATAATCCAGACTCCAGGCATGTAATAGAATATGAGCCAATAGAGCTTCAGGCAGATTTATCATATGTAGAGAGTCCGATAGAGATTCTAGAGGAAAGAGAGAAAGTATTGAGAAATAAAGTGGTAAAGTTAGTAAGAGTATTGTAGAGAAACCCAAAGGTTGAAGAGTCAACCTGGGAGTTAGAAAGTGATATGAGAGAAAAGTACCCTTATTTGTTTTCTTAGGAGATTCTGAGGACAGAATCCTTTTAAGGGGGGAAGGATGTAATATCCGGGATATATTGTGTAATTATTTTTGCTAATAAATAATTAGTATGTATGTTCAGTATCTATTTTGTGAATTATTTGTTAAGTGTTAAATATGTTTGGATGTTTAAAAATATTATTAATTGAGTATTTCATTTTTTTTATGTCCAAAATAAAATATAGATAATTGTCATATCTTCCTAATTATTTTTATGTTAATTTATGAATTTATAGGAATCATATGGATTTTTTTAAACTCTTGTTCCGGGTATTTAAAACCTATTTTATGAAAACGGGAACCAACCACCGTTAACCGTTTTTACGTTTTTAGAACCCGAAACTCTTCCGAGAACTCCTTCCTAACCTAATTGTAATATTCCGAGCATTTTCTGTGTTTCGACTTTTTCGATCCGGCGTACGGTTTGTCCTGCGCGGGTTCCGGCGCAACATTTTCGATATAATATTCGTTTCGGTAAATCAATAAAACCCGTATTTTCGATAAACGGGAGCTTTTTATTAAACTATCCCAATTATCACCTCGTAGTACGTGTAACCAGGCGCTGAGACCAAGACCGCAGTACAAATTGTACTGATTTGGATAATTATCCCGAAAACCGATACCGTTTGGATCAGTTTTTATAAATAAACGTATCGTTTTATATCCGGAATGATCCAGCGGGATACTAATTCTCCGTAATTATAAATAGCCTTTTACCGTATTTTATTTCGTATCAAAATCATTTGCAGACAGATAATTATATAATTTTTACAGTGAAAAATCATATATTCATAAACCTTTCTGAGAATCAAACCACAAATTCAAGGTGTTAGTGAAATCCGTTTGGAAAGTTGGAGTAACTAATTTGAAGGTCTCAAGGAGTACTATCAGATTCCAGGACCTGTTTTACTGCAGAATCAAAGGTTGATTTTTTATAAATTTAATTATTTTCGAATTATTTTCATGAAAAATATGAATTTTTGTTCAGATGATTGTTTGTATGATTTGATGATTGCATGTTGTAGAGCTTGTTTTCCTGATGATTTTGGTATATTATACGTCTGATTTGGAGTCCAATAACATGTTCAAATTTGAGTTTGATTTTCGAATTTCAAAATTAGGGTTTATAACCCGTATGAATGTTCTTAATTGAAATTTGGGGGTTTCTTATTCTGGAATAGATTGATGTTGTGATATAGTGGATTGTGTTCCATGTAAAATTTGCAATCCAGTCGTATAAGTTTCATGAATCAACGAGGTCTGTAGAGAAGGGAGTTGTGTTTTGAATATTTCCGAAGTTCGCCGGAAACTGGCAAACTTCACGGCCAAATTCCGGCCAACTCAGGGATTGTTAGATCGATTTGATTGCATGGTTATGTTCCTGGTAATCCGTAGATGTGATCTGGAGCTTGTGGAAAGGTGAGGAGGCCGGAATCGTGTTCTCCGGCCACCCCTGTGTTTTCCGGCGACTGGACTGCAAAATTGCAGTTTTGTCCCTGTAGTTTTGTAGATGATGAAGTTTAGTCTCTGAAGTTTCCAGACTTTGCAAAAATTGGATTCCTGTTTTAAAAATGTTTAAAAATCATATTTCCTATTTATTTTTATTATAAAAATTTATTTTTAATTTCTGAAAATTCTAAAAATTATTATTTTAATTCCGAAAATTATTTTTAATTCACAAATAAATCTGAATTAATTAGTTAATTAATTTTAGTTAATTTTTAATTGATTAACTAGTCAATTAATTCGAAAATTAATTGATTAATTGATTTAATTAATTATTAATTGATTTTTAAATAATTATTTAATTAGATTTAATTATTTAAAAATGATTTAAAAATTTCAAAAAATAGTTTCGAGCTTTAAAATATTATTCTAAATTATTTTCAAGGCTCGATAATTATTCTAAAATTGTTTCGGAGCCAGAATTGGCCAACCGAACCCTGTTTATTATTCCGAAATTGATCCAACGACCCGTTTTAATTCCGAAAAATGTTTTAAAATCATTTTAAATACCAGAAAGCCTATTTATGACCCGAAATGTCTTTATAAATGATATGTCATTGATTACGTGATGTATTATGTGTGACTTGTTGATTGACTGTCGGTTTATATATTCGATGATTACTATTTATGGCGTAACTTTCAATCCGTTAATCGGATTTGGGTTAAACGAAGGGTAGATAGAAGTATGTGTTGAACAGAATCGTATGAGTGGAATATTGATAGATACTTATGATGCCTAGCAGAGTAAGCAAGGCGTAAGAAAGAGAAGCAGGTAATCAGAAAATAGAATTGACATGTAGAAAATACAGCAAGTGAGCAGAGATTAGAAGCGAGGCATAGGAGAAACAGATGAATGGTGGTTGAATAGAGTCGTAGACAAGTACAAGTGAGGTTGGAATCAATTATGATAAGGCAAGTACTTCTAAACCTTTCTCGAGATTTATTGCAAATATTTCTAAATTCTCTTATGACCTATTGTTAATATTCAAAATAGCTCTGTTTTATATTGGAAATACTTTGAATCCTCCAGCCTTGAACCTGAGCCACATTATTTGATCTTTGAGCCGTAAGCCTTATTCTTTGTGAACCATTTCTTATGAATTTACCAAATATTAAACCACACAAATACGATACTACTCCACAAATATATATCCATCATATACCAAACACTGGAACAAAATTGTTTATATATACAAAAACTTTTATACTTAACCAAACCTTATGATATCAAAGCACTAAAACTTTGGAAAAACATTATTCATCTAATACCCGATTATCCTACCGGCTGGAGGCCACTTCTTTTATATATTTTGACATACCCTTTTTGGTAACTATGAACTTTTACCATGCTCTTTTACAAATGTTTTATGGTTATTGATTATGATCTGGTTTTATTGAACTCTATTGTTTATCATATTGAAATGCTTTAGAATTGGATAGTTTTCTTTGTATGGACCAGATTCGTGGTCAGACCATATCGATGGTCAAGTTAGGCCAATGTGTGCCTTGGATCCAGTAGTTAGACCAGTGCTGTGTGCTTTGCTCGGGGTTAGTGCGTGACTGATCAGCAGCCTAACCTTGGTTTTAAAAACTTAAAATAAATATCCAATTCTATTGGTTGTTTAACAAGAAACTTGATTCCTTCGAATCATCTCATTTATTATTGTCTAACCTCAGTTATTGATAATATGACTTGCTGAGCTAGTTAGCTCACTCTTGCGAATCTTTTTATATATTCTACAGTTAAGAAGGATACGGTTGATAGCAAGGTTTCCCAGTTCAATGTTCGAGCTAGGATTCTAGATTATGATTGATCGAGCTAGCAGGAGCTTATGGCAGTAGTGAGATAGCAAGGTTGTAAGAATGATTTTATTATCAATTGTAAGTTAAATTAGTTGGGATTTGGTACGATGTAATAATTAAGGTTGTGGCTTGTTTTCATACTTTAACCTGTTGCGATCCGTGGTTTTGTGAAGCAGGGTCATTATAAATAATATTTCTTATAGAGGTTGATATATTGTATTTGTGTTGTGGACCCCAAACTTCTGACCCGGGTTTGGAGGGCGCCACATAATTCACTAAAATTCACATAAAATCACATAAACAATTCCAAATAATAATAATAATATTTGAAAATGTGGGATATTACAATCTACCCCTTATAAGGATTCCGTCCTCGGAATCAACAGAAGAGAGCACTAAGGGTTTTCTAACCAACTTCCCAATCTTGCTTACGCAACTTTTCTCAAAATTTCCAATAACACTGCAATTCCTAATACCACACAGTTATAATGAAAGCTTCACTTTGCACCTTGTTCCATCCACCTCCTTTGCCCAACTCTTCAATAGAATTACTTTTACCGATTGCGAGAAAGAAGAATAGAAAGAAAGATGGAGAGAAAGAGAAAGAAAAATAAAGAGAGATAGAGTTAAATAGAGAGAGAAATAAAGAAATAGACTAACTTCGTTATACATCACTGATATTCTAATCGCATTGCAATTCACCGTTGTCCTTCGTAATCCCATCACATAACCCTACTTCTCCTTGTTCAAGATAGCTCAGCCCAACTTGATTGGCATACCTTTGAATATTTCAAATGATAAAATTATGGAATTTCAAAGAGAAGAGAATTTCATGTCATAGTAGGACCAAAATCTGAAGTTGTGAAAAAGTATTATTGAAATAAAAGAATAACTGAGAGATCAATATGATCAAATGAACTTGGTATTGCATGTCCAAATTAAGACACTACTAAAGGTTGTTAACCTTCTTCTATTTACAACACACACAAGTGATGGCCTGTGGCGCCCTCCAAATCCGGGTCAGAAGTTTGGGGTCTACACACACACACACCTTATTTATAACCTGCTTATAACAATAAAGATCATGATAATATACAGTGACCCTACTTACCAACTACCACATACCGCAACAGGTTAAAGTATACACACAAGCCACACACACACTTATATTATAAACCATCCAAATCCCAACTATTCAAACTTAGAACTGAATATTAAACATTATTACAAACTTTTACAAACTTTTACAAACTTAAGTTATCTCAAAAGATGCCTACTAGCTTAACTCGATCAACCTGAATCCCTAGCTCTCGCGCTGGACTGGGGATCCTCGCTACCAACTGGTTCCTTCTTAACTGGAAAAGAACATAAACAACATCGCACAAATGAGCTAACTAGCTCATCAAGTCATAATGACAAAACTGAGAATAATGATCATCAAGTAAAAAGGGTTATAATATCAAGTGAACAATGTATATGATTTAGAATTGGATATTATATTTTCAGTTTAAAAAAAACAAGGTTAGGCTGCTGATCAGTCACGCATTAACCCCGAGCAAAGCACACATCACTGCTCTAACTACTAGATCCAAGGCACACATTGGCCTAACTTGACCATTTATATGGTCTGATCACGAATCTGGTCCACAATTTAATAAAACAATCCAATTCTAATATAATAACAAAATAAACAATGTAAAGCAATAAACAGAATCATAAACAACATTGGAGGTTCGATAATGAAATGGTTTCAACCTTCACAAAGGATCAATATGGCAATTTCAAAGCTTGGTTGTTAAGTAATGAAAGAATTGGATAACAAATGAATCAATGCTTCAGGGTTACCAGGAATTGGTCTTTCAAATCATAAGATACAATGGTTTGAGTATGTATGTAATTCGATTCAGTGTTTGGTGTTTAGTTTGTATGTGTTTGTGGAGTAGTATCATATATTTGTGGTTCGTATCTGGGTGTACAAAAATCAATGGTTTAGAAAGAATAAGGTTTACGGCTCAAGATCAATAACTGGAATCAGGGTTTAGGGTTCAGTGCTTCAAAGCACTTGCAATATAAAACAGGACTATCAATCAACTACAATATATCTCGAGAAAGTTCAGAATACTTTCCTGGTACTAGCTTGCTATTCTACACTAACTTCCAATCACAACCGTCTACTCCTCGACTATCTGTTTCCCTTTCCTACGCCTTGCCTCTTCTGGTCACATATCATAAGCATTTATCAATACTCAACTTATACGATTCTATTCGAAACATACTTTTATCTACCCTTCGTTTCACCCAAATCCGATTAACGGATTGAAAGTTACGCTATAAACAAGTAAACACCGAACATATAGACCGACAGTCAATCAACAAGTCACATATAGCACATAACACATCAAACAATCAATGATATATCATTTATAAAGAAGTCTCAGGTCATAAACAGGCTTTCGGGTATTTAAAATGATTTTTAAAACATTTTTCGGAATTAAAACGGGTCGTTGGATCAATTTCAAAGTAATAAACAGGGTACGGTTGGCCAAATCTGGCTTCAAAACAATTTTATAATAATTATCGAGCCTTGAAAATAATTTAAAATAATATTTTAAAACTCGAAACTATTTTTCGGAATTTTTAAATCATTTTTAAATAATTAAATCTAATTAAATAATTAAATAAAATCAATTAATAATTAATTAAATCAATTAATCAATTAATTTTTGAATTAATTGACCAATTAATCAATTAAATATTAACTAAAATTAATTAACTAATTAATTCAGATTTATTTTTGAATTAAAAATAATTTTTGGAATTAAAATAATAATTTTTGGAATTTTCAGAAATTAAAAACGGATTTTTATAATTAAAATAAATAGAAAATATGATTTTTAAATAATTTAGAAACAGGAATCCAGTTTTTGAAACTTCTGGAAACCTCAGGGACTAATCTGTATCTTCTTCAAAAGTTCAGGGGCCTGTTTGCAATTTTGCAGCCCCCGCCGTCGACTCACCGGAGTGTGGCCGGAGGACACAATTCCGGCCACCTCAGGTCACCAAACTCTCCAGAATTGGAGTACAGATCACCAGGAACATATACATACAATCAAAACACATAACCTATTACGGGATTGGCCGAAAAATGGCCGGGAAATGAAGAACACCGGCGAACTTTCAAAAGACAACTCCCTTCGATTCACACATCCTCTGTTAACGAGCTATATACCAATCGATTGCAAATTTCATAGGGAACACAACCCACTATAATACAACAGCTAATAATCCCTAAATCAAAAAGCCCTAAATTTCAATTAAGAACATTCATACGGGTTATAAACCCTAATTTTAAAATCGAAGATTAAACTCAATTTTGAACATGTTATTGAACTCCAAATCAGTCATATGACATATGAAAATCATCAGGAAAACAAGCTCTACAACATGCAAGCATCAAATCATCCAAACAATCATCCGAACAAAAATTCATATTTTTAATCAAAATAATTCGAAAATAAATAAAAATATAGAAAATAAACCTTGATTTCTGCAGTTCTGAAACTTGAAGAAACTGATAGAACACTCTGAGACCTTCATTTTGGTTACTCAAGCTTTGAAAACAGAGATCACTAACACCTTCAAATTGCTGTTTGATTCTTGAAAGATTATATGAATATATAGATTTTCTCTGAAAATTTATATAATTACTGTTTGCAAATGATTTTCGGTACGAAATAAAATACGGTAAAGGTATTTATAATTACGGAAAATGAGCTGACTTGGTAAGTCTATCCACTATAACCCAGATGGCATCATGATTAATTTTTGTCTTTGGCAATCCAACTATGAAATCCATGGCAATATGCTCCCACTTCCACTCTGGAATCTCCAATGGCTGTAACAATCCACTTGGTCTTTGATGCTCTGCTTTAACTCTCTGACATGTATAACATTTGCTAACCCATTCCGTAATTTCCCTCTTCATATCTGGCCACCAATAATTTTCCTTTAAATCTCTGTACATTTTGGTACTCCCTGGATGGATTGAATACCTTGAACTATGAGCTTCCTGTAACATTTCATTCTTCAAGTCCGTTACTGGTGGAATCCAAATTCTAGAAGAAAACCTAAGAATACCTTGATCGTCCTTTTCCGTACACAATTCTTCACCTACCAAACAATATATATCCTGATCCATTACCTCTTCTTGACACTTCCTTATCTTCTCTAACAACTCCGGCTGGAAAGTCATACTATACACTTTTGCTTCGTCAGGCTTGTAAATTTTAATTTCCAATTCCAATTTCTGAAATTACTTATATATCTCCTCAGGTACCGATAATACATTTAATTTTTCTTTTCGACTCAACGCGTCCGCTACAACGTTTGCTTTACTGGGATGATAATTAATCGTGCAGTCGTAATCCTTGATCAATTCCAACCATCTCCTTTGTCTAATATTAAGCTCCTTCTGTGTGAATATGTACTTCAAGCTTTTATGATCCGTGTAAATCTCGCAATTTTCTCCAAATAGATAATGTCTCCAAATTTTCAAAGCGAAAACTATGGCTGCTAGTTCCAAATCATAAGTAGGATATTTCTGTTCGTGTGGTTTCAGTTGCCTTGACGCATACGCAAGCACCTTATCGTGCAGCATAACACATCTGAGTCCTTTATGAGAAGCATCGCTATAAATTACAAAATTTCCTTGATCGTCGGGAAGTGACAAAACAGGTGCCGTGATTAATCTTTGATTCAATTCCTGAAAACTTTCTTCGCATTTATCGTTCCATATAAACTTTTCATTCTCCCGTGTAAGCTTTGTCAATGCTATTGCAATCCTTGAGAAATTTTGAACGAATCGACGATAATATCCTGCTAATCCCAAGAAACTTCTTACCTCTGTTGGTGTTATCGGTCTTTCCCAATTTGTAATTGCTTCAATCTTTGTTGGGTCCACTTTGATCCCTTCATTACTGACTATGTGTCCTAAGAATTGAACCTCTTGTAGCCAAAATTCACACTTCGAGAATTTAGCATATAACTTCTTTTTCCTTAAAATCTCCAAAGCTGTTCCTAAATGTACTGCATGATCCTCTTCTGTCTTTGAATAAATCAAAATATCGTCTATGAACACAATAACAAACTTGTCCAAATATTCCTTGAAAATTCTGTTCATCAGATCCATAAACGCTGCCGGGGCATTGGTCAATCCAAAAGACATCACTAAAAATTCATAATGTCTATACCTCGTCCTGAAAGCTGTCTTTGGTATATCTTCTGGCTTAATCTTTAGTTGATGATATCCCGATCTTAAGTCGATCTTGGAGAAGTACTTGGCTCCCTTCAATTGGTCAAACAAATCATCAATTCTGGGTAACGGGTACTTGTTCTTGATTGTAAACTTGTTGAGCTCCCGATAGTCGATGCACAGTCTCATGCTTCCATCCTTCTTCTTGACAAACAATACCGATGCACCCCACGAGGATACACTGGGTTTGATTACTCCTTTTTCTAACAACTCTTGCAATTGCTTTGCTAGTTCCTTCATCTCAACGGGCGCCATTCTATACGGGGCCTTGGATACTGGTTCTGTTCCAGGTGCTAAGTCAATCGTAAATTCAATTTTTCTATCTGTAGGAAGTCCTGGTAACTCATCGGGAAACACGTCTGGAAATTCATTAACTACTGGAATATCTTCAAGTTTTGCTGGCTCCTGACTTCTATCAATCACATATGCAACGAAATGCTTGCATCCTTATCGTAGTAACTTCTTGGCTTGAATCATCGTTAAGAACTTCTTTGCTTGCTTCTGGCCCTTGAACGTTACTATCCTTTCGTTTGGCGTCTTCACCATTACCTTCTTATTTCGACAATCTATCTGGACATCGTGCTTAGATAACCAATCCATTCCTCAGATAACGTCAAATTCTCCTAACTTAAATGGTATCAAATCTACACAAAACTTACTACCGAAAATCTCAATCTCACAATTCCCATAAACTTGATTAACAGATACAGATACACGTTCTTGATTTGCTAATTCCACAGTCATTATTTCATTTAGATACTCAACTGGACAATTTAACTTACTAAAAAAATCTTGAGGAACAAACGATCGAGTTGCTCCCGAATCTATTAACACTTTGGCACATAAAGAATTCACATTAAGCGTACCTGCCACGAAATCAGTATCCTGGATAGCGTCCTTCACAGACATATCAAAAACTCTAGCCCTTGGAGTCTCATTCACTGCTGGGGTAGATCCCATAATTCTTAATGCATTACTAACTGGGGCTGGTGTCTTGTAATCCCTGACTATATGTCCTGGCTTTCCACATTTGAAGCACGTAAATCCAATGGCTGGAATCTTCACTACTGGATTCCGGATAGGCTGATCCTTGTTTACTGGTTCTCTTGCTGGCTAATTTCGGCACTCCCTCGAATAGTGCCCTTTCTGGTTACACTTGAAACAAACTACATTCAACTTGTTACAAACTCCTCCATGTTTCTTCCCACATACCCGACAATCTAGAAAAGTTAACCTTAACTGATTCGGCTGGTTGCCCTGGCCTCCGTTTCCTGCATTTTGCCTTCTGAAGTTAAAATTTCTCCCTGGCTGAAACTTGCCCTTCTTAAAATTTGGAAACTTCCCTGATTGTGACTGACCTTCATTCCCTTCAGACTTTCTCTTCTTACTTTCCTTCTCCTTCTGGGACATATCGCTCTCTATCTCTGCAATCATGGCCTTTTGTATAACTTCTGAAATAGGTATCCAACTCAAAAATGGCTACCTTTCCTCTGATCCATGGCTTCAGACCTTGCTGGAATCTCTTAGCCTTCTTCCTGTCAGTATCCACATATGACGGCACATACCTTGACAACTCTTCGAACTTACTTTCATAATCCGCCACCGACATATTTCCTTACTTTAACTCTAAAAACTTCAGCTCCATCTGATCCTGAACAAACTGGGGAAAATATTTTTCTAAAAACAATTCCTTAAACCTTTCCCAAGTAATAACATCTGTACCTTCCAATATCTTTACAGTCTCCCACCAATAGGTGGCCTCATTCTTCAAGTAATAACTCGTAAACTCTACCTTCTGTTATTTCTTCACTTTCACTAAGGCAAATGACTTCTCTAATTCCTTTAACCAAACATTTGCTTCAATCGGTTCTAAGGAACCCTTAAATTCTGGTGGGTTTACCGCCTGAAAAGTTTTGAAAGTTACCTAGGGATTGGTCTGTCTTTGTTGTTGTTGTGCCAGGTGAACTGTTTGTTAGGCCAAGATTTAAAGAATCTGGGCTATTGCTGGGTCTATGGGTCCTGGGTTCACATTCTGGTTTGTATCATCTTGGTTATTATTGTTGTTGTTGTTGGTTTCTTCATTTTGGGTGTTGGTGCGGGTATATCTTCTGGGAGGCATTTTTTGTAAAGAATCAAACAACTTATTTAGCTTTTAAATCAATTCTTTTGCATAAAAGAAAAGTTTTGTAAAACAGAAATATCCTTGTTTGAAAACAGTTGTAGCAGTTGAACTAAGTAAATTGCATGCTTCTTTACAAAATATAAAGAGTTATGTAAAACAGGGTACATGGTATCACAGGGGTATAACTGGTGCAATAAATAAGGTAAAGTAAAACAGGTGCAGTAAAGTAAATGATAATGCTGGAAAAAAAGGTATTGATATATATAGATCAAAAGTTTTAGGTAGTACAAGCGTAAAAATGCTTCGGAAGTAAAAGCAAAAGGGTACAACAACCTACTCACTAGTCAGCAGATCTAGTCTATAAATACAACTCAAAAGTCTACTGATACATACTACACACTACTGTACATACTACACAACTAAAACAACTCTGATCAACATCTCCATATCTGGATCTCTGGCTCATGGCAAGTCTGGACCTCCAATCTCCTCTAGAACCCACTTAGCCCACTCCACTAAAAAATCAGGAGTGATGTCCTCATGTATAGCCTCAGCAATCCTCACAGCAGCTGCTCTACGAAACACCTGAAGCCTCTCTCTGAGTCGCCTCTCACCACTTCCAACCTCTCTGGTACGCATGATATGTAATAACTCCTGAATCTGATCCTGTAGGAATCGTTGCTCCATAAGGCAAGCCTCAAACTGATGATATGGGACATGATAGGAAGAGAACTGGAAAGGTACTCCTATAACTGAATAACCAGTAAAGCCTGAATCAGCAGGTGGGGGTCCTCTGATAGGTGGCCTCATGCCTGGGGGTGGAATAGCCTGCAATGGTATCGGATGCAACACAGGTGGGGGTTGAATAGCCAATACTGGCGGAACAGCAGGACGTGGATCTGAAGATGGTACTCCAACTGAGGGCTCTGAGTGATCAGCTGATACGGGGATGAAAGAGTCGGCCATCGCTGATATCTGAAATCGTATCGTAATATAAGAATCTCGAACCACGACGTGAATCATACTAATACCTATTATACCGTATCACTCAACCTCTCGACGTTCTATTATTCTATTTCTTACTTCTAATCCTAACCCTCTACCCATTCCCGTCTACCTAGGCTTGTGTCAGTGACTTATAACCTATAGCTCTGATACCAAACCTGTGGCGCCCTCCAAACCCGGGTCAGAAGTTTGGGATCCACACACACACCTTATTTTTAACCTGCTTATAATAATAATAAAGATAATGATAATATACAGTGACCCTACTTACCAACTACCACGGACCGCAACAGGTTAAAGTATACACACAAGCCACACACACACACTTATATTACAAACCATCCAAATCCCAACTATTCAAACTTAGAACTGAGTATTAAACATTATTACAAACTTTTACAAACTTAAGTTATCTCAAAAGATGCCTACTAGCTTAACTCGATCAACCTGAACCCCTAGCTCTCGCGCTGGACTGGGGATCCTCGCTACCAACTGGTTCCTTCTTAACTGGAAAAGAACATAAAGAACATCGCACAAATGAGCTAACTAGCTCAGCAAGTCACAATGAAAAAACTGAAAATAATGATCATCAAGCAAAAGGGTTATAATAACAAGTGAACAATGAATTATGATTTAGAATTGAATATTATATTTTCAGTTTAAAAAAAACAAGGTTAGGCTGCTGATCAGTCACGCACTAACCCCGAGCAAAGCACACAGCACTAACTACTGGATCCAAGGCACACATTGGCCTAACTTGACCATTTATATGGTCTGACCACGAATCTGGTCCACAATTTTATAAAATAATCCAATTCTAATATAATAACAGAATAAACAATGTAAAGCAATAAACAGTATCATAAACAACATTGGAGGTTCGATAATGAAATGGTTTCAACCTTCACAAAGGATCAATATGGCAATTTCAAAGCTTGGTTGTTAGGTAATGAAAGAATTGGATAACAAAGGAATCAATGCTTCAGGGTTACCAGTAATTGGTCTTTCAAATCATAAGATACAATGGTTTGAGTATGTATGTAATTCGATTCAGTATTTGGTGTTTAGTCTGTATGTGTTTGTGGAGTAGTATCGTATATTTGTGGTTCGTATCTGGGTGTACAATAATCAATGGTTTAGAAAGAATAAGGTTTACGGCTCAAGATCAATAACTGGAATCAGGGTTTAGGGTTCAGTGCTTTAAAGCACTTACAATATAAAACAGGACTATCAATCAACTATAATATATCTCGAGAAAGTTCAGAACACTTGCCTGGTACTAGCTTGCTATACTGCACTAACTTCCAATCACAACCGTATACTCCTCGACTATCTGTTTCCCTTTCCTACACCTTACCTCTTCTGCTCACATATCATAAGCATTTATCAATACTCAACTTATATGATTCTATTCAAAATATACTTTTATCTACCCTTCGTTTCACCCAAATCCGATTAACGGATTGAAAGTTACGCTATAAACAAGTAAACACCGAACATATAGAGCGACAGTCAATCAACAAGTCACATATAGCACATAACACGTCAAACACTCAATGATATATCATTTATAAAGGAGTCTCGGGTCATAAACAGGCTTTCGGGTATTTAAAATGATTTTTAAAACATTTTTCGGAATTAAAACGGGTCCTTGGATCAATTTCAGAGTAATAAACAGGGTTCGATTGGCCAAATCTGGCTTCAAAACAATTTTATAATAATTATCGAGCCTTGAAAACAATTTAAAATAATATTTTAAAGCTCGAAACTATTTTTTGGAATTTTTAAATCATTTTTAAATAATTAAATCTAATTAAATAATTAATTAAAATCAATTAATAATTAATCAAATCAATTAATCAATTAATTTTCGAATTAATTGACCAATTAATCAATTAAATATTAACCAAAATTAATTAACAAATTAATTTAGATTTATTTTTGAATTAAAAATAATTTTTGGAATTAAAATAATAATTTTTGGAATTTTCAGAAATTAAAAACGGATTTTTATAATTAAAATAAATAGAAAATATGATTTTTAAATAATTTAGAAACAGGAATCCAGTTTTTGAAACTTCTGGAAACCTCAGGGACTAATCTGTATCTTCTTCAAAAGTTCAGGGGCCTGTTTGCAATTTTGCAGCCCCCGCCGTCGACTCACCGGAGTGTGGCCGGAGAACACGATTCCGGCCACCTCAGGTCACCAAACTCTCCAGAATTGGAGTACAGATCACCAGGAACATATACATACAATCAAAACACATAACCTATTACGGGATTGGCCGGAAAATGGTCGGGAAATGAAGAACACCGGCGAACTTTCGAAAGACAACTCCCTTCAATTCACACATCCTCTGTTAATGAGCTATATACCAATCGATTGCAAATTTCATAAGAAACACAACCCACTATAATACAACAGCTAATAATCCCTAAATAAAAAAGCCCTAAATTTTAATTAAGAACATTCATACGGGTTATAAACCCTAATTTTAAAATTCGAAGATTAAACTCAGTTTTGAACATGTTATTGAACTCCAAATCATTCATATGACATATGAAAATCATCAGGAAAACAAGCTCTACAACATGCAAGCATCAAATCATCCAAACAATCATCCGAACAAAAATTCATATTTTTTAATCAAAATAATTTGAAAATAAATAAAAATATAGAAAATAAACCTTGATTTCTGCAGTTCTGAAACTTGAAGAAACTCATAGAACACTTTGAGACCTTCGTTTTGGTTACTCAAGTTTTGAAAACAGAGATCACTAACACCTTCAAATTGCAGTTTGATTCTTGAAAGATTATATGAATATATAGATTTTCTCTGGAAATTTATATAATTACTGTCTGCAAATGATTTTCGGTATGAAATAAAATACGATAAAGGCTATTTATAATAACGGAAATTTATTATCCCGCTGGATCATTCCGGATATAAAATGGTACGTTTATTTATAAAAACTGATCCAAACGGTACCGGTTTTCGGGATAATTATTCAAACCAGTACAATTTGTACTGCGGTCTTGGTCTCAGCGCCTAGTTACACGTATTACGATGTGATAATTGTGATAGTTTAATAAAATGATCCCGTTTATCGAAAATACGAGTTTTATTGATTTACCAAAACGAATAATGTATTGAAAATGTTGCGCCGGGACCCGCACAGGACAAACCGTACGCCGGATCGAAAAAGTCGAAACATGGAAAATGCTCGGAATAATTACGCGATATATCCCGGATATTACATGGCGTCCCATCCAACTCCTATCACACAGACAGGTATACCTTGTGTCCCCTATTGTTAGGGTTGTTCATCTCAGTCAGAATAAAAGAATATCAAAAGAATCCAAAATCAAATGAATAAAACTGGAAAGATTTCAAAGCTGATATTTCTGAAGGAAATGAAGTCCAGAGAATAAAAATTCTGGCACAAAATGAATAAAGTGGTGTTAGGGATTATGACTTCTAACTGATATTTCTCTTTGAGAGAAGTCAAAAGAATTTATAGAAAAATAAGGTATTGCCAAAGTTTTAATATTTATCTCCAATTTGAACTCTCTAGTTGACTCGCCATCTGATTCTAGACGCTTCTTCATATTCTAAGGATATCGATAATCTTCATCATCGTCGAATCATGGTCTCGGAAGATTCCACAATAGAAGTTTGCAGCTTCCTGGAGTTCCATCCAGCTCAACACAACCATCTCGAACGAATGCGCCTATCTTAACTTACTCGTTGGTACTATATCCAATAGTCCAACAGGAACTCGATATGAGCTCAATCATCCTCACATAGCTATACACACTCCTACTCACTCTCGTTTCTAGTTTACTATAACCTCAGCTCTGATACCAACCTGAAACGCCCCCAAATCCGGGGTCAGAGGATTTGGTCGTCACTATGAAACCTCAATCCAAATCAACCTGATTAATCAATAAATAAATGCCAGAGGAAGATATTTATCATTTATGACCCCAAACTAATCCAAGATCTTTTAATGTTACATTTCTAGAAACAAGAATTCCAAATTCCATAAAAAAATTCACTTCCTTTTAAAACTCTTTTCAACAAATTTTAATTCAGTACTAACCCGCTAGTATAACTTCGAAAAGAAGTATACTAGGCCCAACTATAAAATAACATAATTATAATATACTATAAACAACTTTTCATAACAGAACTTACACAAGCCCGCAAACCCTGGACCAATCACCTTCCAAGAGCTTCTTCTTTGCTTCCTCGAATTACGCGGCTAAACAATGCAAGCTAATCCTCACTGAAAGTTAAATTAAAAAAACAGGAAAGTATGAGCGGAAGAAATGCTCAGCAAGATCATTGTAATATATATATATGGTCATTTTGATATAAAATCGACGTCTGCAATAGCGCAGAACATTTAAAATCATAATTATTGAATCATAAAATTTTAGTTGAGGAATCCCATAATTGATTCCTTAATTGTATTCAAAACCATTTTAATATTTTATGAGCGAAATGCTTCAGCAATACTTTGAAACTTGACGAGAATAAAACTCATAAAACAGTATTTACGGAAATATCGTAAACCACAATAACATGAAACAATGATTATAGAATGAATTATAAACTTTACTCAAAACCGAACTCTTGATATTAATACTTATTTTGTTGTCATATCAAATTAGATATCAATTCGAACTTTAATGCTCACAACATCCCATACTGAAGTCAACATCAATCATCTATACTAATACCACCTTTGATATTTAACAACAACATAAGTATCAGCATAAATCAGAATCTGAATCAAAACTACATTTTACCATTATTCCAAAACGAAAACAGTTGATAAATCATTTATTCTATGATTATCAAAACAATAAAGAAATTTAGATATCAATTTAGATTGGAACCAATTATATTTCATGTTGTTTCCGATAATCAGTCGCGAAACAACACCGGTATCCCGCAGCCATACCGTAAGTATAGGTACTACCCATATCCCGCAGCCATACGGTACCTATAGGGCGCCAGAAAAGGCATAACAAGCCTTGAAAAATATTACAGCTGGACCGATATCTCGATCAACTACGATGTAACCAGTAACCATTCCAATCTTAAAAACCTTTTTATTGAAAAAGGAGCCGAATCAATCGACATCCTAAATAATTTTATTCCCCCATTCACTTGGGCAGGAATACTCGCAACAAAATCACCTTTCTCAAAATCCAAAACATTTATAAATCTAGTAATTTGATAAGTAAAATCACTTAGCTATTCTGAACATAGAATAGCAGAAGAATACTTGCATAAACAGAATCATTTAATTCCGCGATATGTAAAACATTTATTTATTCCGAACTGAGAATAGGGAAAGCAATACTTGCATAAGAAGATTTAAAATAAATATCACTTGAACGATAAGTGATGATATGGATACTTGCCTTTGGGTTTTTAGCAGTTAGTCACTCTCGTATAAACGCAATTATCTCAGTCTGGCATCTCAATGCATCGCCGCTTTTACTTCGCTAAATCTCTGATCTGCTGCTCATGTAGTGCTGCAACCCATTATTCCATACAATTCAACTCTAGCCTACATCCATTCCATCTGGTCCTGATCGTCTTGAAAGACTCGCATCTTGATTTCTGGGTAAAAACTGATGATTGATTCAGAAAGAAGATTTCGAGAGCTTCATTTTGATATGCTGCACGCCCGAATCAGAGTTCGATAACGCCTTCGTTTGCGCGTTTGATTTTCATGAACGTATCGGTTTCTAGGGTTTTTCTCTGTATTTACTATATTTTTTTACTGGTTGCAAATGAATAAACGAAATAAATGAAATAAGAAATAGGCTATTTATATTTACGGAATATTGGTTCGTTCTAGATTATTTTGGATCGTTAAATTAGTTGCTTAGCCGCTAAGTAACTGTAAAACGATCCCAAAATAGATTACTTAGCCGCTAAGTAACTCTAAAAATGATACAATTTAATACCAGATTTGGATAATTATCAAAACCGAGCTTTTCATAAAATACCATATACGAAAATAATGTAAACATATCCCATCTCTCGGGAATACAGGTTTTGTTGATTTATCGAAATGGTTATCGTACCAAAATTCTTGCGCCGGGCCGCGCACGGGTCAAACCGTAATCCGGATCGAAAAAGTCAAAACATGGAAAATGTCCGGAATTACCAGATTAGGTTAGAAAGGAGTTTTTGGAAGAGTTTCGGGTTGTAAAAACGTAAAAATGGTTGAAGTTGGATGATTCCCGGCTTTATAAAATAATTTTGTAATTATTCGGAAAATAATTAATAAATTTATAAATCATTATAAAATCATATAACAATCCAAAAATTACCAGAAAAATATCACAATTATCTATATTTTATTCTGGACATATAAAAATTCAAATACTCAAATAATATCACATATAAACACCCAAACATCAATTCCAATTATCATATAATTCACTAAAATTCACATAAAATCACATAAACAATTCCAAATAATAATAATAACAATATTTGAAAATATGGGATATTACATTTTTCAACTAAGGAGGCCATGACCACACCCCCCAGCCGAGTAGGGGGCATGGTGAACCCCCTGGCCGAGTAAGGTGAACCGAGTAGGCTTCAGGGTGGCCTCTCGGCCACCGTCGCCTAGACGGTGACGAAAAAGAAGAGGGGGTTTTTCAGCCGAGGCTGCCACGACCACTCCCCCCAGCTGAGTAGGAGGCATGGTGAAGCCCCCTAACCGAGTAAGGTGAGATGAATAGGCTCCAGGGGAGCCTCTCGACCACCGTCGCCTAGACGGAGATGAAAAAAAAGAGGGGAGATGGGATTTCATCCGAGTAGGTCTCCACCATGGAGCCTTTCAGCCGATTAGAGCAGGCCGAGTAGGCTCCAGGGGAGCCCTCGGCCATCCGTCGCTAAGACGATGGAAAATCAGCTCCCCCGTCGTGACCACAAACGAAAATTTTTGCTCCCTAATGCGAACACGGACAAATTTTTTTGACGATTTTTCTCCAAAAAATCAAAATTTTCAGATATACTAATTAGCCCAAATTATGACTGATTAGTGAAAACTAGATGAAATTTAGCCCCAATTAGGGCCAATTAGCCTCGATTAAGGCTAATTAGTGTAGTTTAACCTTTATAAAGGTTAATTAGTAAACTTACGCTCTATACTTAGCCAGAATTAAGACCTATTAGCCCTGATTAAAGCCGATTACCCTTGATTAAGGTCAATTAACATACTTTAGCTCATAATTAGGCTATGTTAAGCGTAGTTAGCAGCCATTATCTTAAAATTAGTTCTGATTAGGGACAGTTGGCCTCGATTAAGGCTGATTAGCACCTTATAGTTAACCTTGACGAAGGTTAAAACGTGTTCAATGCCTGCCATATAGCTCTGATTAGGGTAATTTAGAATTAAACGATATTTAATTAGCCTCGTAAATTCCTAAAAAGTGAAATATCACTTAAGAATGAATGAGTCACTGTGAATGTGTAGGCCGCTCCACACTTCAAAATGTGACTGAACCCAAGAAAGGATGAAACTATCCCCAAGTCGCGATTAGAATATTATAACTTTCACAAAAAACTTGAGAAGTTTTTCCAGAAGTTGGGGGATAAATGTTATGGATGGAAAGTCATCTGTAAAGACATAATTAATGTTGAATTAATTGTGTCCTAAAGTTCACTAGTCAAAGCCCGTGAATGCCACGGCCCAAAGCAAATCGTCTCGGCCACGACCCAATAATCTTGATAGTCCAAGTACACCATGATGGACACGACCCAAATGGGTCGTGTCGTCCACGGCCCAAAATCAGCTACGTGATAAGCCTGCTGAGCAGGCCTGAGAGTGAGGTCCATAATGACACCAACATCGTATCAACATGGAAAAGGATGAAGGATCCAGAATCCACCGTCTTTGAGGAGTCCTACTTACCATCTAAGTAGGAGACTTGTTCACCAAGTCTCCCTATCCTAGTCTAACCCTAGACTCAACATCTATATAAAGGGCTCTACCCCTCAACCTATAATTACGTTTTTAGTTTGATTCTCTATAGTACAGAGATACGTAGACATCTTGTGATGATCGCGTAGTCTTGATCACAGGAACAATCATTAAAGCTCGAAGCTCAATAACCCTAGAATTATCTACAAAAGAAACCCTGGTTTTTATTCCGGAACAGTTATCTTCATTAAAGAAAATCACAAGGCATTAAAATTGTTTAATCACATCGATGTTGAAACCTATATGGTTATGAATTGTTTAATCACACCTATGTTAAAGTAAATGTATTACTAAAGAATCTGAAAATAATCTCGTGAAAGATTATAACTAATATATAGATGAGATTCGTACAAGATATAAATATAATCTAAGGACCATATTAAAATATGTCCAATGAATCATTAATTCTTAGAACACATTAAACTTAATATTAAAAAATATTATATACAAAAATCATTAAATATTATGTGACTTATTCCTAAGTATATAAGTATTGACTTGATAGTCATATACACGAAAATATAATGGATTTTAATTGAACTACGCAAACTTGATTATCTGATGTAAACACCTTAAAAGGCATCGAAGTTTCACTTAAATTAATTCTTAAAATCCTTTCAAATTTTTTTATCTTTTCAGAAATAGTGATGAAGATCTACTCCATTATTTATAACTTTATACAAATGCTCGTAAAAATTTATTTTATACATTACAAAAATTATCATTTGCACGAGAAGATAATTAGTTGTTTTTAAGTTGTAAATATATAATGTATTCAAAAACATGCAACTATATAAACCGTTGCAAGAATGTATATTATCATAAAATTTTATATGATGAAAGATCACTTGAGAAATGGATAAACGTGATAAAAATTAACAGTAGGAATTTTTCTTCAAGTCATTCTAAAACTTAATTAGTTCTTTCAGTTTAAATTAAAAACTATTTTTTTGACATTTTAAACATCACATCTTCATATATTACATGATAAATATACATTAATTACAATACTTAAATACACAGAACGAGCGCTACTGTAATGAACTTGAAAAGATATCTACAAAATAAATGCATGTCATTTCAAGTGTCAAAGATCTAGAAAATCAAAAATAAAATAGAATTAAATAGTTATTTTTTTAATAATGGGTTCATATGAGATGTATTTATCTAAATTTATGCTGAAAATAAAGAATTCAAAAGGGTGACTTCTGAAAATTTCATATTGTAATATAATGAAATTTTTTAAGAGGTGGAATTGGCTAGATTGATCTAATTAATTCTCGAGTAACTAAGTGTTAGTCCCTAACAATGCAACAAAAATTACAGAAGGGGAGTTGAATGGAATTCTTGAAACTTTTTCTAAATTATAAAATGTTCTAACTTAAAATTTATATATCAATGTTTTGATTTGCAAAGTGCGGAATGACAAGTTAAATATGAATCAAAACACAAAGTAATATAAACACAAGTCTTTAAAACTTTCTGGTGGATTTGAATGTATCCACCATATATATATATATATATATCAAGAGAACTCTGTGAAGCTTGAATAGCTCACAGCTGCTTACAAATAAGAACAACTAAACTTTAGAGAAATGCTAAGGATACAGCTTACAATTGTTTCTCTGAGAGAATACTTGCTTAGTCTTTTTTTTTGTTTTATTTGCTACTCTTGGTTTATATATCACCAAGATTACACACTAATAAGACAAGATAATAAAACAAAACCTATCAAGTCTAATACTATGCTGCTTCATTAATCTATCCCAGCATCTTTGAATATCTTCATAATAGCATGGAAATGGCAATGCTTCTTTATTCTCAAGAACCCAGTTGAATAGGCTTTCACATTCCTTTTGCATACACTCGACGCATGTGAATGTGTTTTCACTATCAACAAATGTTTGAATTTATCATCCGTCGGGTACATGATCATCCGTCGGGTTGCCTTGTTGATCATTCGTCGGGTAGCTTTGTTGATCATCTATCGAGTAGCTATTTGGCACTTGACTTCATTTTATTTATGCAGAATTACAAGACATCATCTATGTACAATTAATCAACCTATTCTGCATATCTAATTAAAGTCAACATGACTTATATGCTATTACAGAATCTAAACAAAGGTGTTTACAGAGATGTGCTACATGCCTTATTGTTACATAAGCTACTCACTCGACAGATGTCAAATCATCATCCGTCGGGACTATATTGAGTCATCCTTCAGGACTATATTTGCTTATCCATCGAGTGCTACATATTACACTAAGTTGAATCTACTAATGTGTTTTGTTATTGAAATCATCAAGTTCACAACATATTCACAACAATCTCCCCCAATTTATGTCTACTAGAATTGTAGCCATAAATTAAAAGAAACTTGATGATAACAAAACACCCTAAAAATACAAATTTAAATGGAGGTAGATAAAACTGTAAAGTGCTGCAATTAACAAAATGTACAAAGATTTGCTCACAGTCATTTTCAAGGTGCTCTTCTAGCCAGAGCAGATTAATCTATTTCCTTGAAGATCTGGATCTCTTTCCAAGCTTTCTGTTGTTTTCTTCTATCTGATTTTGGAGCTGTCTGTGGAATTCCAGTTCATCAGATTCTGAGAGATTTAGCATTCCTTGCATTTCCAAAAGATTCTCATTACTAGAGATGCTTAACTGGTCTTCTAATTTGAAGAATCTTCTAACTCCTTTATCATCCATGAATTCCATCAGCTAGTAGGGCCTTAGATGCACTCTACTCCCTGTGTAAGGAATAGGTAGAGTCTTTGGGAGTGCATCTTTATCTCTAATACTCCTCAGTTCTTCAATCTTCTTTAGAACAAGTCTTCTAGTTGTCACATTAAATCCAAAGTTCTTCTTGAAGAATGAATAAACCTTTATCAGCACAAATTGGCTCTCTTGAAGGATCCTGTGAAGTGGCCACTGTATCTCTTTTCCTCCCTTGTACTTGAATACTAACCTTTCAAGTAGATTCCTG
Source organism: Apium graveolens (assembly GCF_009905375.1). Lineage (NCBI taxonomy): Eukaryota > Viridiplantae > Streptophyta > Magnoliopsida > Apiales > Apiaceae > Apium > Apium graveolens. Next base: position 60,568,270 of record NC_133652.1, read on the forward strand.
TAAGCATCAATCCCTCTGACTTCTTTCAGTTCATCTAGATAGAGGTTTAGATCTGAGAATTCCTTGATGTCACAGATGTACATGATGTCTCCCTTGTTGACTTTGGTTTGAGCTTTGGTTAGGGACTTGGATCAGAGTGTTGAGGGCTTTACTTTCTTGACTGCTCTGGTCTTTGTCTTCTTTGGCTTCATGAAGTGAGGTAGATTGAGTTCAGGTATTGGTAGACTATCCCAGTCTATTGGCTCATCCTTTGGAATGATAGGTTCACCATGAAAATTCTTGGATGGATCTATCTTGAATTCTTCATGTGCCACAGAGGGCATGGATGTTTGAGTTGTTGCAGATGTAGACCTTTTGGGAAACTGATCTTCCAATTCCTTTTTATCAAAATCCACTTTTCTCTTTGCATGAAGTTTGTATCTAAAACTTTTTCTTTGCTGTGATTTTTCTTGCATTTTCAGTTCCTTAGATTCAGTGGTTTCAGATGATTGTTCAGGAATTTGTTGTGTAGGTTTTACAGCTTGCAGCTTGGCCAAGATAACAGCTTGCTCCTTCTTTTGTTTGACCTTTTTAGAATCTAGAGCAGCTTGCTTCTTTTCTTGCTTCAATCTTGCATATTCTTCTCTCTTTGCTTCAGCAAATTGAGGGTGTCCAGCCACCACACAAATTTTCTTACCATTCCTGTAAACCTTAGCAATTCTTCTTTTCAATGCTGAATCAGCTGGATCCTTATAGAATGTAATAGATCTTGACAACAGTTTCTTCTCATCAGGCTTTGGTGTCTCATACACTGTGTCCAAAGAATTCTTTAGAGAAGATTTAGGATAGTTCACCTTTGGCTTCAAAATTAGCTCAGCCTTTGGAGATCTGATGCAGGATGGCTGTCCTCTTTCCAGATTATTCATGCTCATATAATTCACAGAGATTTTCCTGACTTGAGGGTGATGAATGGCTGATTTTTCTGGCTTCTTTGCTAGCCCAAACCTCTTTTGAATGTCCTCATCAATTTTCTCCCAGTTGATTTGGCTCAACTGCTTCTTTTCAGCTGCTCTCAATGTGGCTGCTGCTTCATTAATCAAATCAATGTTGTCTTTAGTTGGTGGCTTAGTGAAAGCAATTGTGGGCACAATTACTTTGCTAACTTGAATGTTAAGCTGTTTCTCCCCCTCACTTGAGCCTTTCTCCCCCTTTTTGTTATCAGCAAGTTATGTGGGAGGGATTTGAGCAGCCACCAACTGTTGGAGTAGTGCAGTCTGAGCTTCTTGATTGTTAAGTATCTTGGCCATTAATTTCTCTATAGAATATAGTCTTGAGTCCATGGCCTTAACTTTCCTATTGATATCAGCCTCCTTCCTTAGCTTTTGAGCAATTTCAGTCATGGTGGTTGCATGGAGTCTAGCATCCATCCTTTCTATAACATCTTGCTTGACTTCAGAAATTTCTTGCTTGATTGCATCCACACTCTGACTGTGTTGGAGGGCTTGAATTTTATGCAGCTGGAGTGCTTCAAGATGTGCTGTGAGTAGCTTCTTTGTGCTAGCATTGGAAGATGCCTGAATGGCTGCTTGGGTGTCATGAATTAGCTTGAATAGTGTTGATTGGAGATGTGAGTATAAGCATTCTTTTGTTAGCATCCAGGAAGGAACATCTGCATCTCCCCCTATATCCATGCTATCTTCATCATCATCCCCATCAACATCCCTAAAAGAAGTTTCATTCAGTTCAAAATCACTGCCAATGTTGGAAGGCATACCAGTGATTGCATCATTTGCTCTTTGTAAAGATTGTGTTGTATGCACCAAGTTCAGCAATCTTTCAGCCTCCTCATTACCCTGTACAACTAGAGTTTGATAAGCTGTAACAGGGTGAGTAAATGTCTCAGCATCTAGGGAAATAGAATCTATAACAGCTTGATATTTTTGTTGAAATAGCCTTTTCCTTTCTGCATCACTGACATTCATTGACTCACTTACAATGGTTTCCATCCTTATCACTCCTGTACCTGCATTTCTCTCATGATCTCTCTTTTGTTGCATCAAGGTCTCACCTTGGCTCCCCACCCTCACACCCTCACCTTCACCATCTAAGGTGGGACTCCTCATACTCACTTTTGCCAGTCCTGAAGAAATGGACTGCATTGGTTCACTCTTTTACTCTCCTTTTTCCTGGGAGCAACCCAGACTCTCACTCATTTTACTCCCTTCCCTCAATCCTAGGAGTGATTGCACTACTACTAAGTCTTCTGCACTTGTAAGAATTGAAGAAATTTGAGGTTGTGCAGAGACATCCGATGGATGAGGAATATCCATCGGGTTAGTAGTTTGACTATCCGACATATGACTGCTATTAAGCTTATCCGTCGGGATACAATCACTACTCGACGGATGAACAATATCCATCGAGTGAGTAGAAATAAATGAGTTTGGAGTGGAAACTATTGTGGACTCTGTGCAGATTGATAAGAATTTTGGCATAGATATCTCAACAGTTTCAGAAAGAAATGGCAAGTTAGCCAACAAATCATCTAGAAGATGATGCTCATTTGCTTGAATTTTTGGCTTCTCCAAGAGAGTTAAAGATGGAGAATTTGGAAGTGATGTGTTTATCATGTCAACATCCAAAGAGTGTGTGGGAGAATTTGGTGTTTCAGGTGCTTCTATTATTAAAGATTTTGGCTGTGACTCCACATTTATTGGAGCCACATCAACCTGACTTTGAGAAGGTGCCGTGACTGTGTCTTTAGCACCAATTTGCACAGTGTGTGAACCCTGTGCATCCCCAAGGGTCTTTGATTTCTTCTTTCTAGTGTTAGTTTGGGGTGAGCTTGTGTCCCTTACCCTTTTGGCCTGTGCTCTTGGTTGAGAGCTATGTTCAATAGTCGATCCAGTACATACTGAAGAACCAGGTACAGGTGCTGAAATTGATATTCATAACTTGATTGTGCCTGAGGTTTTGTACTTGGAAGCTCCACCAATTCAACTCACTCCACCAACAACATCAATTTTGGATGTTGATCAGAACCTGGCTGTAGATCAGAATTTAGAGGATGATGTTGAAGCCTTTGTAGCCTCACATACTGCTATTTTATCAGAGGATGCTGATCCTGCAGGATCTACAAGTTCTGATGCTACCAATGAAGAAACTATTGGTGAAGCTGCTGCTAATTTAGATGCTGATGCAACCGGTCCATCAGGACATGCACCTCAACAAACAGTTAATAAAGCTGATTTAGTCAAGAAGTTTGTTACAGGGGAAGCACCAGTACCTTGGAGTGAAACTCCTAGAGGAAAAGAGTGGACTAAGGAATGGAACACAGTTAGTTTTGTTCCTTCTGAAAAGATTCTTTCCGAGCATCTGGCAAAAGCTAATGAAATGCTAATAAATGATGATTTTAAGGCACAACTGAGAGTTACTGCATTGAGTACTAGGCACCTTCAAGGTCTACACTTAACAACTCATGCCAAGGTGAACAAAATTCAAGAAACCTTGATCTAGCAAGATATGAATGTGAAACTTGAAAAGAACAGATTTTTCAAGCCATCCTTTGACAGAATTGCCTACATTGAGAAAACTCGTGAGAAGCAACAAACTCAAATTGCTGAAATTCTGAAGAATCAAGCTTCTCATTAAAGTCAACTCAATGAGATCCAATCCTCAGTGGAATTGCTTGTCTTTCTTCTTTTACCTGCTGATGCCAAAAAAAGGGGAGAAAGTAATTAAGTCCAAATGCAAATCTATTCAGACACTGAAGGGAAAGGATGATGTAAATGATGACCATGGAAACTCTAACAAGGGTAGAGGTCAAGGTCAAGGCAAAGGATTTTCATCAAGTAAAGCTAGAATTACAAGTCAAGGAACAAGTTCTGATACTGGGAGAATAATAAGTTCTGATACTGGTAAAAGGATAAGTTCTGGTGAACATCTGGAACTTGATGAAGAAATTTCAAAGCAATTATTTCTTAAGGAAAATCCAGGAATGGACTTTGAGAGTCTAAAGGACGAAGAAGCTAGACTCAAAGCAGAAGGTGTCAAGACAAAATCTAAAGCTTTTGTTGTTGAAAAGAAATTTCCAAAGCCTAAGGGTATTGTGATAAAGGAAAGAACAAATTCTGAGGCAACCAAAGCCAAATTACAAGTGGAAATTGATCCAAGGTCCAAGGGCAAAGAAAAAGTTGATGAACCTGTAAAGGTTTATATGCCAGTCATGGATGAAGAAATAACTAATGATGAAGAAGATGCTAGTCTTACTCTGATTTCAAAGAAGATTTTTTAAACAACCTCTGACATGGCTCATGTTGTTCAGAGTCAAGATGTAGTAAGTTCTGATATGACAGTGAAGCAAGCAACCTATAACATAGCTCAAGTTGGCTTGATATCAGAAAATAAGGAAAAGGAAACCTCTGGCATTGCTCATGTTAAACCTTCAAAGATACTCCTACAAGGATTCACCAAAGCTGACTCAATCTTTGAAGACTGCAGCAAGTGGTTTTGAAGCAAGAGTTGTTACAGGAAAGGAAGCAAGAGATAAATCTAGATTGGGTATTCTGATGAAAGAAGAGTACATAACACTACCAATGATCCAACTTCCTTAAGTGAACCAGGTGTTGGAGCAACTCCTGAAAGATTGAATCTGTATAAATGGTTTACCATACCTTTTTGAAAGAACATATCTTGTTATATTTTATGACAGATGGAAGGGTCTACCATATCAGGCAAAATGCTATACCACTAAAGTATTTTGAGGAACTGGAACATGTTCTATTCCTACTTCAAGTGAAAGACAGATTAACAGATAGTGCTGCAGGTTATTTAAAGTCACAAATTCAAAGACAGAAGAAGCTTTATTCTGTAAAGTCTGACAGCACATACTGTCCCAAGTACAGAGATCACAAAGGTGTTGTCGAAATGAAGCCTAACTCTGCTAAGATCATAACTACTTTTCTGGGTTATAAGGCTGTGGAATTCAATTTAGAGTCTTACAAGGCATATCTGATCAGACTAGATCAGGAGATAAGACAAGCTAAGATAAATGATCTCAGAACAGCTATTTTTTAAACTAGTGAAGATACAGCTGAATTGATAAATGCTAAAAGGAGGATGGTCAATGAACTTGAATATGTTGAGAGACGTCTTTTGAAGAACTATCTCAGAACAAATCCTGACATCAAAGAGATCAGAAATTGAAGCCAAGTCAAAGATCTACAACTGCTTAAATTCTGAAAGTGTATACAGACTGAAGCTGTTATCAGACCTTAAGATGGTAAAGCTAAAAGGACTGTAAGTTGTAGTAATCTAGTCAAATTCTCATGCATTTGTACTTAATGTTTTTGACATCATCAAATATATGTTGAACTTGTATATTATGCTAATTTACAAGTTGGGGGAGATTGTTAGATATATTTGATAATGTCATGTGTAATATGATTTGTGTTTAGTTTTCAGATCTTAACTAACAGGACAAATCAGTACTTAACTGGAAATCAACACTTATACTGAAGACAGAACATAAGATATCAGAACTTAAGTTATCAGAACTTAAGTTATCAGAAGATATTTATCAGGAGATAATATCAGGACTTAAGGAGACTTTCAGATAAGGCAGGCGGCTGATTGAAAGGAAAGAAGATCGAGACTAAGACAGAAAGAAATATGCATGAAGAAGGAATTCTATGAAGAATAGAATACTTGGAAGAAAAGATAACTAGTTGATATATTTTAGGAAGCAGAATTATATTCCATATCAATTAGAACATCATCTTGTAACTGTGTAGTATATAAACACGGGCATAGGGTTTACACTATAAGTGTCATCTTAATCGAAGTTATTATTCTTTATAACCCTAGCAGCTCTCGTGATAATTTGTTCATCACTGAGAGAGGACAGTTCCATATTGTAAAAGAGTTTATTGTGTTGAATAAAATCTATTTTCTGTTACTTGAGTTCTTATATTCAATTTGATTGTAGTAAACACTGTATTCAACTCCCTTCTACAGTGTGTGTGACCTAACATTATGCATGACAAAGATTCTCATAAAAATGTTGAGACAAGGTTAGATATATGAGATCACCTTGCAACGATATTTTAATACAGTTATAAACTGGAAATCTGTGTATATTATGCATGGAAGAGGATTTCAAAGATCTTGAAAAGTATATATACATATATATTGAATATTTTGTGACTTGGTCGCATTAAAATATCAAACTTGTTTCATTGTTGCTTGGCCAAGACTTTCATGAGTACTATGAAAATGCTCATATATTATTAATTATTATACATGTTATTTCGGTGGGCTTGTTGCTCACCCTTGCTTTATTCTTTCATCACACAACAACAGCTAGACAAGATGAACAGGACCAAGCTCCCAATTCGCAAGGGGATAGCAAACGTTCCGCAATTTCGTGTAGGCGTTGATGCCGATGTAGTTGAGGTAGGAATTACCAATAGGCTAGGCTTTCAACTTTTGATGTACCAGACTTATATATATTTATGAATTGTAATAATGGAAAATAATATGTAAATTAATTCAGAAACCCTTTTTGAGGTGTAATGGTTTATAATTGTGGAATAAAATGACTTGTGTTATTTTTGGTATTAACCTCTGAGGCTATAACTTGTGGTGTGTGTGTATATTGTGGGGTCACAGTACGCAATAGTTGGTTGTTTTTTAAGGTTAAGTGTTATTAAGGGAAATAGAACTCGTGAAAACCCGGATCCCCGACCCCGGATTTGGGGGTGTTACAGAAATGGTATCAGAGCTAAGCGTTATAAACCTCAGAGATGATGCGTCGTTAAAATGATAAGTTCACTAAGATAATAAGAACTCTTGCCAAGTTCATAGTCGTACTACCTAACGTAGTACTGATAGTTAAAACCCTTACAAGAACCCTTATAAATATCATGATAGTAACGTAGTTCGTTATCGTATAGGGTAGCGGGGACCGAACCCCGAGGTTGAGGAGCAACAACACGATGATGTTTTATTACTTATTGGAGATTAGATTGTGGATACGATATAGTGTCGTAATGAGGGACCGGATAATGCTCATGTTGAGGATGTAGTCGTTGAGGAGGTTGTCCCAGAAGAGATTGTTGCTGAAGAGGATCCTGAGGAGGATCCTGACAAGACTAAAAATTTGACCGCTAAGGAATTAATAACCGTAGTCAGGGTGACTACCAGAGATAGGATTGGCTGGTTACTATCGTAGGTTCGTCCAAGTTTGCAAAGATCGCAGCCACTTTAATGCGGCTTACTCGTAAGACTGAGAAGTTCGAATGGACAGAGAAATACGAGAACAGCTTCCAAGAACTGAAGAAAAGATTGGTGATGGCCCTTATATTGGCGTTGCCGGATGGAAAAAGAGATTTTATGATTTGTAGTGACGCTTCGTACAAGGAATTAGGGGGCATTGTTATACAGTATGACAAGGTAATCGTGTATGTTTCAAGATAATTAAGGAAATATGAAATTCGATATACCACTCATGATCTTGGGCTCACGATAATAGTTTTGACCTAAAGATTGGAGGCACTACTTGTATGCAGAGAAGTGCGAGATTTTACACAAACCATAAGAGCTCAAGTATATTTTCACGCAGAAAGAGCTCAACATGCACCAGAGGAGGTGGTTAGAGCTAATCAAGGATTACGATTATGAGGTTCTTTATCATCCAGGGAAAGCCAATATGGTGGCCAACCCCTTAGTAGAAAGGAGAGACTCAAGATGATAATGTCTTCGGGGGAGTTGATAAGAGATTTTGAGAAAATAGAAATAAAAGTGAAGGTAACCAGAGTCGGTACCGAAAAGCTGTTGAGATTGCAATGCAGCCCAAATTATTGGAAAATATCATATTGTGCCAAGAAAAAGTGATGAATGAAGGCAGAGAGCCAATGACTGGAGAAGAGATTAAAACCGAGAAAGATGGTAAGGCAATAATGAGGTACTCCTACAGAATTTTGGTTCCAAATGTTCAAGAGCTTAAGGACGGGATCTTAGATGAAAGCCATAGTTTGAGGAATAAGATTTAGGGCAAACCCTGAATGTAATAGTCAGGGAGGTCGCCATCAAGAAAAAAGGAACCCCTAACATAATGAAGTGGAAAACAAGGATTTTAACGTATATGATAACCCCGATTATGGGAGAAGGATGAAACATTTCATACTGAGAAAACAGAAGTCGAGTAAGATAGGGAGAACCAGGATGGTACTCCTATGGGCAATTCATGGACATGCCTAAACAAAACTTATACTTTTATCCCCAACCACCACCCTGAGGGAACAATATGGTGGGAAATTCTTTCAGGACCTTTAAGTCACTAAGCTCTCAGAGTTCTAAGGAACAAGTTGACCCAGTCGAGGCATGAGCCTGGATAAAGGAAATAGAGGAATCATTTGAGATTCTAAATGATTGATGAGGCGCAAAACACTATTTTTTCCACTTACCTTCCTAAGAGAAAGGCCACCCGCTAGTGGAAGGCTAAGGAAGATAGAGAGATAGTGTAGAAGTTTTAAAACCAGGCCAGAGGCGGATAAGTATGATGAGTCATGAATCTAGGTTGTGAAAGTCATCAAGGTTCGTCTGAAGGACACGAATTCAGAATGACGGGATAATTGAAATCAATGCTTATCTTGTGTTGGTTCATGAAATGGTTGTAACAGACGCGAAAATAAAAGACTGAAAAAGGAAGGAGTATAAAGGGATTTAAAGGAAATAGAGTTCAAAAGTGATAAGGGATTTACGTATATGAAACCCTAAGAAACCCTAGAAATTAATATAGAGAAGTGTGTCATCATCAGTGTGTGGTGACTGATCATGAGATAAAGTCAAGGTTTGAAGGCGTAGGCGATACGTATAATTAATCCCCTTTAAGTTGGGAGTATTCGATAAAACTTTGAGACAGACCGATGGATTAATAAGGAAACACGGATGGACTTAGGAGACATGATAACAAGATATTAGGAAAATGGGATGAAGGAAGTGACCTTCAAGAATGTGAAGTGTAGGTAAGACCGGTGGCTTGATACCCAAAAAGGGAGACGCCATGTATAAAAGATATCCCAACATTGAGATGGCGGTTGAGATAAAAAATGGAGATAAATGAATAGATAGAACTAAAAAGTTCACATTGAACATGACCAATATCTTCCAGAACATCCCTGTTATCATTACCAAATCAAGAAAGAAAAGCGGATAACTGTTGTTATCTTTTGGAGGCCATATGGATTGACCTCAACTTGAATAAGGATGCTACTATGAAACTAAGTATAGACTATCAAGGTGGGAATGATTGAATAAGATACCCTTATCAAGGATATATGACTTAATTTATCCATGGAAGGATACAAGTACCTTTTTAAAGGTGGAATTAAGGATAAAACCTTGATAACTTGAGATGAACCCTGGGGGAATGCATAAAGGTTGGCATTTCACCCTTAACAGGGACATTATGAGTTTGGGTAGTACGGAATGAAGGACTAAGGCAACAATAACCTTTAAAGATTAGTGGAAGAAGTTTTTAGAACTATATAGACAATGGTTCTAGTATTAATAATGGTATCTTGATATACCCTGTACCTAGGGAGTACATGATGAAGGATTTAAGTATAACCTTAGAGGTTTTACAAGGAGAAATGTAATATTTGAAGTTTTGAAGAATATAAATTTTGATAAAGGAAATATGACGTAATTATAATAATTCTAAGTGGGCATGTGTTGAACCATAAAAAAAGTATAGATGGACCCAATGAAGGTCAAGATTGGTGAAAACAAGAAGGACCCAAGATAAAAGACATCCGAAGTATGATCGAGAGTCAGTCGTGACAGTGTTAATCTTTAAAGACCGAGGAAATAACTTATGGAGAAATGGCAATATTTTTTTTTCTCACCAAAGCTTAAGGAAGAGTATTTTCACACAAGCAGTGATTGGAAATGAAGTAAAAAATTTAGTTGGAAATTGTTCAAAAGACATTGATTATAAGGAACTATTACTATCAGGAAAGGCCAATGAGGTGGCCGACACTCTAAGTGTAAGAGAGCAATTATAGGCGCTCGTGCCAGAGGAATACAGTTATGATAGTTAAAGCCGTGAAGGTTGTATTATGGTGTGAAAGATTGACATTCCTTTTGATGATTGTGCGATACTCAACCGTAATAGTAGTTTGGTAAATATTTAATTCATGTAATCGCCGTGAGCAGGCTATCTATCTTAGAGGGTCCTATATTGAGATAAGCCAGGACCATGTTTCAAAAAGGACTAAACAAACCCTTGAGTTAAGTCTTCTATTGAAGGCATATGATTAAGAATGGTATTAACCTGCTATCGTTGCTTTGATTGAAACTCCTCTGCAATTTTATCTGCTTCATGTCATATATACGTCAAGTTCAGGAGTGTTCTTCATGAATCATGAATGGTGATTATGTTACCTCCTTAGAAGAATTCGATACGGTAGGTTTGGACTCTGTTTGGTTAGATATTAAGATTTTATGGAAAATGAATGACTACAGTAGGTCACCAGTGGACCATAGGAATGCAGCAATGATTCTGCGAGTAATGAGCCGATTAAAACCGTGAGAGTTGTATTAGAATGGATGTTGAGATTGAGTACCACTAATCGGGTCGTGGTGATGTATAAGTTATCATTGATAGACTAACTAGTGGATTATCTACCTATTGAATATATATTCCTTCTTATCGATAAAGAGTAGTATTACTATACGAAGAAGGTTGCGGTGTAGCAATGAATTCTAGTAACGATGATGTCTAAAATAGAATCCCAGATTCGATTTTCGTTGCCGAGGGAGTTTCAAGGGTGATTGTTTATAAGCTCGAGCAAGAGCATGGGTTCATAGAATGATGGACGGAATAGTAAATAGTCAGGCACGTGAATTACGATGCGATAATACTTGATGTTGAGATATATACATATATAGGTTTGTTCTCCTGTGATAAACCTCTATAGTTCAGAGGTAGACTCCAAGCCAGATGTTTTGTGGAAATATTTTTGTATAATTCTCTTAAATTCTTTCTTCTCTCTTCTTTTCATTTTCATGTAAACAGAGAAGAACAACCCTTCCCGAAGGGGGGTATTGCCGAATGACTATCTATCTGTGTGATAGAAGCCTAGTAGGATACCACATGTTGTTTAATTGCTTGTCAAGTACTAAAGGCTGGCCACCTTCTGTACTAACTATGCAACTAAACAAGTGTTCATGATCATAGTGATCTCTCAATAAATTCCTTTACTTCTATATGATTGGTCAAGCTTCCAAAGATAGAAGCATCTAGAAAAGGAGTACTGTAAGTGCGTTGTCTTCGAAATCGAAATGTGTTCCTGGTACTAAGGTTGATGAAATAAATAGAAAGATATAGTATGCTAGAGAGTAACAGTATAGCCAGAATGGTATTATGAAGGGAACATAGTAACGCTTACCGACTGTAAAAGAGTGGGTATTGAGAAGCAAAAGCTATAGTGCTAGAAGCTATGATGAAAGTCTGTGCAATAGACTTGAAAGAATTTGGAATGATCACTTATCGCGGATTGAGTTTTCTTACGACAATAGATCGTATGTCAGTATCGAGGTGTCTCTTTATGAGATCCTTGAGGGAAGACAATGTCGATCTCCCTTATGTTAGGATGAAATTGTAGAGCGCAAGATGCTTGGACCAACAGTAGTCCAAAGGACCAAGAATATAATAGATCTAATCAGAGGAGGCTGGTAGTAGCCCAAGATGGACATAAGAAGTATGCTGATTTGACAATGAAAGGACAAAGAGTATGAAGTAGGGGACCTAGTGTTGTGAAAGGTATCCCCTTGGAAAGCCTTGAAAATGATTGATGAGGTTCAGAAAGAAAGGAAAGCTAAGTCCATGATTTGTTGGACCCTTGGAGATATTAAGACGTATTGGGAAGTTAGCATATGAGCTAACCCTACACCCGAACCTGTAGCAAGTTCATAACGTGTTCCACGTATCAATGTTAAGGAAGTGTAATCCGGATGCCAGACAAATAGGGGCATATGAGCGCATATACATGCAACCTGACGTAACCTATACGGAGCAACCAGGAAGGATTATAGATCAAAAAGGAACAAGTGCTTAGGAGAAGGGTTATCATGCTAGTCAGGGTTTTGTGGCAGAACCACAATGTGGGAAAGTTGATTTGAGAGTTATAAAGTGCAATGCTAAGAAAGTATCCCTATTCATTTTCTATCTGATTCCGGGACGGAATCCTTTTAAGGAGGGGAGACTGTAATAACCCCAAATTTTGGAATTTTTGAAACACTGATGTATAGTAACTGTTTGTTGATGATGCTGATTAAGGAAAATTATCAGACCACGCTATATAGGAGTACTATTATGGAAATTCTAAGATCGTATTAGTATTCCATAAAGTAGATGAGTGTATGTAAAGGTCGTTAGAATTCGAATCCGGACACTTTGATTTTTTCCTAAAAATCCACCAGATACCGAAAGAATTGAGTATAAGGTAATATAATTAAAATGATTTTTAATTAAGGATTATAAGAGAGGATCATTAAAGGATTATAAAATATTAGAAAAGATTTAGGGAAGCTCAAATAATGAGATCCCGGATATGATCCCTCAAATGGATAACGAGAACGAAAGTTAAGTGAACCGTAAAACAAATACGCAACCAAGAGACAAGCTTGTACAAGAATCTAAGGTATTATGACATCATCAAACCACAAGACAAAGACATGTGGTAAATGGATGAAATAAGGAAGATGACATAAACATGACAAGTAGATTTGTTTTGTTGGATGATTATTAGCCAAGCATTATTTACCATGGTAAATTCTAAGTGACCAAGCCTTAAACACCACATATCATCAAAACACAATCAAAGAAGCTTTTCCATTTTCTCCATTTCTTCATTTTGCTCTCGGCCAAAATAATACCAGCAACTTCAAACTGCCATATCTCCTTCAATACTCACTCAAATATTGTGTTCTATAGCTAGTTGGAAAAGTATTGAGATGACCTACAACTCTTGTTCACAAGTCTTGTCCAAATAACCATGGTAATACCCTCATATTTACAGTTATTTAAATCGGACTAATTGTAACTCCAAAAGTTCTAACTCATTTCTTGAACTCCTTTGCAAGTTTGAACATGATAAACGTATATCAAGGCTCTATTAAGGATTACAATCTCTTGTAAGTGGTGTAAGAATCTAAGGAAGGTATGATTTTATGATCATTAAGTTTTATTGAAGCATTGTTAGTATTAAGGCTTGATCTTTGATTATAAGTAGTTTTGGTGGATTTGTATTGGTTTTAAATATTGGGTCTTTGAATGGTTGGATAGATTGGTTAAACTTGGAGTTGGGGACTGAGTTTGTAGTATGATGGTTGAATATTGTTGTGTTGGTATTTGTGAGTGAATTGATGAGGATTTAGAGTGGTAATTATTTTGGGAATCTCGTAAACATAGCCGTCGTAATGCTCGTTTTCCTTAGACTATTTTGCATGAATTATGGACCAGAGAACTCACTGTAAGATTCTGACCTTTGCCATGTTTATCTAGATCGTGTCATAAGCTTCATTTTGGAATGTGGTTTGCTTAGATCCGATGTATTGTTTAGGAGAAACGATCATTTTAAGTAACGGCATTTCGCGAATGAACCATTACCCCTCACATAACATTGAAACCTTGTTTAAGGCCCTTAAAAGACTAATTGGATTACGAAACAATTATGTAAGGTGGATTAGGCAGTCGGTAGAGTATTCGCGAAAGAGTTGCCTTGAAATTCGTAACGGTTAATTTATTAAAATTAGTGGAGACGAGGTTATGCGAGCGATTAACGCAAATCGTTAAGCGTATAAGCGACCGTAAGCGACCGTTAGGGTATGAGTGACTTTTGACTAGTTTCTTAAGCGACCGTGGTCTAATTCCGGACTATGTTGTTGTTCATAGGTTACCGGACCCACTCTAAGCTTAAGCCTATGTAATACCCGGGAAATTTATGTGATTATTATATGTTAAATAAATAAATATTATGTGTTTTATAAATTTAAAGTGATTATAGCCATGATATTAGATGTTACAGTTGTTATGTGTGTTTATGTGCAGGCCAGCAAAATTTTCGATTGATTATAGGTGTTTAAACTGTAATTATATGACTCAATCTGCAATTCGAACTCGTATTTATTTGCGTATTTACCAAGGTACTCATTTTATTTCATTTTACGCGTGTTTCAATGCATTTTATGTGTTATCGGGATTTTATGTTAATTTAGGGATCATTTTATTTTCCAAAAATCAGCGGACCGGGACCCCACTGGGACGTCAAACCCCGCAAAATCCGTGTTTGTATTTTTATAAAATTATTCGTATCTCAACTACCCAATATCTTTGCATTTTTGTATTATTCGCAATTTTTGGGGAATTTTGACATTAATTTTATATTTAATCATTTTTAAAAATTATTCCCCGTAATTATTATTTTGGGGCTTAATTATTGTAATTTAGGGATAAAAAGACCCTTAATTTATTTTGGGGATATAATTTCTGTAAATATATAAATAACTGTATTATTTTATTTTATTCATTAAATTCATTAAAATTAAGAAAAATAGAAAGGAAATCCAAGAACACATTTTGGGGGTAAAATCTTTGAACCAAATCAAACGCTCTACATACCAAATTGATCCTTCTTTCAAGCTCTTTCTAACCATACCAATTTCAGAATCTGAGGTGAAGTATTACGTAAAATCGATTTTTTTTTGTGTTCTTGATCTTTGAAATTCGATTTTGATTTGTGAGGGTTTTTGATTGATTTCAATGTTATAGATAGTTTTAACATGATTCCAGGAGTTGATTCCATCAATTATTTTCACGGTTTGATTGCTAAATCGACGAACCCGAGTTCTTGGGTTTTGCAATTTTTATTTTCGATTTCTTGATTTATGTGGATGGTTGTTGTTGATTATGAGCATATAGATAGATTGGAAATTATGCAAGCTTTAAATCCGTATAAGATTTGTTGATTTTGGGTTAAAAACGAGGGAAGTCATTTTTTCGCTGGAAGATTCAAGGTCTCGCCGGTATCCATGGCAAAACCGCCGGAATCGGCGATTAAGTTACTTATTCTGGTGGCTGGTAGTTGCTAGGTAGTGTTATGATTGTTGAACTGATTGGCATTAAAAATCAGGGCGAATCTATGCGTTTAGGCCTTGATCCGAGTTCACCGGACTCCGGACGGCGTGCCGGATTTTGCATATGGTTCCGGCAAAGTTCCAGGGTTCTTGGTGACCCAAATTTTTTTTTCGATCTGATGGGTCTGATGTTTGACCCAGTTTTAATTCTTAAAACCCCAAATTCCTGATTTAGCTTTTGTTTCTACAATTCTGATTTTTATTTAAATCCAAATTTGTTTACATTTCTAAAAACAAAAGAATCAAAATCATTTCTTTTATTTATAAAAATCATTTACTTATAATTTATAATTCTAAAAATTATTTCCTTAATTATTTTAAATTCCTAAAATTATTTTCTTTTATTTATTTTCAAAACTCAATTTGATTTAATTATTTATAATTTATTTTAGTTAATTATTTATGGTTTTAATTAATTGATTAATTCATTTAATCAATTAATTTTATTTCTAAATAATTAAATAAATGTAAATTATTTATAATTAATTCAAATAATTCATACAAATTATTTTTAAACTCTTAAAAATTATATTGTGGTTTTTAAAAGTCAATTAATATTATTATTAATTGATTTAATTCCATTTATTTCTTATTTTATTCATAATAATTAAACCGTTCATCCGTTTAATACGAAACGAACGCGTACAGACTCAGAAAAATATTACGCTTTCAATAAAAGTACTTTTGAGACCTAATTTCTTTTATATTACAATGTCATTTGATTTTTGTATCAGTTTGAGTTGGTATCTGATCGGTAAATATTATTACTGACCCGAATTCAATTCTAAACGCACTGAGACATATCTTTTAACGATCCGACTTATGTGTTACATGAAATATGTGATTACGTGTTATACGAATACCATGATTACGTGCTATGTGATATGCATGCTATCTGTTTACAGTTTAAAATGCCATGCTTAGTTATAAACGATCGGGTAGATGTCAAGACGTATAGTTACGTCGATTGAGTTTGGTTTTGTCAATTAAGATAGTCCTTTTGTTTATATAATCGAGTAGCAAGGAGTGTGGTCAAGTGTTAGACAGAGATAGTAGCCATCAGCTATAAGTAGAGTTATAGTAAGAGGTTATCAAGCACACCAGGCAAGTACCCTAACTTCACTTATTATTCAAGTGACGTTTATTTTGAATCATATCATGCAAGTATTTATATCTTCATTTATCATTCAATTGATATTGACTCTGAATTTTATTCTTTCAATTTCTCTACTATTCTAAGTTCAGAATAGTTAAATATTTTTACATTTTTCTACAATTTACTCTATACAGTGAAGCTTTGAATTGAGATTAGCGAATAACTAATTATTCTGGTTATTTCTCCATTGATTGTTGAGATAACTCTGGACCATGATAAATGAGGAGTTATGTGGTTAAGGATCATTTGATTCGACTCCTTTGACGGAAAATTATTTTTTTTATGGGATGGATGGTTGCGTAAGAGGCCGTGGCGGCGGTCCATCGTGAGCTATGTGTTATACAAGATATAACACCTTGCTAGGCCGATATGTGCCTTGGGTACCTTTTGTTTAGTTGGATATGCTTCGGCATATAGGTGTTGCTCCGTGGCTGATCACCGGCGGCTACACACCGTCATTCGAGAATTCTAATCCCAAAACAAAATATAAATGCAAAAGTTGTTTATTATCAAATATCTATCAGTTTTTGATACTGTTCAGGTATTGTGGTTTGGTTTTATTCATCAGATATATTGTTGTTGTTCCAAATCATAAACTATATACTGCTTAGTGAGCATTTCTTTCGCTCATACTTGTTTCATATCCTGATTCTTTCAGCTAGGCCAGGGCAAGCTTAAGTTTTAGGTCTGACCAGAGGTTGTGTGCTTGTAGATAGTTTGGTGTGTTCTCCAGGTAGACAGTTTGGGATGCTTAACTAGTCTAGAGGTTTGTAATAAAATTTGAATAAGTTGTAAAACTAATTAGACTTATGGTCTGTAATAACAGTTGGTTTGAATTAGTGCCTATTCCATACTATAACCTCTGATCAATCCAGTTGCATGCAAGGGGTCATATTTATTATATTATTCCGCTGTGATTATATTATTATGGTTTATTGGCTAGTGACCGCCAAATCTAGACCTCGGGTTTGGAGGGCGTCACAGGTTGGTATCAGAGCTACATGTTTTGGTCACTGAAACAGGCTTAGGATTGTCATTGATGAGTCATAGGAAGATCACATAAGATAGGCGCGTGTAGTTTAGCTCTTATAGGGTTAAATTTAGGTTATTGGGTTGGGTTATAGTTAAGTTGTTTAGGTTTCCTGTTTTGCGGTTAGCCTTAGGCCTTTGTGCTATATTGTTGGTTTTGAGGATGGTATGAAGTGTTGAAAAAGAGGTTGAAAGGTAGTGTTGCAACCCTATCCACCATTTGTTGGTTTATTTGAGATTTTGAGTAAGGGTTTAAAAGGTTTGGATAATTTTTCGTCAATTTTCTTTATGTTATTATTCTCGAGATAATAAGCAGGATTATATGATAATCATGTCGCTTGTGTTAATATGGTAGCAAGTTTATAATGTTTTGAGAAGAGATAATATTTGAGAATTTTGATATGCTCATGAATTGCTACATATTTGACACAATGCTTGACAGATTATTATATATGTTGCTTGTTTTCTTATCAGAATAATGGCACCAAAGAGAAGGAATAATTCAGGAGAGGATCATATCGAGAGTCGGACGGATCCAGCAATTATCTAGATGTTGGGACTGATGCAACAACAGATGTTACATCTTACGCAGCAGCAACAACAACAGCAACAGCAACAACAGCAGCAAGCAGCAACACCACCTGCAGTGAGTTTTAAGCAGTTTCAAGTTGTGAAACCACCTGAGTTCAAGGGAAGTGCTGATCCTGTGGAAGCCAATGCATGGCTCAAGGAGATGGAAAAGGCTTTTGAATTAGTCGAAGCAGGAATTGAATAGAAGACCAAGTTTGAAAGCTACTTTCTGAATGGCGAGGTGAACTATTGGTGGGAATCCACGCGAGCCTTGGAAGGAGGTGAGTTTATAACTTGGGAAAGGTTTACTGAGATGTTTCTGGAGAAGTATTTTCCGAGGTATATGAAGAACAAAATGGTGATCAAATTCTTGAACCTAACCCAAGAAGATCTTACTATCGCTGAATATGAAGCTAAGTTTACTGAGTTAGCGAGGTTTGTACCGGATCAGGTTAACACAGATGAAAAAAAAGCAAGAAGGTTTGAACAGGGATTAAGATTTTGGATTCAGAATAGGGTGGCCAT
The DNA here is from genome assembly GCF_009905375.1 of Apium graveolens. NCBI lineage: Eukaryota > Viridiplantae > Streptophyta > Magnoliopsida > Apiales > Apiaceae > Apium > Apium graveolens. Next base: position 60,586,730 of record NC_133652.1, read on the forward strand.
GTTTGAATTAACTTCATATGTGGCAGTAGTTCAGAAAGCAATGGTGATTGAAAGTAAGAGTAATATGTCTCAGAAAGGATAGGGTGGGAAAAAAAGGAAAATAGAAACCTTAGGAGGAGGCCAGCAACAAGGTAACTTCCAGGGCCATTCAATAAAAGGCCCGAGTTCCAGGATTATAAGAGTGTGGGATTCAAGAAACCACAACCAGGGAATAGGAACCGTTTTCAGAATTCAAATTAGTAGAGGCCCAATCGTCCACCCGCGTCAGATTGCAAGTTTTGTGGAAGAAGGCACTTTGGGATTTGTAAGGTTAATGTGTTGTGTTACAAGTGCAATCAGAAGGGACACTATGCAAATGAGTGTCGAATTCAGACTACAGCTCAGAAATCAGGGACAGTGTGCTTTAAATGTGGAAAGATGGGGCATATTGTCAGGGACTGCCAGACAACTGAACCAGCAGCTAATGTGGCAAGAATTGAAGGACCACCAGCAAAGGACCAGCCAAGGCCAGGACATTCAACATGACTATGAAGGATGTTGTTCAGAGTTCAGGCGTGGTTGCAGGTACGCTTCCAGTCAACTCTGTAGATGATAAAGTTTTATTTGATTCTGGAGCTACAAGGTCATTTAAATCTCAAAGTTTTGTCGATAAGCTGCATTGCGAAGTTGAATTGTTAGAACAAGTGTTAATGATAGAACTAGCTAATAAGAATCAAGTTTTCGTCGACCGAGTGTGCCCGAGATGTGACATCGAGATAGCGGGACATCATTTTATGCCAACTTAATACCTTTTAAGTTGGGAGAATTTGATATTATCTTAGCAATGGATTGGTTGTCAGAGAATAACGCTCAGATTGATTGTAAGAATAGGAAAGTGAGACTTCAGACATCGGATAGTAAGAAAAAGATGATATTTCGAGGAAATAAGTAAGAGAAAAGTTCTTAACGATAGCTCAAGTGAAGAAGTTATTGCGTCAGAATTGTGAAGCGTACGTGGCCCATGTGGTAGACACCAGCAAGGAAGTTCCAGCACTAGAAGCAATTCCAGTCGTCAATGAGTTTCCAGATGTCTTTCCAGATGATCTACCAGGATTACCTCCCGACAGAGAAATTGAGTTTGCAATTGACTTAGCACCCGGAACAGAACCAGTTTCTAAAGCTCCGTAACGGATGGCACCAGTGGAGATGAAAGAATTGGCAACTCAGTTACAAGATCTTTTGGAGAAAGGAGTTATAAGACCCAGTGTATCCCCATGGGGCGCACCAGTACTGTTTGTCAAGAAGAAATACGGGAGTATGTGACTGTGTATTGATTATTGAGAACTGAATAAGCTGACCATTAAGAATAAGTACCCATTGCAAGGATCGATGATTTATTTGATCAACTGAGAGGCGCTGTATGGTTTTCTAAGATTGATTTAAGATCCGGGTATCATCAACTGAAGATTAAGCCCGAGGACTTTCCAAAAACCGCATTCAGAACCATATATGGGCATTATGAGTTTCTAGTGATAGCATTTGGATTAACCAATGCACCAGCAGCTTTCATGGATCTGATGAAATGAGTATTCAAGAAGTATTTGGATAAATTCGTGATTGTGTTCATAGACGACATTTTGATCTATTCCAAAATAGAAGAGGAGCACGTAGAGCACTTGAGGATAGTTCTGGAGATACTGCGACAAGAGAAATTATATGCGAAGTTTTCCAAGTGTGAATTTTGGTTAAAAGAAGTACGATTTTTTGGGCACGTGATTAGCAATAAAGGAGTGGAAGTGGATCCAGCAAAGATTGAAGCCATAATCAACTGGGAGAGACCAAAGACACCAACAGAAGTACGAAGTTTCATGGGATTGGCAGGTTACTACAGAAGATTCGTGCAAGATTTTGCAAAGATAGCTACGCCGTTGACAAAGCTCACCAGGAAAAACCAGAAATTTGAATTGGAAGAGAAATGCGAGGAAAGTTTCCAAGAATTAAAGAATAGATTAGTATCTTCACCAGTGCTAGTATTACCGGATGATCAAGGAAATTTTATGATCTACAGTGACGCATTGTACAAAGGATTGGGATGTGTTCTAATGCAGCATGATAAAGTGATAGCCTACACTTCAAGATAACTGAAACCACATGAAGAGAAGTATCCGACGCATGATCTTGAATTGGAAGCTATAGTATTTGCATTAAAGATATGGAGGCACTACCTTTACGGAGAAAAGTGCGAGATCTACAAGGACCACAAGAGTTTGAAGTATATCTTTACCCAGAAGGAATTGAACATGAGGCAGAGAAGATGGCTCGAATTGATCAAAGACTATAACTGTACCATCAACTATCATCCAGGCAAAGCAAATGTAGTGGCCGACGCTCTGAGCAGAAAAGAAAGATTGAACATGATTACTTCATCTGAGGAATTGATCAAGGAGTTTGAGAAGTTTGAAATAGAGGTCAGTACCCAAAGTATGTCTACATATGTGTTGTGTGTAATGTCTTTTGAACCAAAACTATTAGAGAAGATAAGAAAATGTCAGGAAGAAGTCATGAGCCATGAACGAGACAGTTTGACAGGAGAAGAGATAGGGAGTCAAAAGGATGATAAAGGGATCTTAAGATTTTCTTCCAGAATATGGATACCCAACGTAGCCGAGCTGAAAGATGAAATTATTCGAGACGCTCACAACTCCAGATATTTAATTTATCCCGGAAGTACGAAGATGTACAGAGATTTAAGAGGAAACTTTTGGTGGCTTAGCATGAAGAAGGAAATCGCAGAGTGGGTAAGTAAGTGTTACACTTGCCAGCGAGTCGAAGCGGAACATTAAAGGCCCAGTGGACTGATACAGCCATTGGACATTCCAGAATGGAAGTGGGAACATATCGCGATGGATTTTGTAGTTGGATTTATCATACCAGTATTGGGATGCCGCCTTACGAAGCTTTGTACGGGAGGAGATGCAAATCTCCAATATATTGGGAAGAAGTTGGTGAGAGAAAGATTTTGGGTCCAGAATTGATCCAGCAGACGAAAGAGAAAATAGAACCCATTCAGAAATGATTAGTAGCAGCTCAAGATCGTCAACGCAAATATGCTGATCCTGCCAGAAAGTATATGGAATTTGATGTTGGTGAAGCAGTGCTATTGAAGGTTTCACCTTGGAAGGGTTTATCATGATTTGGAAAGAAAGGAAAGCTGAGTCCGCGTTATGTTGGCCCTTTTGAGATTTTGAGGCATGCGGGAAAGGTTTCTTATGAGTTAACATTACCACCTCACATGTAGCATATTCACAATGTTTTCCACGTGTCAATGTTGAAGCATTATTTTCCTGATTCCAATCATGCGATATAATACGAGCCAATCGAGATTCAGCCAGATTTATCTTTTGTAGAGCAACCAGTGCAGATTTTAGATAGGAAAGAAAGAGTGCTTAGGAATAAGTCTGTGTCTTTAGTGCGAGTCTTGTGGAGGAATCCCAAGGTTGAAGAGTCGACTTGGGAATTAGAAAGCGAAATCCGATCCAAGTATCCTCACTTGTTTTCCTAGGCTGATTCTGAGGACAGAATCCTGTTAAGGGGGGAAGGATGTCCAGGAAATTTATGTGATTATTATATGTTAAATAAATATATATTATGTGCTTTATAAATTTAAAGTGATTATAGCCATGATATTAGATGTTACAGTTGTTATGTGTGTTTCTGTGCGGGCCAGAAAATTTTCGATTGATTAATATGTGTTTAAATTGTAATTATATGACTCGATCTGCAATTCGAACTCGTATTTATTTGCGTATTTACCAAGGTACTCGTTTTATTTCATTTTACGCGTATTTCAATATATTTTATGTGTTACCGGGATTTTATGTTAATTTAGGGATCGTTTTATTTGCCAAAAATCAGCGGACCGGGACCCCACCGGGACATCAAACCCCGCAAAATCCGTGTTTGTATTTTTATAAAATTATTCGTATCTCAACTACCCAATATCTTTGCATTTTTGTATTATTCGCAATTTTTGGGGAATTTTGACATTAATTTTATATTTAATCATTTTTAAAATTATTCCCCGTAATTATTATTTTGGGGCTTAATTATTGTAATTTAGGGATAAAAACACCCTTAATTTGTTTTGGGGATATAATTTCTGTAAATATATAAATAGCTGTATTATTTTATTTTATTCATTAAATTCATTTAAATTCAGAAAAATAGAAAGAAAATACAAGAACACATTTTGGGGGCAATATCTTTGAACTAAACTTTGATTGATGATTGTGGGTAATCCAGGAAACCAAATCAAATGCTCTACATACCAAATTGATCCTTGTTTCAAGCTCTTTCTAACCATACCAATTTCCGAATCTGAGGTGAAGTATTGCGTAAAATCGATTTTTTGTGTTCTTAATCTTTGAAATTCGATTTTGATTTGTGAGGGTTTTTGATTGATTTCAATGTTATAGATAGTTTTAACATGATTCCAGGAGTTGATTTCATCAATTATTTTCATGGTTTGATTGCTAAATCGACGAACCCGAGTTCTTGGGTTTTGCAATTTTTATTTTCGATTTCTTGATTTATGTGCATATAGATAGATTAAATCGACGAACCCGAGTTCTTGATTTTTTGATTATGAGCATATAGATAGATTGGAAATTATGCAAGCTTTAAATCCGTATAAGGTTTGTTGATTTTGGGTTAAAAACGAGGGAAGTCATTTTTCGCCGGAAGATTCAAGGTCTCGCCGGTTTCCATGGCAAAACCGTCGGAATCGGCGATTAAGTTACTGATTCTGGTGGCTGGTTGTTGCTAGGTAGTGTTATGATTGTTGAGAACTGATTAGCATTAAAAATCAGGGCGAATCTGTGCGTTTTGGCCTTGATCGGAGTTCACCGGACTCCGTCCGGCGTGCCGGATTCTGCAGATGGTTCCGGCGAAGTTCCAGGGTTCTTGGTGACCCAAATTCTTTTTTTTTCGATCCGATGGGTCTGATGTTCGACCCGGTTTTAATTCTTAAAACCCCAAATTCCTGATTTAGCTTTTGTTTCTACAATTCTGATTTTTATATAAATCCAAATTCATTTACGTTTCTAAAAACAAAAGAATCAAAATCATTTCTTTTATTTTTAAAAATCATTTACTTATCATTTATAATTCTAAAAATTATTTCCTTAATTATTTCAAATTCCTAAAATTATTTTCTTTTATTTATTTTCAAAACTCAATTTGATTTAATTATTTATATTTATTTTAGTTAATTATTTATGGGTTTAATTAATTGATTAATTCATTTAATCAATTAATTTTATTTATAAATAGTTAAATAAATGTAAATTATTTATAATTAATTCAAATAATTCCTAAAAAATATTTTTAAACTCTTAAAAATTATATTGTGGTATTAAAAAGTCAATTATTATTATTAATTGATTTATTTCTTATTTTATTCATAATAATTAAACTGTTCGTCCGTTTAATACGAAACGAACGCGTACAGACTCAAAAAAACACTACGCTTTCAATAAAAATACTTTTAAAACCTAATTTCTTTTATATTACAATGTCATTTGATTTGTGTATCAATTTGAGTCAGTATCTGATCGGTAAATATTATTAGTGACCCGAATTCAATTCTAAACGCACTGAGACATATCTTTTAACGATCCGACTTATGTGTTACATGAAATATGTGATTACGTGTTATACGAATACCATGATTACATGCTATATGATATGCATGCTATCTGTTTACAGTTTAAAATGTCATGCTTCGTTATAAACGATCGGGTAGATGTCAAGACGTATAGTTACGTTGATTGAGTTTGGTTTTGTCAATTAATATAGTCCTTTTGTTTATAGAATCGAGTAGCAAGGAGTGTGGTCAAGTGTTAGATAGAGATAGTAGCCATCAGCTATAAGCAGAGTTATAGTAAGAGGTTATCAAGCACACCAGGCAAGTAGCTAACTTCACTTATCGTTCAAGTGACGTTTATTTCGAATCATATCATGCAAGTAATTATATCTTCACTTATCATTCAATTGATATTGACTCTGAATTTTATTATTTCAATTTCTCTATTATTCTAAGTTCAGAATAGTTAAATGTTTTTATATTTTGCTACAACTTACTCTATACAGTGAAGCTTTGAATTGAGATTAGCGAATAACTAATTGTTCTGGTTATTTTGCCATTGGTTGTTGAGATAACTCTGGACCATGAGAAATGGGGAGTTATGTGGTTAAGGATGTCATTTGATTCGACTCCTTTGACAGAAAATTGTTTTTTTTATAGGATGGATGGTTGCGTAAGAGGCCGTGGCGGCGGTCCAGCGTGAGCTATGTGTTATACAGGATATAACACCTTGCTAGGCCGATATATGCCTTGGGTACCTTTTGTTTAGTTGGATATGCTTCGGCATACCGGTGTTGCTCCGCGGCTGATCACCGGCGGCTACACACCTTCGTTCGAGGATTCCAATCCAAAAACAAAATATAAATGCAAAAGTTGTTTATTATCAAATATATATCAGTTTTTGATACTGTTCAGGTATTGTGGTTTGGTTTTGTTCATCAGATATATTGTTGTTGTTGTTCTAAATCATAAGCTATATACTGTTTGCTGAGCATTTTTTTCGCTCATACTTGTTTCATATCCTGATTCTTTCAGCTAGGACAGGGCAAGCTTAAGTTCCAGGTCTGACCAGAGGTTGTGTGCTTGTAGATAGTTTGGTGTGTTCTCCAGGGAGACAGTTTGGGACGCTTAACTAGTCTAGAGGTTTGTAATAAAATTTGAATAAGTTGTAAAACTAATTAGACTTATGGTCTGTAATAACAATTGGTTTGAATTAGTGTCTGTTCCGTACTATAACCTGTGATCGATCCAGTTGCATGCAAGGGGTCATATTTATTATGTTATTCCGCTGTGACTATTTTATTGTGGTTTATTGGCTAGTGACCCCCAAATGTAGACCCCGGGTTTGGAGGGCGTCACAGTCTATCACTGAATACTCAGGCAAGTTTTCTACCCGTTATATTGTTATTTTGATGTAATATATTGATGCATTATCTTGAGATAAGTGCATGGTAATTATTTGCAAAGTCTTGCGATATATTGGAGCATGTTGATGTATATATATATGCATGCCTGTGTCATAATTTTGATATCTCATTATTGATTCAATTGTTATAAACTGCATAATACATATGCTAGATATAGGTATTATTTGTGTATACCCTTAGTATAGGGGACCCAGAGTTGAACATTTTCCTAAAATTGGGAGGCGAGGTTCCCTAGTATATATTATATAGTTTTCTATAAATATTGATCGAATAGGGTATATTTGATGGTTTTGAATAATAATCAAACTTATTTTCGATTATTCAAATAAGGATCGTACTTTCGTATAAGTATATCTTTTGTTATTTATTATTCGTTTCAAGTATGAGTTTTTTAAACTTCTACTTCATTTATTTTTATAAAGATTATCCTTTATGGAAATATTATTTAAATAATAATATTCAGATATTTTCTAATATATCGGGACTGATTTATTTTATTAAATCATCATTACTATAAACATTCTTTAAAATGTTTTTTAGTCTTCAAAATGATTTTAAAAGTTAGAGCGGATCCCAAAACTCATTTTCAGATTTAAGATCTTCCTTTCGAAGGGGATTTAAATACTCGTTCAAAACCTAAGGTATCCGGCTCCGTGGTGTATTTTTGGCGCAACGAAGTTGCTAATTTGATAAAAGAGGTTGATTACTTGCCCAACATTCGGGAAGTAAGCCCAATCGAAATGTGTCGGCATAAGCAACATGGGCTCAGTGGGAGTCCATGAAAGTGTAAATGGCTCAGTGGGAGTCCATCAATGTGTAAGTGGCTGAGTGGCAGTACAGCATAAGTTCCTAATGCGGCTAGGGTGATGACCGGTGGACGATTCATCCATCTACTAGTAGAAAAGGTGACTTAATTGGTATCTTTGCATGATGAGCAAGATATCAAGTTTATGCCAAGGTTTTCTCCTTTCCAAATTCATTGGATATTGCAACTCTGTTTATAATTTTCATAACAGAGGTTTTCAAGGAGTGTATGAGATATATATATATATATATAGATGTATATATATCAGGACTTAATGAAGTATCTCGTAACTTCATTTCTTTCAAATGATATATCAAAGATTGAATCTATTCAAGTCTTATCTTGTAGTCTCATCTATGTGATGAACTTTTGAAACTGATTATAACTTGAACGGTGGTAGTTCAAGTAGTATTCGGAAAGATATAAGTATATTGGAGTATATTATAACTTCATCTTCTCAACTTATATCTATTTAATGATTATCTTATGCATGACAAAGATTCTCATAAAAATGTTGAGAAGTTTAGATATATGAGATCACCTTGCAACGATATTTTTATACAGTTATAAACTGGAACTCTGTGTATATTATGCATGGCAGAGGATTTCAAATATATTGAAAAGTATATATACATATATATTGAATATTTTACGACTTGGTCGCGTTAAGATATACTATACCATAAATGGCCTACAGCAACACCAAGAAAATGTTACAACAGGCCCAAAAAAGTGTTACCACAGCCAGAAAAAGGCCTAAGGTAACATAAAAATTAAGTTGCTTTTTTTCGAGTTACCTTTGGCCCCTAAGGTAACATTACTTTTGCCCTGCTGTAACATTCACTTTTGTGTTACAATAGCTGTCAAAGGTAACATTAATCTATGTCTATAGTATCACAATATGTATGTTACTTTTGGACTCAGAATTTTCAAAAAAAAATGGGGCCCACATGTAGGGCCCACTGGTGGGCCCCATTTTGGGGCCCTATTTGTTTGCAAAGGTAACATACATAATGTGATACTATAGACATACTTTGATGTTACCTTTGATGCATATTGTAACAGTAATGTTTTGTATTATACCAATTTCTTTGTAACATTTTTAGTACCTAATGTAACATATTTTTCAAAAAAAAAAATTGACAGGAATGGTTTGTAAATTTAACATGCCATAAGATCTGTTTTTCATCCAAGTCAACCAAATAAACAATTTCAACCAAACTCCATATCAGTTTTCACAAACCCCCACCAAATACTGCGATTTCACACAATTCACCAACTCCACATACTCCACATACTCCAAAGAACAGTTACTTAGTCTAGGACGATAAATAAACATCCAAAAGCTAGTACGATAACACTTGTTACTAGTACGCAAAATAAGATATGTAAAAAGGTGCACATCTGAAATCTAAAGTCCAGAGCCTCCGGTAACTGGTGTGAGGTAATTGTCATTATCGCTGGTTGTGCTGAAATCTTGATGGTTGATTGTGATGCCTGGATTTGCGTCGGCTATTTTCTTAAGTAACCAGGCCATATTCTCCTGCACCTTCTTGTTGACTTGCATATCCACTTCTTCTTGTACCTTCTTTGTCATCGATGCCTCGACTTCACTCACCAGAGTCTGCTTTATCTTTCCTGCCAACTCCTGTACATAAGTATTTGTCGAACCAGCAGTACTGGAGTAACCTTTTACAGCATCAGGACATCTTCCATGGAGCCAAGATGGCCCATGTTTTTTTTCCATCAGAAAGTAGTTCCTCATTGGGATCTTCGCTCGTACTGATTTTTTCCTTAATCTTTTTCTACATACCAGAAAAACAAACGAACACTCGGTCACACAATAATTTAAATGCTTCACTAACTAATTTCAAAATAACTGAACAATTTAATCCAATTAAATTCACAATTAGTAATCATTAAATAAAAAATGCATGCAGGTACATAAATAAAACTTCTAAACACCAAATAAATCATAAAACACAACTAATTAACCATCTTGCGACATTAACGGATATTCAGAAGCACTAAGATTAATAAAAAACACTTACAATCTTGTTTTTTATTTCTTCAGTGTTGGTCTTATACTCACGACCATCAGTACGCTCACGAGTCTCAACAAAAACCTCTGCTTCAGGTGGTGGACGCTGATTCTTTGCCTTTTTTCTGACAAAAATGAACAAGTTAGCCAAAAGAAATATAGAAATTAATTTCTAGATATATAGTAATATATGTAACCAGAAGGCTGCCCACATTCATATATTTGCGTAACAACTAGCTTATTGAGGTTAATTTGCGTAATTGAAATTCTGGCCATACCATATTGTTTCGAATTTGTGCGAAAGTCTTTGGACCAGTAGTGTGTGTGTGTCTGTATACTGACATCGACTTCTTGCATTTGTCGCTGCTCTTTTCTACAAAAATGTGAAATACCTTTATGTCACTTAGATCAAATATAAATATATAATTAAATATGAAAGTGCAAGGGGAATTAGAAAACCTTAATGCTTTCATCATTCCAGTACTCCAGCAACATCTTGAAACTCTCAAGGGGAATATCATTTGGCCTATTTTCCATCCGTTCTTCATCAGTTTCAAATGCTTTATAATGCGCCTTCTTAATTCGGCTCTTACGTGTCTTCCAAGATGACTGAATGGTTTTCAACACCCATGTTTCACATTCATCAGGTATAATGTATCTTTGCTGGAAAAAGTCAACAAAATAAAGAACACAAGTACAGTTAATCAAAGGTAATGTTGCAGAAAAATAAATCACGATAATTAAACAATGTATGTGATACCTTGACATAATTCCACAGTGTATTTTTCAAAGTTTTCAGAACATCACGCCAAGAAACATAGGTAAATGACACGCATCGCTTTGCGAGTGTCCCCAAGAAGTTACTAAGTTCAGAAATTACTTTGTCCTCATCTGAAACGGGCTGGAACCTTTCATTCATCTGAAGGACTACTCGATGGTCCATATTTCTGGTATGAACCCTATCCATCCTCGTCGGTCCTCTCAGCCTTTTAGGAACTTCAACTACATATGAGCAAAAATTACTTGCAGGAAAATCAAACAAAGTAGGAATATTATAATAAATTTGATTATATTTATGGGTGTTTTTCTAATATGTCGTATTTCAAAGATTGATCTATAAAGATGTCTTATTTTTAGTTTTTATTTTTTTAATGGGTGTCTTTATAATAAGCAGCCCTTATTTTTAAAATGATAAATATAGATAACGCATACCTTGGATTCTGGACACTCTAAAGGACCTACTGTCATAAAGAATACATTAATTCTCATGGGGGTTGTGTTTTAATAATTATATAAAAACACAAATAACAATTAACAGCATTATAGATTACATATGCTAATTAAATTTATGCAAGAAGTTTTACATCTATCACATAATTAACCATGGTTAACTTCACAATTTCATTAACTTAAATGACATAAATAACCTTATGCCAATTAACCTCAATTATAAGTAATTTACTAAACTGATGCAAATTAATTAATTATGGAAAATATATGAATGTGGGTAGCCTCAAAGTGAGTATTCTTTAAGGGGCCTTAAAGGAATAATTCCTTTATAAATAATCAGTTTATGTAATCATAAATAAAGGAAAGAAGATACCTGCTTCCTCCTCTTCTTCAATGTCCGGAAAAACATTTTCTTCAACAATATTTTCTGTAGCAGTCTTTGTAGTTGCAGTTGTACTTGGAGAAATCTTCGATGTCGCTGCAGCTGCTTCCTTTTGGCGCTTTCGCATAGCCCAAAAAGCCTCCATTGAACCATTTGCTTCAATAGACGGTAGCTGAATCAGAGGTTCTGCAGGTTCCATATGTGATAATGACTGATTTTCCTTCTCAGTAGCATCCTCGGTTCCTTGCTTCTGTGATATAACAGTATTGGCTCGTGACCGTGTTGTTGGTCCACGTCCAATAAGCACCTTGCTTTTCTCAGTTTTCCCTTTCTGAAACATAAATCATGTAAAACTCAACGTTTGTGTATATATGAATTACAAACTATCAACCCCGATGAAACATTTGGGGAAGAATTTAGAAAATGTGAAAATGATAGCTTTATGACATTTATGACATACCTTTTCAGTTCCTGATCCACCATCCTTACTAGCAGCCTTCCTTTGAGTTCCCGATCCACCATCCTCAAGATCCACAGCTGGATCATATTCCTCATCGCTCCCCTCTTGCACATGCTTCTTTTTTTTGGATTTATCTTTTAAGATTGAGTTTCTCACTTCAGAAGAGAGTGTAGGAAGATTGAGGGCAAAAAATACTTCATTGTTCCTCTTTACTGTGACAGCTCTCAGTTTTTCATACTCCGTTAGAGGAGGTGGAGGGGGTAATTTCTGCAATTTCACATAAATTCATGTTAATATAGGTATGACGGAATTACTGGATTAATAAAGGGCTTACATACATGTACTTACATGTACTTAAACAACAATAATCTAACAAGAAAATTATAGGTATTACTGAATTACTGCAATTTCAGATTAGCTAATTACTGGATTAATTATATGCTAACCTCCAGTTCATTTTCTACCATACACTCATCTTCATGAGTATCATGTAAACTCAACTTCCTCCTAACACTTGGAGGAGTTTCACAATCATCACCATCAGTGATTTCCTGCACTCTAGAAAGCCGTGGTGACTTCCGAGTACCCTCTAGGGGAAAGTTCTTTGAGTTCCTCTTCCCAGCCTTATCAACTTGGTTTGCCTTCTTGTTCATCTTCTGTTGCTGTAGTTGATGAGTGGTTACAAACTGCCGCTTGACTTGCTTTTTAGCTATAAAGACATAAAAACAATAATTACGAGTTTGAATAAAATCTAAATGTAGTAACACATATATATTTCTGATGCCCCTACAATTAAGGTATATTTCTGAAATGAAATTAATATATTACCTGCTAAGATATCCTTTCTTGGCCGTATTATTACAAATGGCTGCATCTGCTCCATTGGTTCGATAGTGCTATCAACGACATTGTCAAGATAAAAATCAACATTTTCACCGTCTGCAGCTCCTGCAGTTAATGAACACAAGTCCACATCATTGGCCACCAACTGCCACCCCCCTTGCTTATCACCTTTTCTCATATAAATCCCTCCAATTTCTGAATATTCAAGGTCATCCTTGACATAATCCATCAATACAGGGTACAAAAACCTATCTACTTCGACATTCCTTATAATCAGTTCTTTACCACCGACATACCGTGTAGGCTGAAACTCACCCTGGTGGTACAACCAGAGATTTATGTATGCCATCCTACAAAAAATTGAGAAAGTATAATTAGATGAAATCATTAAAATAATCTGAGACATGGCACTTAAATAAAAAACACTTAAAAATAAACACTTAAAAGAAACATTAAAAGAGCAGTATGCAAGTCAATAAATTTAATAATGCTCTAAATTAAGAAGCGATCGCATAAAGAGCAGGGCAGATTTAAAACTAACTGAACATTATATTAAGAACAAGTTAATTAATTAAAAGAAAATACATTAAAACATGATAAATTAGGCAATTAAGAAGTCACTTCATTAGCAGTTGATACATCAGAAACTAGGCCCTTGATAGTTACATATTTCGAATTACAAATTTAAGTAGTTTCTTCGTTTGTTCTAGCCTTGATGGGGACTTGTCGTGTTGGGACATCATCTCTGCACCAGTTAATATCCGTGTCTGTTTCTAGAGGAACACTAGTGTGTAAATCATGTAAAATTGGATCCTCGACTTCTTCATTTGCATTTTCAGCTTCGACATCGCACCAATCCCTTGGCAATTTCTTTATAACATTATACATCGTCTTTTCAGTAGGATCTTCTACGTAGAAGACTTGCTGGACCTGTGAAGCTAGCACATATGGATCAGACTTCTGACATAATCTGTTAAAATTAACTCGAGTTAACCCATATAGATCTTTCTCTTCCTTATACCAACAACACTTGAACACCACTACAGAAAATTCTCCCCAATAATCAACTTCAAAAATCTCTTCAATTGCTCCGTAGTAATTGACATCGCCGACCAGTGGATTTTGATCTTTTGAACTAGCAAAGCTAGTAGTCAAAGCAGTTAGAAATACCCCACTATTTTGGGTTGTACATTTAGCATCTCGGTACTTTGTATGGAATCGATATCCGTTAAGTACATAACCACTATACTTCTTCGCTGATTGATTAGGGCCCATTGCAAGCACTTCCAATTCCTTTGAAATGTTATCTTTTTTTCCGACCTCCCCCTTCATCTATTTCCAAAAATCTTCAGAATGTTCTCTCTCACGATTGTATCTTTTTGACTTGGCTTGTCCTTCTATTAAGATTCGATGCTCCCTACAACAATTACCTAGTTAAAAATCAAGAAAAAACAGGTTCTAATTCTATAACAGTTAAACACAATTAGTAGCTAGAATCTTACTCGATTAAACTATCAATTTCTTTATTCCCGCAGTTGAACAGAATATAACAATGAATAGCCATCCATTCAACTTCAACTAAATTCACAGCCTTTCCATCTTTATTTCTGTGTGAACCAATAGGAAATTCTACTTTTTCTGAAAAACTTTCAAATTTTGCAGCCTTGGTAATTTTTGATCCTCCATGGCCACCCAAGAATCTTGAACAAAATATCAAGCATTCTTCGGCCAGGTAACCCTCGGCGATACATCCCTCTGGTTTAGATCTATTCCGCACATAAGATTTCAATTTATTTAAATAGCGTTCAATTGGCCACATGCTTCGAACATGGGCCGGTCCACCAAATTCAATTTTTTGGCACAAGTGAATCAAAAGGTGGACCATCACATCAAAAAAAGCCTGAATGAATATAGTCTCAAATTGACAAATAATTTCAATTATTTCTGTTTGCAGCCTCTTAAGATCACTTAAGTCGATGACTTTACTCCAAATACCTCTTAATAAGGCCCCTAATCTGATAAAAGGGACTGCAACCTCCGGTTTCAAAGATTTCTTCACTACAAATTGTAATAAGTAGTGCATGAAAGAGTGAGCATCATGACTCTTATAGCCAGATACCTTTCTCTCCTTCATGTGCACACACCGGCTGATATTAGAGGCACTTCCATATGGCAATTTAGCATTTTTAAGGACAGAGCAGAATAAATCTTTCTCTTCATTTGTCATGTCGAATATCGCAGCCCTTATTTCAAGGTGTTTCCCGTCACTTGATAAAACAGGATGGAGGACCTTTCTGATGCCAAGTTCTTGCAAATCTAGGCGAGCTGCTATATGGTCTTTTGTTTTTCCAGCAATATTGAGCAATGTGCCAAGTACTTTATCACACACATTCTTCTCGATGTGCATAACATCAAGGTTATGTCGAGAAACATTGTGCTTCCAGTAAGGCAGATCAAAGAATATTGATTTTTTCTTGAAAGGCGGATTCGACTTAATCTTATTTTTTGGCGCTTTCTTTTCTTCTCTGGTTTCTTCCCCCCAAAATGATTTACAAATCCTGCCAATAATTCTTCAATGTCTGTTCCAGTTAGAACCTCTGGACAACCTCTCAATTCAATTTGACCATTAAATTTTCTTTTATCAAGCCTCCATGGGTGTTCGGGATGGAGAAATCTCCTATGGTCCATGTAACACATTTTCCGACTATGTTTTAGGTACATAGAGGATGTTTCATAATTGCAAACTGGACAAGCTAGTCTGCCTTTTGTGCTCCATCCAGATAGCATTGCTAGCCCGGTAAAATCACTGATTGTCCAAAGTAAAGAAGCGCGCAAGTTGAAAGTATGGTCAGTAAGGGCATCATAAGTCTCAATGCCTACTTCCCATAGCTCATTCAGTTCAGCAATTAAAGGTTGCATGAAGACATCTATATTATTCTTCGGAGACTCGGGACCAGATATGAGTGTCGAGAGAATTAGATTCTCTTGCTTCATACACAGCCAGGGGGGAAGGTTGTAGTTAACCAAAATAATTGGCCAAGTACTATGACTTATGTTCATAGTACGAAAAGGATTGAAACCATCAGCGGCTAGGCCCAATCTGATGTTTCTGTTCTCGGATGAAAATTGAGGATAACGAGCATCCAACGCCTTCCAAGCCTCTGCATCAGCGGGATGTCAAAGTTTGCCATCCTTTTTTCGACCTTTTGCATGCCATAACATCAGTTCTGATAACTCTTTGCTCATAAACATGCGTTGCAACCTTTTTTTGAGTGGAAAGTAGCGCATCACGTTTGCCGGGACCTTGTGAATTAACTTCTTCTCATTATTGTCCACGGCGCCTTTTTTTTCCACTACGACCCACCTTGAAGCACCGCAAGTTTTACAATTTTCTTCTTTTTCATTTTCAGCCCAAAACAGCATACAATTATTGGGGCAGGCGTGTATCCTTTGATAATCGAGCCCTAAATCTTTAATAACATTCTTTGCCGCATTAAAAGACAAAGGAATGTGTGCTTCTGGAAAAGCATCTTTTATCAGCTCTAATAAATCCCCGAAACCCGACTCCGAAATCCCATGAATGCACTTTAAAGAGTATAGCCTAATGATAAAACTTAAGCGGGAAAATTTTTTGCAGCCCAGATATAAGGGCTGCTTTCCTTCTTCAAGATGGCCATAAAATTTTTTGGCATCATCATTCGGTCCAGTAGTATCATTAGTACGATAAAACATCTCGTCCAAATTATCTCCGAAGGTAAAGGAATCTTCAAAACCCATATTTTCTGCCCGTTCAATATCTATCCTATGATCTTTGCTCGAAACCTCACAAATCCAATTCGCATACAATGGACAAGGGCCATGACAAATAAGATGATCATAAATAAGATCTTGAGTATGCCACTTGCCATTTCTACAATTCTTGCAAGGGCACAACATTTCATCGTCTACGGAAAATTTGGGAAATGCATTTTCTAAAAAATCCTTTATCCCCTTAATGTAAGGTGTACTGTATTTTGGAAGGGTTATCCATTGACTTAGATCATCGTCCATCACTACAGAAAACAGGACAATAATGTTATATTCCTAAAAGAAAACAACGTAGTCGTGAAACCATACACCCATATTGGTTATACGTTCAAACAACACAACGCAGCCGTGAAGCCCTAAGCAGACCGAGGTAATATTTTATGTTCTCCTTTTCATTGGTTGTACATACTAATAACGACACAACCGTGAAACCCTAAACCCATATTAGATATACGTACTAATAACAACGTAGAAGTGAAATCCTAAACCAATATTATAGATTATACGTATTAATAACAACACAGCATAACAACGCAGCCCTGAAATCGTAAATCCATATTAGATTATACGTATCGAACCCATGTTATATAACCATGAATATACATGTGCATACACCCATTTCCATATTATCCCACTCCTCCTACCTACCGAACTGTGACAGTTGATGTTAACAAAAATTTAAATACTCGTAAAGGGTTGAAACTCTCAGGAATAAAGGTCAAATTAACATAAATGTAAATACTCATAAACAATTGCATTATAGAGACAACAGATATCTACTTACACAATCAATTATATCCACTTGACTATGATGATTTACATGTAAGTTATAACTAAAGCCTAACATGAAAATCAACCGGATAAAAAGCAAATATCGAGAAACAAATTTAATACAAAAATCACACTTACAGATCTACAAAAATAAAAAACCCCAATTCCAATTAAAATTACACAAAAACATGCATGTAACATACATATACATGTATAAAATATACAAAAACACGCATGTAACAAATTAGAGAAGAAACTAACAGAAATAGAGGGGGCGAGAGAGAGAGAGAGAGAGATAGAGAGAGAGAGAGAGAGATACACAAAATCAGAGAGAGCGAGAGAGAGAGAGAGAGAGAGAGAGAGAGAGAGAGAGAGAGAGAGAGAGAGAGAGAGAGAGAGAGAGAGAGAGAGAGAGAGATGTAGTACCTTAATGTTGAACCGCAAGCTGATTTGAAACCCCAATTAGAAACCCTAGCTCCAATATGTGACCCGCTTCTCCAAAATATGACCAGCTTCACCAAAATGTTACCCCCAATTAGAAACCCTAGCTCGAGAGAGGAATGAGAGAGAATAGCTACTGGGAGAGAGAGAATGAGAGAGAGAGTGAGAGAATGAGGGAGAATGAAATTAGAGGGAGAAGTTAATTTGTCTGAAATTTTAGCGCTTCTCCAAAAAATTTGAGCCCGCCTGAAAAAGCCCAGCTAATTTCATCTCTTTTTAAAAAAAAATTAAGTTTTAATTGTCTTTAAATTTTGTATTGATAAAAATTTATCAATTTTTAATTAATACAGTTTATAAATTTTTTAAAAAAAATATTTTATCAATCTTAACTAATATTAATATTTTTGCTTAATTATATTATAAAAATTGATTAATTTTCATGTCAAATAATTATATATATTTAATTGTTTGTAAAATGTACTACTTTTTTATCCAATAATACCCTATTGTAACATAAATTGCCACATGTTACTCGTATGTAACACTTTGAAGCTATAGTAACATGTTTTAAAGGCTATGGTAACATCAAAAATACTACGTTGCGGTAGGCTAAGATGAGCATACCTAAGGTAACATAATTTTGTAACATGCATGATTAAACCATTGCGATAGGCCATCTATGGTGTAGTATCAAACTTGGTTCATTTTTGTTTGACCAAGACTTTCATGAGTACTATGAAAATGCTCATATATTGTTAATTATTATACATGTTATTTCGGTGGGCTTGTTGCTCACCCTTGCTTTATTCTTTCATCACACAACAACAGCTAGACAAGATGAACAGGACCAAGCTCCCAATTTACAAGCGGATAGGAAATGTTCCGCAGTTTCGTGTAGGCATTGATGCAGCTGTAGCTGAGGTAGGAATTACCAATAGGCTAGGCTTTCAACTTTTGATATACCGGACTTATATATATTTATGAATTGTAATAATGACAAAGAATATGTAAATTAATTCAGAAACCCTTTTTGAGGTGTAAGGGTTAATAATTGTGGAATAAAATGACTTGTGTTATTTTTGGTATTCACCTCTAAGACTATAACTTGTGGTGTGTGTGTATATTGTGGGGTCACAGTATACAGTAGTTGGTTGTTTATTAAGATTAAGTTTTATTAAGGGAAATAGAACTCGTGACAACCCGGATCCCCGACCCCAGATTTGGAGGTGTTACGAGGACTAGGGGACAATCCAAGGCTATTGAAGGTGCCCCAAAGAGTACTACTGAAGGAGGATCATGAGGCAAAAAAATCAACAACCAATGAGAACAATCAGGGAAAAAGGAGGGCAATGCAAGCTGAGCTCAGGAAACATCCAGTTTGGAAAATTTGAACTTGTGTACCATTTGATTAGAATTGTTATTGGTATGTTGTGACATCCTGACAAGAATTGTGTTTGGTATTTTATGTCTCCTTCAACAGGGTATTTTGTGTTTGGATGTCGTACAATTGTTTAAGTTAATTTGTATGGCCTTCGAACTCGTTGACATTATGGTAATGCTATAATAAGTATGCATTTTACAATGTCATAGTTTTGCCTTTACGCTTTGTTAAATTTAGTAGTTAGATGTACTTTATTATGTACGAACTTTAAACAAACGGTAGAACTAAACCAAATAGGTGACACAAATAAGTGACACAAAAAAATCGAATATTGCATTACAAGCATTCCAAGCATTCCAAGCATTACCATATTAATTAGTCCAACATTGAATTACAAGCACCATCCAAATTGAAAATTACAACAAAAGGAGGATAAATTAACCAACACCTAAATGACAACAAAGATACTAAACCAAACATTTCGAACAATAGACAGAAACAAACATTTCATTGCTTCATTCTTCTTCAGAATCAGATTCAGCCACTGGAAACTCGGTGTTCTCACCCACAGCCTGGAGCACCATATTCATATATCATGCACGAGAAAAACACAAACATTGCAACCACTGTTATCTCTTGCTTCCTCTTTATTGCATTCATCTGGGTTTGATGCTTTTCAATCAAACGATCAATCCTTCGCCCGTACCTGTGGTACGACTCAACAATCCTATCCTGTAGCTCCTCGATGAATGCTACAGCCCGCGGACCAAGTGGTGGGTTAACCCACCTGTGATATCCACACTCCTCTTCTCCACACTCGCGGAGCCTCCTACCAGCATTCTCCCCATACCAACGGGTCTTCACCACACTGAGTTGATTACGATCGCACATGAGATCGAGCAAATCATCAGAAGGAAACATTTTTTCACCCATTTTAAGTTGTGGCCAAGGATGAGCTATGAAATTAGGGTTGGAAGTTAGAGATGAGGAACAAATGGGGGGTTACAACACTTTATAAACACATTATAGGTCCGTTGAAAAATGAAAAGACTGATTTACCACTCAAGAAGTTAACGGAGTTAGGGATAACCCACGATGGTACACAAAATTTAAGTAGTTATGAAATGCAATATAACATGTGCTAGATTATGAAATGCAGTACCATAAGTGGTCTGACACCTAAAGTGCACGTACACAAAGTGCTTTTTACTCTAAAAATTAAGTATTAGTTCAGATTAATAGTATAAAAATTATGCATAGTCGGATATTAATTTTTTTATATATCGGTTTAATAATTTATATTATCGTATTTAATTGGAGACTCATTACATCAACCAATTTCGACTAATTATTTTAAATTTAATATTTTTTTAAACTTGTATCAATATGATAATTTTATTTTAATCATGAATAATTGTATATATTATTTGGTTTTCATTGCTCAAATTATATTTTGATTTTAATTTTATTTAATTTAGATTAATTATTTAATACTTTTTAGAGTCCCGATGAATCTTTTTTACTCGAAATCTTTATACCGAATAACAAATTATCACAATTTCAATAATATATTTTTTGTTAAAATAAATAAGCTCATATTTAAATTAAACTATCATGCTAATTACCCGTTAATCTATTATACTAGAGTTGACGGTGATAATCCAGACTTTTAACTTTTAAGTGAACAAAAGGGCAGCAACCAAAGCCAATGATTTCTCCTGAATTTCAAGTGTGCATCAAAATTATGTACGTTTATATTGAGTTTAGATATTCCGCTACAAATTGAGTTTAATAATTATTATGAATAAAATTTACACAAATCTGTAAATATATAAACTGTTGTGATGCACGAATTCTATTTAATTTACTTTATTATTTTCTAATTAAATTTGAAATAAAGTTTGTAAGACGTGAAATTTGTTCATTTTAAATTTTGAAAGATATAATCGGACAAAAGTTTGATTAAATAATAATAATATATGTCCAACCGGGTAACCGAAAGCCCTAAATCCGGCACGTAATCTGGCGTTGTGCAGCAGAGCGGACAAGAAGACGCTCTTTAACCTTGAAAACCCAGAATCTTCAAAGGGGTTTGTTTGTTTAGGTTTTATCGGTAGGACGATTGTTGAATCTATGGAAATAGACACAGATATTGTGTTGAACAGCAGATGGCGACAAGAAGAAGAAGATGAAAGGCAGACTTATGAGAGGAAAAGAAGAGGTCACAGCGAGAATATTAGTTCTTTCCTTGACCAAATTTTAACCCGAGAGAGGTTTTCATTATCTACTGTTATAAATACCAACCCACCCAACATTTCCAAATTCCTCGAATTTACTGTCGACTTGGAGAAAGAAAGAATCCGCGTGCTAAGCAATGAAATCAAGAGAGCGATAAAATCGAAGCAGTTGGAGGAGATTCAAAAGCACACACAAAACCTGGCTGAAATGGTTTCCACAGATCCGAGGCTGATTCATGAAGTAAACCACGATGTTCTTAATCACTTTGTTCAGTTTCTCGAGTATACAGAAAACCCACGGATCCAGTCTCAGGCTATAATCATCCTCCAAACTTTTATTAGTTATACAATTAACAATCAATGGATAATAGAAAGTATCAAAGATTCAGTTTTGGTGAATCTTATATGCTCTCAAGATCAAAAGGTGAAGAGCCAGGCCATGTGGTTGTTGCGCACTATGGCTGTAATAGTCCCTAAATCTCAATTCAGTGAAACCCTTCAAGTAGTTGTGGAACCTTTATGTCTTCTCATTGATGGCTCAACCATTAATGTTATATATGACATCACTCAGACCTTGGCAGTTGTTTGTGAAGTATATCCCATGCTCCCACCTGCAAAGTTCAAAATGGTGTATGATTCTCTTTTAAAGCTTTTTGATAATGAAAGTTCAGAAATTCCGCCTCACGTATGCTTGGGACTCTTATACCTTTGTAATGGAAGACAAGAGATGGTAATTTCAAAAAAAGATTTTGAACCTCTAATTGATCGCCTGATTGAGATTACCAAGTTTTATAATGATTGGGATTTATGTGTCAATGCCATTGCTGCGCTTACAACACTGGGAACTATAGTGAGATGGGGTAGTGATGATGATATAGAGGTTATAATTTCAAAGAAGGATGCACTGCAGATCCTAGGGCACGCGTTACATTTGGAAGAAAGGGATTTTGTGGAGAATGCTTGCTGGATAATTTCAAACATAACTGCTGGGAAAGAAAATCATATAAAGGCTGTGACTGATTCTGGGTTGATTGAACGTCTCTGCAGGGTTGTGGAAAACTATAAACTACTTGATATAAAAAAGGAGGCGGCTTGGGCAATTTCTAATGCAATATATAGTGTTGGCCCTCATCGGATTGAAGACTTGAGGAGTAAATGTGTTGAGCCCTTTTGGTCTATCCTGAAAGTATTCCGTGCTGATCAGGAAATTGTTTCCTTTCTTTTAGATGGTTTAATAATTTTAGGAGGCCTGAAAGTCTCTTATAATGATCAACCAATTGATGCAGCAGAATTAAAGAAACTTCTGGTAAGAATACGAGGGGCACAGTTTCAGTTGGCTGATGAAACCAAGGGGCTGGGAAGCTGGAAGAAACCCCGGTATGATGAAAATATTAAAAGATCCTACGATGACAGCGACATTATACTTCATGTAACTGGTACAATATTGAAAGAGGAAATGCAGCAGCCTGATTTACAAATTTTTCTGGTTTATGAGAGGTTGGAAAAAGAGACAAAGTACGGTTTGAGGCACAGTTACATGTTAGCGAATGAAATGGAAGTAGATCAGCCTAAGAGTTTTTGGTGTATTTAGTTCTAAAATAACCAGCGAATGTTTAAAACTTACTAGGGTTGTGTGAAGTTATTCTGCTCATTTAGTATTAATGTCAGTATCGCTTGAACGATTAACTTATTAAATTTGATGCAGCATGTATGTCTGAATGTCAGCAGTTTCTGTTGGTTTTATAAGAATTGAAACACTGGTAAAGGAAACTTTTATTTAAACCAGATGCCAAGTTTCTTTAAATAATAATTATATATACACGTATTTGTTTGTGGTATTATGAAATATGAGATGGTTTACTTTGAAAATTACAAAAATAATGATTAAAATAAATACTTTTATTTAAAATTTTAGGTATTTTTCGAAAGAGAATTTTTTAATTAAAAAATATTAAGATCAATATAGTACGAACTATATTTAGTTTGATTTAAATTTTGCTTTAGCAGGAATCAACAATATACATTATTCTAGTTTAGGCGAGTTCTATTATAACGACAAAATCCAACTAATTATATTTAATTTAATTTTAGTCTCTATCAATAATATATTTTTTTTTCATCAGATCAATAATATATATTGTTTCGTTTTAACCTGCGTTCAATATATCGACCAATGAATTATTTTTTTGATTTTTATTCTAATTTTATTTTAGTATAAATCAATTATATATACTACAAGAAAAATGACTAAATATGACCGAAAATTTTTAGTCATATTTAACCAAATATGACTGCCAGCGGTCATATTTGATTAAATATGACCAGATTATGTCGGTCTTTTTTAGCCACATCAAATATAGCAAAATCGGTCATATTTAATTAAATGTGACCGACTAAATTTGACCGTGACCGAATAAATTTGTCCGACTAAAACTGACCGAAAATGGTCATTTAAAATTTTTGACTTTTGACTTAAATTTTTTGATAAATTTGAATTTCCCGCCTCTTATAAATAAATATGAGGACCAGCAGTCAAATTTATAAATTTGACTGACACATTATCAGTCATTTTTATAAATTTGACTGGTTTAGAATATAGTCAAATTTATAAATATGATGACATTTGAGTTGGTCAAATTAATAAAAATGAATGATTTTGGTCAAATATAATAAGCAAAATATGACTATTATTAGCAAAAAAATTAGAGAGCCTCTAAAGCATACCAATATATCCACAATATGAATTGACTTTTAATTCCAAAAAGTAAGCTGCTAGACATTAGTTGTTGTCACCCAAAAAATTAGCTACTATATATGACACTATATAACAAACAACACAAATTTTTAAAAAATTGCAAACAAAATCAATTGTAAATTGTAGCATTTGTACAATAGGAGGAACTGTAAAGCCATGTATACTGTTGGCTGACAGTAAAAAAATTGCTCAAAATAGTAAATCTTAAAAAGAACATAAAAAAAATTCATACTCAACCAATATCTATTTTAAAGAATTCAACTATTTATCAAAACTTAGGCTAATCAAGAGTTGTTTAATCTAGTTATAAAAATAATGATAAATTGACTCAAGTGCAAGTATATGTGCAAGAGGCAAAATACTTTATCAAGTCAATACTAAAAACATTTTACTTTTATCATATCAACAGACACACACATAGTAGAACTTGATAAAAGTAGAAAAGAATCGCAAAACTAAATAAATAAATAAGAATCAAACAAGTAAGCACTAACCAATTTAAACATTGTTTGTAATAATGATGTAAAGTTTGTGGGATCTTTTTAGCAACCTACTGTTTTCATTTCATTGACACAAATAAAAGGTTGTTTTATAGGAAACTTTTAATAATAGGTAAGCAATAAGAATAATTATCGCAATAATGATTGAAAAAATAATGACAAACCTCATGGACTTGAATTAATTTAAATGACTTCATAAAGTTTCACAAAACATCTTATGAAAAGGTCACAACAGTTAAGTTTAAATCCACAAGACAAACCTGCGGAACAATATGCTTCTTTGCCCATTCTGGACCAAATTCCTCTATGCAAGGCACTTCAAGTTACTGGTAGCGGCATCTCAAACTGAGTAAACCTGCACCAAAGAAGAATATATTTACTATGCTTAAAACATATTCCAACAAATGACGTATCGTAAAAGGAGTATTGTAATATCCGGGATATATCGTGTAATTCTTTTGCTATTAAATAATTATTATGTGTGTTCAATATCTATTCTCTGAGTTAATTGTTAAATATTATCTGTACTTGGATATTCAAAAAAATAATATTAATTGAGTATTTTAATTTTTATATGTCCAAAATAAAACATAGATAATTGTCATATCTTCCTAATTATTTTTATGTTGATTTATGGATTTATAAGGATCATATGAAATTTATAAAATCTTTTTCCGAGTATTTAAAATCTATTTTATAAAAAACGGGAACCAATCGACGTCATCCGTTGTTACGTTTTTGGAACCCGAAACTCTTCCGAGAACTCCTTCCTAACCTAATTGTAATATTCCGAGCATATTCCATATTTCGACTTTTTCGATCCGGTTTTCCAATTTATACAACCCCACACATGAACTACTAGCTATACTTAAGTTTCATTAACTATAAACAAGATTTCAACATCCAAATCACTACAAATCCAATCCAAACTCTAAACACACAAGCATCATGCTACTCATTTACTATAACCATCAAAACCATCATAATAATCAAAGTAAAGTTAGGGTTTGGAGGTGTTATACCTTCCTTGGAGTGATTAGAGTAGCTAGGAAGTCTTAGGGAGCCTCCTACAAGCTTGATCTTTCCAAAGAAATCAAGAACACAAAGTTAGGTTTTGAAGTTTCTAAAAGTCAGATTGAAAGAACTGTCAAAATGAGGGTCTTACCATGCTTATTTGGACGAGACTTGTGAACAAGAGTTGTAGGCCATCTCAATACCTTTCCAAAGAGCTATAGAACATACTATTTGAGTGAGTATTGAAGGATATATGGTAGTTTGAAGTTGCTGCTCTGGTTTTGGCCGAGAGCTTTTTGAAGGAAATGAAAGTCAACTTGTATTTTGTGTTTTTGATTTGTTTTGGCTTGGTTGCTTTGTTTTGTTTTGTTAATTATCCTTTTACCATGGTAAAAAATGAATGGCTTAAAATCAACCAACCAATCCCTCCATTTGTCATGCTTATGTCACCATGCCTATGTCATCCATTTGCCACATGTCTCTTCCTTGGGGTTTGATGATGTCACAATCCTTGGCTTCTTGTACAAGCTTGTTTCTTGGTTGCTTATTTGTTTTACGGTTCGCTTAACTTTCGTTCTCGTTCGTCGTTTGAGGGATCATATACGGGATCTTATTACTTGGGTTCCCCTAAACCTTTCTCAATATTTTGTATTCCTTTTATGATCCTCTCTTATAATCCTTGAATTTAAATCCTTTTAATCATGTTACCTTATACTCAATTCTTTCGGTATCTGGTGGATTTTCGGGAAAAATCAAAGTGTTCGAATTTGGATTCTGACGATCTTTACATACACTTATTTACAGTATGGAGTACTAATACAATCTTAGAATTTCCATAACAGTACTCCTATATAGCGTGTTCTGATAATTTTTCTTAATCAGCATCATCAGCAAAAGTTACTATTCATTCGTGTTTCAAAAATTTCCAAAAATTGGGGTTATTACAGGAATCTCTGATCCCAACAGAACCTATAGTAATTGAATTACTTCCTACTGCAGAATCAGCTCACAAGTCTCATATTCAAGAACAAGAGGATATTCCAGAGAAAGTGCCTACACCTCCTGTGTCTCCTATAATTGATCCAGTACATGCTGAAGACCCAGGTACAAGTGCTGAAATAGACATACATAACTTGGTTGTGCCTGAGGTTATGTACTTGGAAGCTCTACCAACTCAACTCACTCCACCAAAAACACCAATTTTGGATGCTGATTTCAATGCAAATATTCCAACAACACCAATTCTGAATCTAGATGATGAAGATCAGCTTTTAGGTGGGCATCAAAATTTGGATGTTGATCAGAACTTAGTTGCAGATCAGAATTTAGAGGATGATATTGAAACCTCTATAGCCTCACATACTGTTATTCTATCAGAGGATGCTGATACTGCAGGCTCTGTAAGTTCTGATGCTGACAATGCTGAAATTACTGGTGAAGCTGCTACAAATGTAGATACTGATGCAGCAGGTCCATCTGGACATGCACCTCAACAAGCTCCATGCAAAGCTGATCTAATCAAGAAGTTTGTTAGAGAGGATGCACCAGTACCTTGGAGTGAAACTCCTAGAGGAAAGGAGTGGACTAAGGAATGGAACACCGTTAGTTTTGTTCCTACTGAAAAAATTCTTGTTGAGCACCTGGCCAAAGCTGATGAAATGCTGATAAATGATGATTTCAAGGCACAGCTTAGAGTTACTGCATTGAGTACTAGGCACCTTCAAGGTCAACACTCAATAACTTATGACAAGGTGAACAAAATTCAAGAATCACTTATCCAACAAGATATGAATATAAAATTGGAAAAGAACAGGTTTGTTAAGCCAGCCTTTGACCGAATTGGGTATATTAAAAAGACTCAGGAGAAGCAACAAGATCAGATTTCTGAAATTCTAAAGAATCAAGCTTCTCAGCAAACTCAATTCAATGAGATTCAATCCACAGTGGAATTGTATGTCTCTCTTCTTCTGCCTGCTGATGCCAAAAAGGGGGAGAAAGTAATTAAGTCCAAATGCAAATCTAGTCAAGTATTGAAGGATAAGGATGATGGAAATGATGACCAGGGAAACTCTGAAAGGGGTAGAGGTCATGGTCAAGGCAAAGGTTTTTCATCAAGCAAAGCTGGGACTACAAGTCAAAGAACAAGTTCTGATGCTGGGAGAAGAATAAGTTCTGATACTGGTAAAAGAATAAGTTCTAGTGAACAAACTCTGGAACTTGATGAAGAGATTTCCAAAAGACTATTCCTAAAGGACAATCCAGGCATGGAAATTGAAAGTTTGAAGGAAGAAGAAGCCAGACTTAAAGCAGAAAATATCAAGTCAAAGTTTGAAGCTCAAGTCATGGAAAAGAAGCCACCTAAGCCTAAGGGCATTGTGATAAAAGAAAAGTTAATTTCTGAGGCAACCAAGGCCGGATCACAAGTGGAGATAGATCCAAGATCCAAGTCATGGATGAAGAAATAATTAATGATGAAGATACTAGTCTGATTTTGAAGAAAAAGGATATTCAAACAACCTCTGACAGAGCTCATGTTGTTCAAGATCAGGACTTAGTAAAATCTGATATTATAGTGAAGCAAGCAACCTCTGACATAGCTCAAGTTGGCTTGATATCAGAAGATAAAGAAAATGAAACCTCTGACATTGCTCATGTTAAACCTTCAAAGATGTTACTACCAGGATTCACAAAAACTCAACAGACTCAACCTTTGAAGACTACATCAAGTGGTTTTGAAGCAAGAGTTGTTCAAGGAAAGGAAGCAAGAGATAAATCAGGATTGGGTAGTTCTAAAGAGAAGAGAGTACACAATACTACCAATAATCCAACTTCCTTAAGTGAATCAGGCGTAGGAGCAAATCCTGAAAGATTGAATCAACTTGAAATCGTACAAGTGGTTTACCACTCTGTTTTGAAAGAAGATATCATGTTATACTTTATGACAGATGGGAGGGTATTCCAGATCAGGGAGAATGCTATTCCATTGAAGTATTTTGAAGAACTGGAACATGTTCTATTTTTACTTCAAGTGAAAAACAGATCAACAGATGGTGCTGCAGGTTATTTAAAATCAAATATTCAAAGACAGAAGAAACTTTACTCTGTAAAGTCTGACAGCCCATACTGTCATAAGTACAGATCTCACAGTGGAGATATTGTTGAAATGAAGCCTAATACTGCTAAAATCATCACTACATTTTCCGGTATTAAGGGACTTGAATTCAATCTAGAGTCTGATGAAGCCTATATCATCAGACTAGATCAGGATATAAGGAAAGCAAAAATAAATGATCTTAGGGCTGCTATCTTTCAAACTGGTGAAGATACAGTTGAACTGAAAAATGCTAAAAGGAGGATGGTCAATGAACTTGAATATACTGAGAGAAGTCTGTTGAAGAACTATCTCAGAACAACTCCTGATATCAAAGAGATCAGACATTGAAGCCAAGTCAAAGATCTACAACTGCCTAAATTCTGAAGTGTATACAGACTGAAGCTGATATCAGACTTTAAGGATGGTAAAGCTGTAAGGACTGTAAGTTGTAGTTATCTAGTCAAATTCTCATACATTTGTACTTAATATTTTTGGCATCATCAAATATCTGTTAAACTTGTATATTATGCTAATTTACAAGTTGGGGGAGATTGTTAGATATATTTGTGATGTCATGTCTAATGATGATTTATGTTTAGTTCTTCAGATCTTAACTAACAGGACAAATCAGGACCTAATTGGAAATCAGGACCTAATTAGAAATCAGTACTTATACTAAAGTCAGAACTTAAGTTGTCAGAACTTAAGTTATCAGAAGATATTTATCAGGAGATAATATCAGGACTTAAGGAGACTTTCAGATAAGGAAGGCGGCTGATTGAAAGGAAAGAAGATCAAGACAAATATAAGAAGAGATATGCATGGAGAAGAATTCTATGAAGAATAGAATACTTGGAAGAAAAGATAACTAGTTGATATATATTAGGAAGCAGAATCATATTTGATATCAATTAGAAGATTATCTTGTAGTTGAGTGTCTATATAAACACAGCATAGGGTTTACACTATATGTGTTATCTTAATCGAGAATATTATTCATTGTAACCCTAGCAGCTCTCGTGATATTTGTTCATCACTGAGAGAGGACGGTTCCATTGTAATATTGTTTTATTAATAAGATTATTTTGTGTTTCATATTTGTATTCTTAAAATTTGATTTGATTGTGCTAGACATTGTATTCAACCCCCTTCTACAGTGTGTGTGACCTAACAAATATAATGTATTGTTGATATAATTTTTACACGCGTATTACTATATGTTCATTAGTTTTTAATGTATATATTATGTTCTGGTCCTAAATTATGTTCTCGTACTAAACATTTATTTATAATTTAAAAATAAATTTTACCAGTGACTAAAATAATTCTTAATATGTTGTTTATGTTATTAGAATACCCCCAATATTTCTTAAAATTTAATATTTATTAAAATAAATAAACAAAAATAATTAATTTAAAATTCACCACTGGTAGTCACATTTATAAATATGACCGTCACCGGTCAAATTTGTTTTTGATATTTTTGTTTAACCGTGGCGGGAATTTTAGCGCCAAAAGGTAAATTTGACCACGCCTAAATATGACCGACTGCGGTCATATTTACACCCATCGAATTTTGTTTCCTTGGCGCGAATTATCCCTCTCTTTATTTTGGGACCTAAAAAATAAATATGACCGACTAAATTTGACTGAAATTAAATTCGACTGCATTTAGTCAAAATTAACTATTGACTAGTTGGAAATAAATGCCTGACTTCAAATGTGACTGCCATCGGTCAAAATTAAGTATGACCAACTATAAATGAAGGTTAACCGTAAATATGACCGTTGGCAGTCAAATTTAACCGCATTCATATTTTGTGGGTCAAATTTACCCTTGTATATACCTTTATTTCAGCGCAAATAAATAATATGTATTATTTTATTTTAATTTGATGTTATTATATCGAATATTTTTTTCTTTATTTTAATTTTAATTAAATAGTATGAATGGATGAGTATGGATTTTATAGATATAGAAATAACCTCACATAGCGACCTATGTAATACCAAACTTTTACTGACTGTGCTATTAAGGACGGTTACATTATATCTACTAATGAATTATTTTAATAATATTTTGTAGATCGGCTCTATAAAATTAGTATAAAAATTTAATTTACTTTTTAGTCCAGACCAATAATATATATTTGTATTTTATTTTAGCCCACTTATACAAAATAACAAATTATCGCTCTAGTTATTACATACTGTAGAGATATTCTTTTCCCCAGACCCATAATATATATTAAACTTGTTTTAATACTATTACATCGATTATTTTTAGTTTGATTTTAATTTATTTTAACATAAAATTATATTATACATTAATTTATTTAGGGATATTCTCTATGGTACCATCGTTGAATTGACTTCTCCTGTTGATAACATTAATTTATTGATTTATAGCCGTGGTAATCCTGTAGATTTGGTTTTTCATTGCGGATACCCCCGTATTAAGTAAAAAATGTAATAGAATTGGTTTCTCACTGAAAACCATATTGTATTTTTTTGAAATCTTTGTAGGAAAATAAATGAAATGGACCTTTAAACCATGTAAAACGAAGTTAAAATGAGTGAGATATATTTAAATTTTATACCCAAACTTTGACCATTAATATTTCACTTATATTGACTCCATTTTACATGATTGAAGAATATATTTTATATATTTTCTCATAAAGAATTCAAATACATAATTTATTTTTCATACCGAAATTTTGTTATTAGATTTTACTTAACGCGGGGTATCCAAAGTAAAAAAAAATCAAATATACAGGATTACTACGGATAGAAGCCAACAGTAACAACTAATTTTACGATCGTACCAAAGAGAATATTTCATTTATTAAATAAAAATAATTATTTTAAAACTAAAACAAATCGCATATCCATGTTAACTAATGTATCAACTATTTAATTAATCTAATAATTTTTTACACGAGGTAAACACTATAATCATTAAAATAGTAAAAACTTTTAACGTAAAATATCTCTTCACGATAGTATAGAATATATGACGTCCACCCATAAATAATCAATTAAGAAGGAGTTTATTTATATTATTTGTATCATTTAATAATTAGAATAATGGACCGAAAATCAAAACTTTCGATACGTTCGTCTATTATGCAAATAACATATATATAATAAAGATAATACAAATAATAAATATTAGTTATATACCAATTTTATTAAAAAAAATATGTATTTAATTGTAATTGGCTTTCAAGTAAATAAATTACAAACGACATATTTTATTTTATCTAAATTTAAAGAAATAATAACATAAATCAAACCAAACATACCCAGTATATCCCCTTAATGCAGGGGTCCGGGGAGGGTAAGATTTACGCATCCTTGCCCTCATTCCGAAAAATGAAGAGAGTGTTTCCCGAAAGACCCCGACTTTTGTGTGCATGTTAAAAATACGAAAAAAGTGAAAAGAACAATATAACATATGTGGAATAATCAATACTCACTTCAAACAAACAAAAAATATGATCACTTAAATTCAAAAATATCGAAACAAACTTTAGCCCACAATATAATTCACATGGGACTTACTTAATTGATTTAAAAAACACTCGACATATAATCCAATCAAAAATAAACCCTTGCAAGGATGGTTTTCAAAAAATATGGGTGAGAAAATTTTTGTCCAGAAAAAAGTATAAATGGGTACCTTAGGTTTTAAAAAGGTATTAAAATAACGGGGTTGAGGTCAAGCCCTCAACTTGATTTTTTAACTATCATCCTCAAGTATTGTATATCCTCTCTCAATTTTCAGTAAACACTCTATGTCTGTCAGTACAAACCTTTTTGTAATGGGGAACGGTCTACAACAACCGTTTGTTGTAGACCGGTATTTAACAAACGTCTTTTCCACCGTTGGATGGGGATTGGGCGGCTGGGATTAGGGGCGGACCGCGGAAAATTTCCGCGGTTGGTAAGACGGACCGCTGAAAATTTCTGCGGTTGGGAGGATTGCTCCCTTATCCCCAGCAACCCAACACCCTCCCATTCACCACACAAACCAACAAAAATCCACAACAAAAATCTACTTGGAGAGTGATCAATTTAGGCGATTTTTGGGCATTTTCATCAAGAAATTCAAGTACTTTTGTCAATTCAAGGTATATTTCTTGTTTTGAATTTCACATTTTCATGGCGGATAATTTATTTGCTCGTATGTTTCGTCATTAGCGTAAAAATGAAAAAAAGAGGCTATTGATCATATTTTACATCTTGATGATTTAAATACTAGTGAAGAACCTAAAACCCATGTATATGTTGAAGATGATGATTTTATAGATAAAAATGAGGAATTTATTAATTTAGATGACGATTTGGTTGACGTTGAGTATGAAAATGAGGAAAATGAGGTTGAAAATGGTAATGATAATGTTGAGGGTGAGGGTGAAGATGATAATGTAGAGGATGCAAATATGTATGAAAATATTGATGGGGGGAGTTCCATATTTGAATCAAAATTTTCAAAGTGTGGATGAGGCCGGTCATTTTTTTAGAACTTATGCTTTACGAAATGGATTTGCTATTAAAATTCAAGCGAGCCAACATAATAAAGACAACGATATATAGGGTCGTTTATATATTTGTAGGCTTTATGGAAAAAGTATCGTCATCGCGAGTAGTCAAAATAAACGGCATAGAGAGGTTCTTTCTAAAAGTGAGTGCAAGGTGAGGATGTATGTCAATTATCAAAACAAAAAACGTCTTTGGGAGGTAACTAGCCTTGAATTGGTACACAACCACGGTCTTCTTTCCCCTAGTAAGATGAGTTTGGTACAACACGAAAGACATGTCAACACCGCTACCCGTAGTTTGATTAAAACGCTTTATGATTCGGGGGTTCGTAATTGTCAAGTGATGAATGTGATTGGTAACATTCATAGAGGTAATGATAAAGTTGGTTTCAATGTTCAACATGTTAAGAATGTGTTAAGAGACGAGAGGAAGAAAAGGTTTAAGATTAGTGACGCCGAAGCAGGGTTGGACTTGTTGCATAGGTTGAATGAAGAAAGTGGTTCTAAATATTTTATTAGGACCGAAGTTGATGAAGAGAATCGTTTGAAGTGTCTAGTATGGATTGATCCGAGATGTTTAATGGCCTACCAAAATTTTGGCGATGATGTGGCTTTTGATACCACTTATCGGACAAATAGATATGCAATGCCATTTGTCCCATTTACCGGAGTCAATTATCATTATCAATCGGTGATTTTCGGGTTTGCATTGATGCGGGATGAACACACGTCGACTTTTGAGTGGATTCTTCGTAGTTGGCTTGAAGGTGTGGGGAATAAGCCTCCATTGACTATATTCACGGATCAAGATCAAGCTATGGCAAGCGCTATTGATGTTGTACTCCTGAATACTACCCATTTATTGTGTTCTTGGCACATAAGTCAAAAATTTCCCGAGAAATTAACTCATTATTATTCGGATTTTCCGGAATTCAAGACGGACTTCAACCATTGTATTTATAAATCTCTCACCGAATGTATTTTTGAGGCTAGATGGGCATCATTTGTGGAAAAGTATCACTTGCAAGAGCATAAATGGTTAAATGGGTTATATGAGTTGTAGCATAAGTGGATTCTTACATATACTAGAAACACATTTTCGGCATTTCAAAATAGTACATCGAGGAGCGATGGGATGAATTCTTTCTTTGATAAGTATGTGAGTTCGGCAACGGGTTTGAAAGAATTCATTGAAAATGCCCAAAAAGCATTGGGAAGGCAATTCATGAGGGAGAGGAAGAAGATTATGTCACGATTAATCTAAAACGTCCCATGAAAATGCATACCACATTGGAGTATCATGATTCTTGTATTTACATTAAGGAAATGTTTAGAAGATTTCAAGATAAATTGGTTGAGTTTTCAAAATACTTTGTTGAAAAATACCAACGAGCTTGTGAAGAAGGGGAGAGAATGAGGGATTTTTATACATACTATAGTTATTATAGGCCCATGTCCAAGCCTACGAGAAGAAATGTTTATTTTGTGGCATTCAAGAAAGAAAGCTTTTTGGGAATGTGTATGTGTAGAATGTTTGAACATTCGAGGCTACCTTGTAGACGCCTATTGGCGGTATTCACTAAGAAATGGGTTTCGGAAATTCCCCCATATTTTATAAACTCTAGGTGGACAATGCATGCCAATAGAGTTGATGGTGTATTGCCTTACAATTTGGATGTAGGAAAAAGTCATGAGATGACCTCAACCGATCGATTTAATAGCATGACAATGTTAACCATGAGTTTTTGTCAAAGTAGCATTGCATCCAAGGAACGGTATGATTATGCCGTTGGAGTGATGAATCGAGAAATACCAATTCTCGAAAGAATGAGCGTTGATGGAATTAAATCTTACGAAAGCAATTCTCATGCTCCAAATGCAAGTGCTCATGAAGAACCGATTTTTGACCCTATTATGTCCCAAACTAAAGAGAGGAAAAAGGACTTTCGTTTCAAAAGTCCCATAGAATCGATTGGTAAAAAGGAGAAGCCGCCAAGAAAGTGCACCTATTGTCAAATAGAAGGCCATGATAAAAGAAAGTGTGCTAGTAGACTAGAAGATCTTAAAAATGCTCAAGAATTGTAATATAATTAGTAATATAGTATTTTGTAACGGAATCTTATAATCTTTTTATGAATTTGAACTTCTTGTATTTAACCTTGCTTTCTTCTTGGTTATGTTTAATTGTCATATAATTGCCAATTATTGTCATATAATTATGTTTTATTGTGATAGGAAATATGACTAGCGAGTATAGTGGTGACAACAACGTCGATCATAGTTGTGATTTAGTTTCCCATGTTAGCAACACATTCTCGGACTCCCAACCAAGCAACTCGTGGTATGAGGACAATGACGAGGAAGTTGTGGTCTCACCAACCTTTAGTGATATGAAAGATGCATGTGGTGAGTTGATGCCCCTTGTGGACAATAATGAGCCGCCCTTTGTGGATAATGATGAGCCGCCCCATGTGGAGGAAGAGGAAACAGACTTGTACCCTCCCGATGAGGAGGCTTACCGGGCCAAAAATTGGATCGAGGCATGAAATTGGATGGGGGCTAGTGAACCGTGGATATTGGTGAACTCTCATCCAGATCCGTACTTCCTTCCAATCTTGAATTTGGGCAACAACACGCCGGGTGAAAAATGGAAAAAATCCGGATGGAATGGCGGTAAGCTTGTTAAATGTGATCGGATTACCGATACTGTAAACTTGAGGCCTCGTGAGGGTTGTAATATGGATCAAATGCGCATTGAATATGTGAAGGGTTGGGTTTCACACCTAACAGGAGGGACGGAGAGGGAACACGGGACATGTTTTGCAAGATTTCGTCTCTACGATGGCTCGAGTACCATTCCCGTTACCATTTGGAACGACTCCAACCCTTACCCGTGGAAACTTACGGAAGGGCATATTCGTGATGGTTGTGTACTTGTTCTCTACCATATGGCATGCTTCGTGGATACTACGTAAGGAGTTGCTCAACACCGGTTATCCGGTGGTCTTTCTAATATATTAGGTATTTTTGGTTAGGATCAATATATTCGTAAAATTTAGTGGATTGTATTGATCATGTAATTTTCATTCGAACCTATGTATTTTATAATTTTCATTGAATTTGACTGGAAAGTATGTATTTTCTATGAATTCAAGTATGAAATTTAAGATTGAAAGTCTACATATAAATTTAAGATTTAAAATTAAAATTTACAAGTCCAACTATACATTAGAAATTGTTATGAAATGTATTGAAAAGTTTTTTTTAACATTTGGACAAAATGTTGACTTTTTAAGGAATTTTCAATTTAATGTAAAAATTGAAAAAAATAAAAAAAATCTAAAAATAACTCATTACCCTATTTTAAGACTTTTGAGAGTGGTCTTAAATTTTGGAAGTTAGTTTAGGACCAACTTCCAAAATTTAAGAAATTTCAACAGAAAGGTTTGGATGGCTGCTCTGTTTTCTGCTCTATTTTTTGGGGAAAAAAGCAAAGGGACTGACCGCGGAAAATTTCCGTGGTTGGGCTGGAGAGGGACTGCGGAAAATTTCCGCGGTTGGGGTTTGTGATTTTTTTCTGCAGCCTAAAACAGAGCAGCCATAACCAAAATTCCAAAATCCACCAACACCTACAAAATTCACAATCCCAAAATTCACGACCAAAATAAACCAAAACCTAAAACCAAAATCCACAATCCCAACACCTACAACAATCCACCAAAATCCACAAAAAACCAACAAAATCCACAACAATCCAAAATGCACAAAATCAACCAAAATCCAACAAAATTAAACTCTGTCAAACCAAACAAACCAAATAAACCAAAATAAACCAAATGAAATGAAATCCAACTACATAATCCGACAACCTAAAATCAAATGAAATCCAACTACGTAATCTGATTACCTAAAATCAAATGAAATCCAACTACGTAATCCGACTACCTAAAATTAAATGAAATCCAACTACGTAATCCGACAACCTAAAATCAAATGAAATCCAACTACATAATCCGACAACCTAAAATCAAATGAAATCCAACTACGAAGCTTCGTGACATCTATGCATACGAATCCCAGGAATCCCCCTTGCCTTCCTAGATAAAGCTCCATGGCTATCCGATACCTAAAGGTATCACCTCCTCTTGCGACCAATTCGGTACCGCGGCTAAGTCATATCTTTGTGTGAAGTAGTCCATGTATTTCATCACATAAACACCGCAATCATTGGAGTTTCGTTGCTTTGGTCTGGACGGTAGAGCTAGGACCTCGGCTGAAGTAGGGTCACACCCCTCGACTAGATGTATCATATGTAATAGCCTCGGTAACAACCATGACTGTAATGAAATTATGATCCAAGAATGAATATAATATACAACTGATAAGGACTATATAGAAGACATTAATAGTAGACAAGTAAAGGAACATACCACCACTCGTATATCCTCACGATAATCCGGCTCGTCATTCATTTAATCTATGAGACCTTCAAATCGCCTAGTACTGAACATGAACAAAACCCAATGCACATCTCCAACACAACAGGGGATAAATATGTAGTCCGCCTCGAGAATAGTAGGCCCAACATTAGCAATGGCAAAACCAGTAAAACTACGTAATGCTTTATTCCATGCCTTCTGCAATGTATCTCCACCGATCCTAGATATTTTTCTGATTTTCTTCACATGTCCTTTCCCAAGTACCATGAAGTAGGGATCCGTGAAATAATAGACTGGTTTTCTCTCCCATATACGTCTAGTGTGAATCTCCTCCTCCTCCCGACTCCTTAGCAATCCCTGAAAATAAATATGAATGCAACAAGTAAAATGAATGCAACAAGTAAAATGAATACAAGAAGTAAAATGAATGCAACAAGTAAAATGAATGCAACAACTAAAATGTTTTAGCAACGAGTAACGAACAATATAATATAAGTGTATATGATCCGGTCATCAACCCATGTACCTGGAGCCAGACTCTGCATAGCTGATGCATGGACGTGATAGTCCTGAACAGTAAGACCACCGGGATTCCTCGGCTCCATCCCAAAGCCCCATCCCCAATCTGAATATATCGCATTCTTCTTTGTCATGCTAAGACTCTTCGTGATACTCCACTTCTCTTCTGTCATCCTAAGGGATGCAAGCTTCGCGGGTCTACTGGATGAGACAATAGGCTGGGGTGGCTGAAACACATGCTGGGATGGCTGTGTCATATCAACGACATCCTGGAAAGGAATGGCTGGAATGTCAAAGTCGTCAGCCGAAAGTGCAATGAAATCTGGTTTTATGTTCTGAAATGTGGGAGGTCTATAGGCGGGTCCTTTGATCTTCTTCATCAACCGAGAGAATGGTGTGAGGAAGGTACCAAAAATCCTCCCAAACTCCTCCACAAACTCTGGAGGAACCCTAGCATCCAGCTGCTTCAACATATTAAGCCCGACAGCCATCTACAAACAAAAATAAACATTTTTTCATTAATTTCACAAGGCTATCATATGTACAAGATGAAATACGTGTGAATACAAATTTGGTAGTGTATGGTGTAATGTGAAATATGCATATTTGTAAAACACTTACAACTTCATATCCCTCGAGGCTATCATACAACTCCCTCGTCTTGTACTGTTGCTGAGGCTGAGGATTCGGCTTCCCTATTCACATACGAGATATATCTGCATACCACACCATGTTATCGGCCTTAGAAGCAATGTCAACCGAGTCATCAACAAGTCCATCCAAATCTGAACAAAACCTACCCATTTGCCAATATCAATGAACCACCGTACAAGCCAATTCTCTCCTAAAAATGTTGCCTCATTAGCCCCCTATAGCCAACCATGTTCACCGGCGCTCGTGGAATCTGGGGACTAGCACCAAACTGTCTGCTCACCCTGTCCAGATGCTTCCACTCGACCATATCATAACATACAAGGGGAACTCGATCGCACCCAGCTAACTATGCATGTATCATCTCACTGTCCATAATATCGTCGAATCTAGCATATGTCCTCCAAACCACCTCATCACCAGCAACACTATCAAACTCACCCCTATAGAACGGTAAGTTGTGGTGAGGACCTGTCTTCCTGCGCTTCTTTGAAACCCCCACATGATTATCACTAGAATAGGCTCATCCCTCAATAACCGGATAATCCTCCAGACTGGGAGACCGTAAAGGCACGCCAATACGAGGAAATCTCTCGTAAGACCAAACATGTAACACCCAGGCACAACAAGCAATGCTCTTACTGTCCTTCTTTGCAGCAATCTCCAAACCCCGGTATATATGAGCTAACACAGTTGCACCCCAAGCATAATAAGGAATCTCCCGCATATTAATCAATGGGTGCATATAATGAACATGAAAAAAGGACTGGTTGATGCTAGGGAAGAGGACACAACCCATCAAAAATAGCAAATACGCCTTAGTATGTACAACTGTGGCCCTCATATTATTCTTCTCAGGCTTCTATGCATCATATCTATCAAACAACCACCCTAGCTTGATGTTATTCCGATACAAAGCCTCCTTCAGCTCCTCCTCGGTCAAAGGCTCAAACCAGTTATTAACAAAATACGCAGCCTTGTTCTCTATCACCCCACAAGTCAGTGCATCCCCCTGAACTGGCAACCCTAGAATAAACCCTACATCCTCCAGTGTAACAGTCATCTCCCCCCGCCTCGTGAAGAAAGTGTGGGTCTCCGGTCTCCAACGCTCTACCAAAGCAGATATCAACCGAGTGTCAGTAGCCAAGACAACAGCAGGGTCTGCAAAAATTCCAAACCCAAGCATGTGTAACAATTCCCGTTGTGGTCTCCTTAACTTCCAATCGTACAATGACTTGTTCCCAGAATAGCTCTATAATTCATCTCTCCCTGCACCGTCCCAAACATCCTCACTAACGTGATACCGATTATCCCAAATAACATTATGCGCGTTCGGACCCGACAACATATTCTCGAAATCATCAAAATTATCCATACATGAAAATATTGTCAACATAATTCATCAATCACCACAATAAAAACACCACCACGTACACAATAAAAACAATTACCACATATATAATCACCAAGTACACAATATATTAACCCCTATATTCGTAATTCGTAATTATACTCTCATTTATTCGAATTATTGTAAAAATTATCCCAAAATCATATGTTAATTACATCCCAAAATTTATGCACTGAAATTTAACCCCTAAATTAATCCTAAATTTATAATTATAAATTCTTAATATAATTTGAATTGAACACTAATTTAATTCGAAGTTAACACTAATTTTATCATTAAATTCAATTTTTACACCAAAATATTTCAAAATTAACACTAATTTATCCTAAAAATCGAATTAAATTTCATAACAACACTAAATTAAATCGAATTAAATCAATTCAAAATTATAAACCCTAGAATTTCTAAAAAATCGAATTTAATCATACTACAATTCATATGTTAATTCATTACTATAATTTATACATTAATTAACCCTAAAAATTTGAACTACATGCACAAAATTAGATATACAACAAGAAAAAAACATAAATTTATATCAATAAAACTGAAAATAACCAAAAGGAATCGATTATATACCTTAATTACGAAAAGAGGGAACGATTCAAGGTTTCAAGGATGCTTGGGTTGCTGGGTTCTCCGTGTTTGCTGCGTCTCTCCGCCTCTGATGCGCGTTTCGCTGTCTTTCAATGTTTCGTCTTTTATATAATAGTAATAGGTAACATATAATCTCCGGGATTTTGTTTTTTAAATCTATATTTACCTTCATTCATGACTTTTCCTTAATATTTTAGTTTTCTTAATTTTAAAAATTTATTATATTTAGCTCTAATAAATGAAATTGATTATTCTCAATGGTCAATAAGATTTGAAATTTGAACTTTTGAAGAAGTAAGTCACCTATTAGAATATAAATTATCTAAATTATTTTTTAATTAGATCAAATGGGTCTCGTCTATCTATCTAAAATTCTAACAATTTTTTGTTTTGTAGTCTTAGATTGAGCAAAATTTTAGATAAAATCATACTTATATTTAGTATATATGGTATATATGGTAATAGTTGTTATAATATACTTCCTCCGTCCCAGTCAATTTATTATATTTGGTTTGGGCACGAGATTAAGAAATATGTATAAAGTAGTGAAAAAAGAGAAAGAAAAAAAGTGGATGAAGTGACGGGATCCATTGATTTTTAATGTATAAAAAGAAGATAAAAGAGTAAAAATAATGTGAAAATGGAGGAAAAGTGGGAAAGTGGTGAGACACATCGATTATTTTTAATAAATTTTGAAATGTAAAGAGTTGGATAAAAAATCTTAAAAGAAAAATTATTAAAAAATAGTTGTGACTGGAGTACGTAATCGTGCGATGCACGACTGCCGAGTAGAAAATTATCGATAGGTGAGAGTACACTTGATCAGATTAGTACCTTGAAGCGGGTAATCGTTATTGTATAATCGAAAAGAACGTGGCTGAATGTAACAACATTTTATTTGTTAACAATTCGAGTGGTCAAAATCTTGGATGGTGTACTTAACACTAAGTAACTAGAGATGATAATCAACAATATGCGTAAATGTGATTTCGAATGCACCTAATCTTTCAATAATTTTTATTATATTATGATCTACTTGTCTAGAGTCTAAGGTCAACATACTAATTATCAACACTTAGTAATTTTTACTCCGTTTTCGTGAACCCGTCAACTTATCATCACCCCTTCTAATAATAGTTGTGTCATGAATATTCAAATTGTTCCAATCACGACATCTATGTAAGATTCAGTCATTAACTCAATTTTAACACATAAATCAATATTTTGATTACACACTGATCAAGTAATTTCAGTTTTGTTGTAAATTCACAATCAAGCCACATGCTAGATAAGAGTTCTAACCAATGACTCAACTCCCGTCTATTGCTATCGATTAACAAATTCTATAAGATGATCAAACTTATTTTTAATTATTATGGGATTAATCGAAACATGAATCTACTAGGATTAGATAAGCATCTCATAACATTCATCAATCGATCTATCAGTTAGGCTATATCTAAACTTAATAACTGAATTTAGTCGTTAATACAAACAACATTAAGCCTCTATTTGAGATTGCTGTTAAAA
Organism: Apium graveolens; assembly: GCF_009905375.1. Taxonomy (NCBI): domain Eukaryota; kingdom Viridiplantae; phylum Streptophyta; class Magnoliopsida; order Apiales; family Apiaceae; genus Apium; species Apium graveolens. Next base: position 60,629,235 of record NC_133652.1, read on the forward strand.
ATTGATATACTGTTAGAAAAAGTGTTGTTGAAAAAAGTGATATTGTAAAAATCAGATGAATGTTTGGTAATTTTTTGATATGTTTATGTTCTGATACAAAAAATTAAAAATAATAATGCTTTTGGTAATATTTGATGGTGAAATCGGCATCTGCTTCCCGCAAGAGCTGAAAATCAGTTTTTTCTAAAAGTATGGGGACTTACTTTCTCTAACAGCGGATTTTAGGTCAAAAACACATTTTCGAAAAACAACTTTTAAATTTTACCAAACAATTTTTTAACTGCGAAAAGCTGCGGTTGTTGTCGGTAACAGCAATATCAAACACACCCTAAATTTTACAATGTGGCATTAGACGTGAAAATAAAGAAGGGAGAATAGAATGAAAATATTACTTATCCAATAAATGCCTTTGAAAATTAGAGTACAAAAACATCCATAGCAAAATTAAATGAAATTTGAAATAAGGAGTTCTCCCTTCTAGAAAGAAGAACAAAGTATTTTCAAATCAAGGAAAAACACGTGTATAAAATAGTATTTGTATCAAATAAGATTTAGGTATTATATCATTCCAAAACTAATTATGTTACAAATTCTAAAAGATATTTTAAATATTAAATTATTGTCCCCCTCGCTTCGAAGCATCGCGTAAATATGAATGATCGATTCACGGTATCACGGAGAATATAGGAGGACAAAGCCACGTTGTTAAGCTAACTCAACTATTGGTTTTCTTCTGTTAGTCTCTTTTAAATATGAATATCTCTATTGTGCCTCCATAATATTTCAAACTGCAAATCCACCCCTTTTGTACTGAAAATGCGCTATTGTATCAGTACATTACAATCTTTGGAGCGTCCGACTCTTTAACCAAAAATAAAACAAAGGCATTAGGGGTGAGTATCGATCGGTTTGGGCGATTGGGAGGGTCCAAACCGAACCAAACCGAAATTAGCGATTTCCCTAAAATTCAATCCGAAACCATAAATTTTCTTGTCAATCCCAAAGATTAAACATTTTCTTGTCCTTTTCATGCATGAAAAAGGTGCTATAAAAGACCACTCATCAATCCCAAAGATTAAACATTTTCTTGTCCTTGAGAAAGCAGCCTCATGTTCATGTACCAAGGATGTACAAGTAACTATTTGAATATGTAAAATATCACCCTCTTGATGACGTGCACGGAGATGATATTGATATCTATGAATGTCCGCATATTGACAACCATCAAACTCACAAAATCATAAATTACAGTAAGATATACAACAAGTATGACGTGAACAATCTCAATAATATGTTTAACACTAACAACATGACATATACGAAAAGGCCTCAAATATCACTATTTTGAAGTTAAATGGTCTCATTTTTTAAATTATTGACCCCAAATGTCACTCTATAACATAATTTCGTTTTATATTTTCATCCAAACTAAAAATGGAAATTCGTTTGTCATTTTTATCTTTAACATATACAGACCCGTTAATTACGATATTTCATACTCACACTTCATTCCCCTTTCTCTACGATTGTACGCCACTGCAACTAACACCGATTACTACCTCGTTTCTTCTCCGGTAGCATCTCACTTTCTTCCATCTCAATTTATTACCCGAATGAATTTGATTTTGATGTATTCATCCTCATCAAATTAGGGTTGATATCAGTTCGTTTCTGCAACTATAATGGATTTTAATGTATGTTTTGCCTCCTATATCTTTCTTTTTTAATTTTTTTTTTGTACTGATATGATTATGTGTGTATAGTAATTAGGTATAGTTATATTTGTAGTTAATATGATTATGTGTGCCCACCATGTGTTGGTCAAAATGCACATTTTTGCTTTTGAGTTTAATCAAGTAGGGAACATATAATAGCGTTCTTGCATCTTTGTTGTACTAGGAAAATATCATTTTAGTATGTATGTGTGCTTGTATAATCTAGCATTAAAGCTTGTAGCACCTTGTACAAAAATTGCCACATCAATCCACTGTAGACTAAAACTACATAGTACTTTGTTTCTCCTAGTTCAAAATTTCTTGCTTCTCTTGGCATTACCTGCGACAATTTTGATATTAAATTAGTAAATTTAGTTTTCTGATCACAAAACAAACAAAGAATATTGTTAAAAGTCAAACTGCTGCACACTAGTAAATAGAGTTGTTCACGAACCGAGCCGAGCTGAGTTTTGATCGAACCGAGCCGAGCTTTCATTTTTTTCTGACGAGCCGATTCGAGCCGAGCTTTCTTAACGAACAAAAACCCGTGTTCGAGCTCGAGCTCGTTAAGGAACGAGGCGAACACGAGCTTTTATCGAACAAAATCGAGCCGAGCCGAACACGAGCCGAACACGAGCTTTCGCCATCAAAACGAGCCGAGTCGAGCCGAGCCGAGCCGAGCCTAGCCGAGCCGAGCCTAGCCGAGCCGAGCTGAGCTGAATTAAAAAATTCTGATCAAAACACCGGTTGACTGTTAAAATAATGAACCAAATACTTTTATTTTTTTCTAAAATTTTTGTCATATCACTAAAATATATAGATCTTAACATCCGTACGGTTGGATCATCTATAAATATTTTTAAAAAAATCAAAACATGAATACGAGACTAAACACTAGTTACAAGTATATGTCAAAACACTGGTGACTGTTAAAATAACAAATCAAATATATTTATTTTTTTAAAAAAAAAAATTCATGTCACTAAAATATATAGATATTAACATCCGTACGGTTGGATCATTCATAAATATTTTTAAAAAAATTGAAACATTAATATGAGAATAAACACTAGTTACAAGTATTGTTCAAACAATTGGTTGATTGTCAAAATAACAAACAAAATAAATTTATTTTTTTCTAAAATTTTTATCATGTCACTAAAATATATAGATATTAACATCCGTACGGTTGGATCATTCATAAATATTTTTTAAAAAATTGAAACATTAATATGAGACTAAACACTAGTTGCAAGTAGTGTTCAAACAATTGGTTGATTGTCAAAATAATAAACAAAATAAATTTATTTTTTTCTAAAATTTTTATCATATCACTAAAATATATAGATATTAACATCCGTACGAATGGATCATTCATAAATATTTTTAAAAAAATTGAAACATTAATATGAGAATAAACACTAGTTACAAGTATTGTTCAAACAATTGGTTGATTGTCACAATAACAAACAAAATAAATTTATTTTTTTCTAAAATTTTTATCACGTCACTAAAATATATTAACATCCGTACGGTTCGATCATTCATAAATATTTTTAAAAAATTGATACATTAATATGAGACTAAACACTAGTTACAAGTACATGTCAAAATACCGGTTGATTGTTAAAATAACAAATCAAATACATTTAATTTTTTCTAAAACTTTTAATATATCACTAAAATATATAGATATTAACATCCGTACGGTTGGATCATTCATAAATATTTTTAAAAAATCGAAACATCAATACGGGACTAAATAGAAGTACTGGTCAAACTACTAGTTAAATTAAAATAGCAAACCAAATATATTTATTTTTTCTAAATTTTTTATTATATCACTTAAATATATAGATCTTGACATCCATACGGTTGGATCATTTATAAATAATTTCAAAAAATCGAAACACCAATCAGGAAATAAATACTAGTTACAAGTAGTAGTCAAATCACTTGTTAATTATTAAAATATCAAATTAAAAAATTTATTTTTAATATCTGATTTTTTTCAAATTACTAAAATATATAATTTGAAATTCGTATAATTCAATAATTTAAAAATATTTATAAAAAATCTAAATAAAATTCATAATAATTAAATATATAAAAAATTAAAAAAAAATAATTTTTTTTCGAGCCGAGCCGAGCTCGAGCCGAACCGAGTCGAGCCGAGCTCGAGCCGAACATGCCAAAAGCTCGGCTCGAGCTCATTTTCTTAACGAACAAATTTTTGTGTTCGAGCTCGAGCTCGGGCCCTTAACGAACCGAGCCGAACCGAGCCCTTAACGAGCCGAGCTCGAGCTTGTTCGCGAACAGCTCAGTTCGCGAACAGCTCGGTTCGCGAACAACTCTACTAGTAAAGGGAGGCAATATAACACAGTAAATCAGTAAAATATTACACTGTTAAGGTTCGCGCTTAAGACTGATAATAGACCATCGAGTTTGGTCAGTTATAAACATGATTCATTCAAATTCCATAAGGATCGTGAATATCTTACTGAATTTTGTTTGAATTCTGCTCGACATAAGTTTTGATTATTATTTTCCGGTTAAATTTATATGTTGTTTCAATATAGAATTTTTTTCATACGAATAACGTGAAGCATAGCGAAGTATAATGGTAGTGGTGGTCTGTTTCTTGATCTCGATTAGTTGTACTCAGAGACCAAACATCTTGCTTGTGTTTGCTAAAGGATTATGCCTACTCATATATACCTTCAAAAGTCATTACACAGAAAAATTGAATCCTACCTCTAGTAAGAAATGCAAGGTTGATAATTGTTAGGATAAAAAATTATAAGACCAATTACAGCTGACCAAAATAAAACACATCAAGCAAATTAAAATGTTTTAGATACTGATATGTTTCGGTGTTAGATACGAGGTTACAAATGCAAGTGAATGATAAAGAAGTGGAGAGGACAACGATGTATATATATGATTTGATGAAGAAAAATAGTTAGAACATAGAAAATCTTAGTAAATTGCACCATACTTCATGGCTTTCAGATCAATTATTATTAGGTGTTAAAAGAATTTCAATCATGACTAGCTAGAATCCTTACTTTTACGGGTTAACTTGATCGCAAATATATGGTAATCATGTATGAATTTTTTTATAAATATATCAACTATTTTTGTGTTTTATTTGATTGTAAATGTTTAATCCGGGATAAATGTCTAATTGCAGTCTATTAATCTAGGACCTATTGATGATAGCCTTCTTCATCTTCATCCCAAGCATAGGTCTGGAGAGATTTGGAGATTAGGTGGTGGTGGTGATGCTATGAGATATAGACACTCGAATCCTAACAAGGAAACTATTAGGCTGAACTGTCGTATGATACCATTTTTATAGTCTTCCGGCTTTTATGGTGTCACTAGGCTTTCTGCATTACAGCTTGATTGGAGTTTATAATCTGCTTTGATGGAGAGTATGCGTGGGGAGTTGCGGTCCTTACATTCTTGTATATGGAGCTATGCAAGGGATGCAAGATAGACAAAGAGGAGGATGCTTGCTGTCTTTTGTTGCTTCAGTTATGGGCATGAGATAGGTTGCCTACTCTTGCTCTGATTTCTACACTGTGCGTTTACATTATTCTCTTGTTTGGGATGATCAGCTTGCGCCGCCATACAGAGACATGTATAACTACTTTTGTATTTTATTGTGCCTTTTACTTTCCTATGTATTTAATTTAAATTAACATGAATAAAACTGGATGTAATACCTAGAGACTGAAACACTGGAAACCATTTAACATGATAAAACTACTTTAGTTGTTTTAATATTTTAGGATTCATCAATCCCTTAATTGAGTTTCAGAAATATAATTTTTTGGTTAACATGAAAAAACTAGGATATAATGTTTAGCGATTTAGGGTTTAGGCCCTAAACCCTAATAAATTCTACGGTTTAGGAACCGAACTTTATAATTTAACATGATAAAACTACTTTAATTATTTTAATGTTTTAGGCTTTATCAATCCCTTAATTGGATTTTAGAAATATATATTTTTAGTTAACATGAAGAAACTTGGATGTAATATTTAGCGATTTAGGGTTTACGATTAAGGGTTTAGGGCCTTCTAGTGTTTAGGAACCGAACTTTATAATTTAACATGATAAACCTACTTTAATTTTTTTAATATTTTAGGGTTCATCAATCCCTTAATCAAGTTTTAGAAATATTTATTTTTAGTTAACATGAAGAAACTTGGATGTAATGTTTAGCACTTTAAGGTTTACGAATTAGGATTTACGGCATTGAACAACTTTTAATATTTTAGATTTTACCAATCCTTTAATTGGTGAATTAATTAACAATAACATATTTAATTGTGATTTAGGTGGCCTTTCGGTCTTTGTTTTAAGAAGATGGTTGGTCGTACAGTTTATGTTTACCATACTATTCTAGATGGGCTTGCATCATCCCATTTCAAATGGGAGACTTATTCCAAGATCATTGATGATTTGCCTCACTATTGCTTGATTGGTCATGATATTTGGCATTATTGTGGCCCTCTCATCTGTATTTTTATTGTGGAGACTCATGTGCCTGACAAAGTTGCTCGGTAGTTTGGCATGGTTCATTCTATTCCGCCAATTTTACAGTACACGAGTGAGCTTCATAAAATGACTCTAAAGGGCAACCAGTTGATTAAGTTTAGTCAGAAATATGAGTCATTTATCGCTCTTTGGGACCATCGTTTGGATTATATCTGCTAAGCATATTTGATTGATGGTGGTGATAGTACAGTTCCTTGCTACCATGGGTGGTATCTGCAGAGGACTGTGAGATTTATTTCTCGTACTGGTTCATTTCATCATTACATAGTAAGTTCCATTATGCCTTCATTTACTTAAGTTTTAATGCTAGAATTGTTTTGTTGTATTGTTTCATTTTCTTATATCCTTGTTTATTTTTGTAACATGTCTTTCCTTTATTTGTTGTTGAGTAAATTGCATAGGTTTACCCGTATTTTACACTCAATTTCAAAAAAGTTGTCATAGTTACAAATTTTCAAAAAAGATGCCAGACTTCATTTCCGCCTTTTAGAATAGTGTCTGCCGTTAACTCCCGTTAAGTAGGAGCCGTTAAATCAACTTTTTATAATATTCGTAAGGGTATTATAGACAATTTACTCTTATTATTTTATTTATATATAAGGGCTGTTGGATATTTATAAAGAGTAAAGTAAAATTATCTCAATTCTTTTACAAAAATAGTATCCTAATTATAAAGTGAAGACGAAACGGTTGGTAAAGAAACCCTAATAGTGGAGTGGAGATGGAGTGGTTCATGCGACCCAGGAAGGAGATGCACAAATATGGAGTTGCTGAGTGCCCCGACTACAAAGGTAACATGTTCGAACCCTTATTTTTTCAAGTGAGATTCGATTTTTAATTTTATACTCATGGAGTGGTCCCAAAAATGTTGCTTTTTCATTTGATAATGTTTAAAATGGTCCCTGTGTCTCCCTTTTGGCCGTAATTGTATAAAAGAACATTGTTTGCATGTTTCTTGTCTATTGCAGATTACTCCTCTTTTTTTACTATAAAAATGTATTATGGTGGTCATTTTGAGAATCTGAACTCCAAGTTTGTGGATTATAAGATAGATTACTTTGATTTTTGTAATGTCGATTTGATGTCAATGTTTGAAATTGGTGCAATGGTGTCCGAGTCCACTGGTCGTATATCTGCAGGGGCTGAATTGTATTTTAAAGCCCCGAATGAGGGCATGGATGAGTTAGGAAAATTAGAAAGTGATAGTGATATTTTGGTCATGACTGATCTTGTATCTGAGGAAGTTTAATATGTAGAAGTATTTGCTGTCATTATAGAACCTGTTAGTACTGAAGGTTTGCCAATTAGAGCCACACCAACTGCACCACTCTCAAGTCCACCAATTATAGATGTTGATGATAATGTGAGTTGTGAAGAGGAAAGTACTGATAGTTCTAGTTGGGAAGATCAAACACCTGAGCTTAAGAAAAAAGGGTGAAAAGATCAATCTTTGCGGATGATCAAAATAGGGAAAATGAAGTGAATGATGAGTAAAATGAAGAGAATGCGGATGGAGAAAGAGAAATGAATGAAGGGGGATTGAAAATAAGAGTAGAGAATGAAGATAGTAAAGGAGACACAGATTGGCATCCTGACAGCTCAAATGATGGAAACTCCACACAAGATGAGATGGAATTTGATGTAGACGATAATGTGAATGAGACTGATTACATAAGTGAAGAGTGGGATATGAATCAGGTTGAGTTTAATGATGAGACAAATGGTGGTAGTGAAGATGAAAAGATGGCTGTGAGTAGTGAAGATGAGGTTGATGCTGTTTTCCCAGAATTTAATTAGCGTATTGATATGATGAACCCAAAATTTGAGATTGGCATGCTCTTTAGTGGTGCAGATGTCCTGAGGAGAGCTATTAGAAGTCATGCTATTGTTGAAAGAAGACATGTACTTAGGTGTCCAAATATGGGTAAGGTTCAGTATAAATGCACACCCCCTGTAGCTGGAAAATATATGCAAATAAGTGTCAAAAAAGTGACACTTACCAGATCAGGACATATTTTTCAAAGCACACATGTCAGCAAACTTGGCATCAAAAACAAGTAACTGCAAATTGGATTGCAAAAAAGTACGAGAATGATATACGGATGAACCTTACCTGGGAATGTGATGCATTTTAGAAGAAGGTGGTAAATGATTTGGGGTGTAATGTTAACAAGTCTATGCTGTACAGGGCTAAAAATATTGCTTTGAAGGTGATTAATGGAACACATGAAGATTCTTATGCAATGATTTTGGGATTATGGAAATGAGCCAAAAAGGGTGATGCCAGACTCAACTGTGGCAATTGAGTTGGATGATGTTGACAGCAGTTGGAATGGACCCAGCTGATGGAATGTATCATATAGCTTGGTCTATAGTGGATGCAGAGAACACTGCAAACTGGATGTGGTTTATAAGTAAGCTAAAAGATGATTTAAACATGAACAATGATGGATCTTGGACTTTTATCTCTGAAAAACAAAAGGTATGCATCATTTCACTGATTTAATCTTTGAGTGTGCATATATTCATCTCACCATAGTAGAATAACTATCATTTTGTATGCATGGTCTTGTAAGATCTTTGGAGGAGTTATGTCCAAATGCAGAGCACAGGTTCTGTGTAATGCATTTGTACAGCAACATGAGCAAGTTGCACAAGGGAATTGGACTTAGAGGACTGATGTGGAGTGCTGCAAGGTCTACAACAGACTATCACTTTGAAAAAAATATGGCTGCAATTAAAAAGGTAACACAGTCAAGCTTAATATGCTAATTTTAATGCATTTGTGTTGCTATTAAACATGGTTGTTATTAAACATGGCTGCAGTTAAATCTGAAATGTTATGAATGGCTAGATGGAAAGCCAAAGGAGCGTTGGAGTAGATCTGGTTTTAGAACCACTTGCAAAAGTGATTTATTTGTTAATAATCATTGCGAAGTCTTCAATTCAAGCATTAACAAAATCAGACATTTGCCAATCATCACAATGCTTAAAAGTATACACTCTGCTGTTATGCGTAGGGTTCAGAGAAGAATGTTAGAGGCTGGAGCTTGGGATGGGACATTTACTCCCAACTCATTGGACAAGCTAAATGAGTAAGTAAATTGTTTTCACCTAAAATTTAGAGCATGTATTTGTTTTAACGTTTTATGCTTGTGATAGGCAAATAAAAAGGCTGATGGTTGCCATGTCACTTGGTCAAGAGGCCCAAGGTTTCTAGTTCAAACCTCTTCAGGAGGTTATGAACTTGTAGTTGACATGGAAGCAAAAACATGTCATTGTAGGAAGTGGCAGCTTACTGGAGTGCCATGTTTTCATGCAGTAGCATGTATGAATTCTAGGGGAATTAGTCTAGAGAGTGGGCTGCACAAGTGTTATACTATTGACATGTTTAAAAAGGTAGATATTTTTACTCATACATTAGTTTCATGTCAATTACTATCCTAGTATTGTCTAATTTTGAATCATACATTTAGGTCTACTCTCATCATGTTGAACCAATGAATGGTAAAGAAGGTTGGGCAAAAACTGCATACACACAGCCCCTTCCTCCTAATAAGAAGCCTAGCACAGGTAGGCCCAAAATGAAAAGAAACAAGAAGAATAACACACCTGCTCCACCTGGTGTAACCTCCTTGAAAAGAATAAAAACAAGCTTGAGATGTGGAAAATGTCAGCAATGGGGACACAATCGAAGGACCTGCAAGAATAAGGTATAAAAATCCACTTCCCATATGCTTATGCTAACACAGTCCATGTTTGAACAAGAATGTTATCATGTCATTTGTAGACAACTGAGCACGGGGATGGACATGTTAACATTGCAACTGAAGAAGGAGATTATCAAGCGCAGCTGGAGCAGGAAGGAGTTGAACATGCTGAAGATAATGTTCAAGATGAAGGAGTATTTGTTGAGCAAGAGGCTGAAGAGGTTAACAATGCAACTGAGTTCACACCTGGTGAATCTCAGCCAATAAATGAAGTTAATGATAGCCAGGGAGGAATTTTTGAGCAAACTTCTGCTACACAACCAACTGGTGCATGTGGTGTTGCACCAAAAGCATGGCAGAAGAAGCAAAAGATTGTGACAACAAGAGCCGAGATCCTCAGGGCAAGGAGTGTTAGAGAGAAGAAGGCTAACAAGATATATCAAGATTGATCCTATTTAGTTTAAGACATAACTACTATTTCACAATTTGGCTGTTGTTTTTGGTACCAATTGAGAACTAGTTCTAACTGTTGATCGTATGTTCTTTTGATTAGTATAACATCTTTTGAGATACAATTTAAACAGCCTTTTGTAATGGATGATCTTTTGATTTGGAGATCCTTTTATAATGTCATGGTTTCTTTTTACTCTTTTGTATCTGCTGTACATAAAAAATAGTGTAATAAAGGCATGTAGCAACCAAGTACTAGCAGTTTACCATTAAAGCCATACATAATTCATTACAAAAAAAATGCAGGAAGTACAATTCATTACATATCAACTCCCCCACCCAGAATTCATTACAACTCCACCTACTTTAGATCTGAACCTACACATGCACCTTCACTACCATTTAACAAATAAAAGATGCACAAAATAACAGACACAAACACAAATCTAAACATCCATTTCTTTTTTTCCTTTTCCTGAACTTCTTGCAACTGAATCAAATGCTCATCTTCCATGGTTCTCAACCTTTTCACAAGACCCGGAATCACAATTTTAGCTCGATTATATAGAGGAGCATCCACCCATTGGAAAAATCTACAGCCGGCTTGCCCATCGGAACAATTTTTAAAGCGATGCCCAGCATTAGCATCCGTCCAAGCACATCTCTCAGCTGCAAGCCTCCCGCAATAACAATAAACCATATTTTTAGACTCTCTAGGTTGAAAATGTAGTCTGTAGCTTTAGAAATAACTCACATATAGGTTATACATATATATAGACACAATATGACCGTTGTTTTTTTATAAAAAAACCGATTTTACCCCTGTTCTGTTAGTCCCGTTAGTCGGGAGTTAACAGGAGACACTATTCTAAAAGGCGGAAATGAAGTCGGGCATCCTTTTTGAAAATTTATAACTATGGCAACTTTTTTGAAATTGAGTGTAAATTATGTCCAAACCTATGCAATTTACTCTTTGTTATTTTTAGGGAGATTTGTTGAGGAGTATAACTGATCAGGCGGTATTAGTTCTTCCAGATGTTCATTGTCTAGTTGCTGATGGTTGTAGTGCTGTTAGAAATTTCAGATTATATGGTTGATGGATTGGAATTGGATGAGCGTAGAGTTAGAGAGAGGGATGTAAGGCAAATTCCAGTCCGTCATCCTAGACGTGGTGGTGGTGGACGAGGTCGAGGCCGAGGTAGAGGAGCTGATGTAGTTAATCAGATTATTCCACTAGATGTAGTTGGAGATGATGTAGTTAGAGATGATCCTGTGATGATGCATCTTGGAGATCATGGTTATTTTCTTCATGCTATCAGACCAGTTCATTCTGATCGTGTTGATACTGATGTCATTCAGGAGAGACCGGGGGATCCTTTTCCTTCATTTGATCTCCATCTAATGCCTACTCCACACCCTTCTCCCGAGCAGGCTATTCCACACTATCCTTCTGAGAAGCCTACTATTCAGCGTGCTTCTACTGATGTCATTCAGGAGAAATCGAGGGATTATCCTTTATTTGATCTCCATGGGACGCCAACTCCACACCCTCCTTCCGAGCAACCTACTAGTGAGCATCATTCTACTGACCAGCCTCCCCTTGTACGTCATCCTGACACGACTACTGAGTGTCCAACTAGGGATCATTTTATTCCTTCTTTTAATCTTGATGATGCTTCTACTGTTGTTGGGTCTTCTCAGAGTTCCGAAGGTAGTGTTGGAAGACGAAAGTTTGGAGCTTGCTATGTGTCCCAAAAACGTTCAAAGAGACCTCGTAGGCATCCAAAGTGCGGGACTTACGGGGAGAAGGGCGCAAAAAAGTGACTTGTAAGTATTATTGCTTTTACATATTTTTAATCTATTATTTTGATTATTTGTGGTGTATATTAGCAAGATAATTGTTAAAACCGTCGTTATTATCATACCTACTTAGTATTACTTCTATATTATTTCTTAGTAAGCTTTACATTTACGGTTATAAATGCAATATATGTATCCCAGAGATCTGCACCTTTACTTAAATATGGTTTATGCATTGATTTGATTTTATTCGCCACTTAATTCTGTAAAACATCTTTCCTACACTGCCATAGATTGTAAAACTCGACTAAATTTAGAAATATATACTTCATTTCATAAGTTTGAAATCAAACTTTATAAACAATTATCTAATATTAAACCAACTGCAGTTGATAAGTGGATTTTATATCTACTTGGAACGCTTCATTACAAGCTTAAGTTGGTGTTTTTGACTCAAGTTGTTGGTATTTTTGATGTGTTTTTGTGTTATTACATTTCAGACATTAGTTAAAGGAAGAAAGAAGTTTTTCAAATCATTATGCTGAAAATAGATCAGAATTCGAAGCCTAGGCCATTCTCAAGTTGTAGATAATCTCGTTAGCTTCGCGTGGGCAGTTGAATCGCCAAATTCTGACGAGCAAAACTCCAGATACGGCCAAAAGAAGAATTGTCAGAATTTTTCTAGAATGTCAGCGCGGCCGCGCACTATAGCAGCGTGCCCGCGCCACTGAAACACTATTCCAGCGCGGGCGCGCCCGCGCCCGGTTTCTGCACCAGAATCCTGATTTTAGTCGAAATTGAAGATTTTGAGAGTTCTGGTCATCCTGGAGCCTATATATACCAATAAAAAGACATTTTTAACAACAAGGAGACCTGGGAGAGCAATAAAAAGACCTAGAGAGCACAAGAAGATTACGGAGAAGAATACTTTTGTTTTCTTTAATATAGTTGATACTTGGATGCTCGTTTTTGATTTGTTCTTGAACCCTAGTACTCTTATATTATTTATTATCATGCTTTCACTGGAACCCATGATGACGATGAGTTCAGTTATGAACTAATCATTATCGTGGGGTTCTAACAGATTTACTTATAGATTTCTATAGTTAATTTATTTCAATATCTTGGTATGTGGTGATTGATTGATATCCTAGTATTGGTTGTGATTATTTGTCTTATGTGCGTAGCTAACATATAAGATAGCGTATTAATCTCTATTGAAGCGAAAGTGAATTTAAGGGTTTAGAACTTGCCATACTAGCATAGGTTCATGTATTTATTATGCATGATTCGTAGGTAATTTTAACCATCTTACTTGCCCTATGTAATCACAATAGATAACTTGCGCATTAAACCTTTATGTTGTCAAATTCTATAGACATGTAGGGTCTCAACATAATTGGTGTCTATTCAGCTTCTATCTCTTTTGTGAATGTCTGGTAGTAGGATATTCGTGCAACGAAAGTTGGCGTTTACTAGTTTCGTGTTATCTGATTAGTTGTCATCACCATTACATGCTAAAGTTAAGAACAAAAAGGCTATTGAATGAAGTATTTAATGAAGTTAGGATCCCATGTTTGTCATATATAATAATTCAACCTCAATTCTCTTAGTTAATGTTATTTAGTATAATCTCTTAGTTTAATCAAACCCAATTTATTATCTGTCTTAGCATTGAGCGATAACCATACATTGTTGCATAGGTGCATAAATTGAACTTAACCTAAACCAGTCTCTGTGGGAACGAATCTGACTTATATCTTATACTACTTGTGAACGCGTATACTTGCGTATAATGTAGCGCGTGTTTTCGCCCTAACAAGTTTTTGGCTCCTCTGCCGGGGACTCGGTGTTGTTAATTGTTTAGTTTATGTGCTTGTCATCAGTGGTCATTAAAGTTCACTGACTCGGACTCTTTTACTTTCACGGTTTACTTGTTGTGTTTCAGGTACTTGTTACAATGGGAGATCCAGCAGCACGAATGAAAGCCTTGATGGATTTTTCTCAACCCAAGATCAATGACATTTAATCTAGCATTATCAGGCCATCTATCACAGCTAATACCTTTGAGATCAAGCCTGGAATAATTCAATGGGTGCAGAATTCAATCTAGTTTGGGGGTTCTCCAACGGAAGATCCCAATATGCACATTAGGGATTTCATTGAGATCTGCGACACCTTCAAGTTCAACGGTGTTTCTGAAGATGCTGTAAAGCTGAGACTGTTCCCATTCTCTCTGAGGGACAAGGTTAAGAGCTGGTTACACTCTCTACCAGCTGGTTCGATTACTACTTGGGAAGATCTTGCTCAAAAGTTTCTTACTAAATTCTTCCCTATGGAAAAGACAGCTGCAATCAGAAACGCTATTACTCAATTTACGCAGCAATTGGAAGAATCTTTATATGAAGCTTGGGAGTGCTACAAGGAGATGCTTAGGAAGTGTCCTCATCATGGAATTCCTAATTGGATGATCATCAATTATTTTTATAACGGGTTGGGAGCACAGTCAAGACCCATGCTCGACGCAGCATCAGGTGAAGCATTATGGGCAAAGAGCTATAAGGAAGCCTATAATCTAATTGAACTGATGGCTGCTAATGAATATCAATGTCCAACTCAGAGATTGCCATAGGGCAAGGTAGCAGGAGTTCTTCAAGTGGATACATCTACGGCTATCACTGCTCAACTAAAGAAGTTATCTATGAAGATCGATTCTCTGGCTAACTATGGTGTTAATCAGATAACCAGTGTTTGTGAGCTATGTGCAGGTTCGCATGCGATGGAGCAATGCACTATATCTAGTGAATCAGCTCAGTTTGTGAACAACTTTCAGAGATCGCAACAACCAGTTCCATACCCTTATCATCCTGACAACTGAAATCGTCCTAACTTCAGATGGAGCAATAATCAGAATGTGATGCAACAGCCATTCTAGCAGTTTGGAAATGAGCAATTCAATCTTCCTGGTTTTCAGCTATAATTCGCACCAAGACAACAACTCCAACTTCAACAACAAACTCATGGAGGTGCAGGTCTATCTTCGACTGAAAAATCTGAATTGGAGGAGTTATGGCTTATGTGCAAAAACCAGGCTCTTATATGCCAAAGCCAGGCTATTTTTATCCAGAATCTGGAGAAGCAAATAGGATAAATTGCTAACACCTTATTGAATCGACTACCAGGAACGCTTCCTAGTGATACAAAAGCCAATCCAGGCGAGAGGGAAGTTGAAGAACATGTGAACGCCATCACCTTGAGGTTTGGAAGGGTCGCAAGTCCCCAAATTCAGCAAGATGAAGATTCTGAAAATTCTGTCCAGAATGTAGGTGCGTCTGCACCCTTGCCAATTCTAGAAAATGAGATTGTGGCTGAAGAAGAAGTGCAGAAGGAAGCAGAGGTGGAACCAAGGAAGACTACTGTGGAACACACTCCTCCTGAGGTTAATACAGGGGGAGAAACAGATCTATCCTCCACCCCCTTTTCCTAAAAGGCTGTAGAAGTAGAAGTTGGATAAGCAATTTGCCAAGTTTCTGGAGGTGTTCAAGAAACTTCATATCAACATACCTTTCGCTGAAGCTCTTGAATAGGTGCCTAGCTATGAAAGGTTTATGAAAGGTATTCTCTCTCGGAAAGTGAAGCTCGATGACTTAGAGACCTTTGCTCTTTCGGAGGAATGCAGTGTTGTGCTACAACAGAAGTTGCCTCCGAAGCTTAAAGATCCTGGAAGCTTCACTACTCTTTGCACTATTGGAAACTTGTCTTTCGACAAGTGTTTATGTGATTTGAGAGCTAGCATCAATCTGATGCCCTTATCTATCTTCAAGAAGCTTGGTCTACCTGATCCGAAACCAACATACATGTCATTGTAACTAGCTGATCGTTCCATCACTTATCCACGAGGTATAGTGGAGGATGTTTTGGTCAAGGTGGACAAACGTATCTTTCCTGCTGACTTTGTAATTCTTGACTTTGAGGAAGATAAGAAGATTCCCATTATCTTGGGGAGACCATTCTTAGCTACTGGCTGAACTATGATCGATGTGCAAAAAGGAGAGCTTACGATGAAGGTTCACGATCAAAAGGTCACTTTTAATGTGTTCAAGGCAATAAAGTTACCCACGGCTAAAGAGGAGTGCTTTAAAGTAGAGTGGGTAGACTCTGTCATGAATTCAGAACTTGAGTAATTGCCAAAGTCAGAGACCTTAGAGAGATCCTTAATGGGAAAATCAGTTATTGATGACAAGGAAGGAGCAGAGCAACTACAGGTTTTGAATGCACCTCCGTGGAAGAGGAAGTTGGATATTCCATTTGATTCTCTTGGGTTAGCAGAGCTGAAAATTTCTCAGGAGCGTCTCAAGCCGTCTATTGAAGATGTTTCCATATTTGAGCTTCACCCACTACCAGATCACTTGAGTTATGCATTCTTAGGTGCACCACATGATAAGGGCTTGGGATATATTTTTGATGATGTAGAGGGTAGCCGAACGAATCCTCCAGTGCCTACAGAGGGTTCTTCTCATGTGCAGCAGGTAGTTCATAGGACTGGTATTGGTGATGAGCAATATAGGCGAGTAATTAGGCATATGGAGGCCATGCACGACATTCACCATCATTTTGCTGTAGATTTGACACAGGCTTTGGGCACTATTTTCCGAGCCACTAGAGTCGAGGTTGATTGGCCACCTGATCTTCCACCCGAAGAGGGTGATCTTTCTGACGACTAAGTATGCCTGAAATTCTTATTATTTCCTTCAATATAGGCATTGAAAATTTTAAGTTTGGGGGTGATAATGTAAGGATTAGTTTGTGTGTGTCCATATAATTCATATAGTTTCATGTTGCATATAGTTGTATTTCATTCGTAGTGTTGCATGATTGTTCATATAGGACATATTTGTTTATTTTTTATGTGATTTCATATAGTTGTATTTGCATGCATATTTAGCATGATCCCTTAAGATGAACTATGCTATTTGATAAGTTGATGTTGATTTGAGTGTGGTGATGACGAATAGAGGGATGTTTAAGTCTTAATGAATTGATTTGTATGCCAGAAATAAAAAATTTCATAAAGTCTTATTGGGTTGCTTTTGATCTAGATCGTGATCATACTTGTTTGTTGTTGAGATTTAATCACTTGGTTATATTTAGAATTTGTGATATTCTAGTAATGACGTAAAAACACTGATTTATTATATCTGGAGAAAAACTTGGATTTCATTGCTAGTTGTTTTAAGGCTAGGCGTCAAATGGCTAGTAGCCGGCTCACATTTTTATGAGTAGTCTAGGGTTGAATGAGATGGAGCGAAACGCACTCATTCAGAAATTATTGAAAAAAAAGAAGAAAAAAAAGTATGTTTTATGTATAATTGATCAAGAGTGAGCTCTTTAATACTCGAGTTATTAAGTTCTAGGGGACTTTGTGCCTAGTGACCTAAGGCTTTTATAGTCTGGGATCCGTTAACCTAACGCTCGCTACATGGATATTATTACATAAGTCTTTTGGGACCTCATTCATTGCACGGTCAAATAAGCATATTTGTTATGTGTTCAATAATAGCATGAATCCTTGTATAACTCTAGTAGGAAGGAGGTGTTGTGAGTCATTATGCCTTTAACATCTATTCTGTTTATAAACTTGTGATTGTTTTGATGAAAGATAAGTTATGGTTATTGAACTAGTTTCGAGAGTATATCTGTTAAGCATCCACACACGCACGTTCTGGTTTGTGAGTTGATTTGTGAGATTCATTCGAACTCTGTTTTGAGATATTACATTTTTAGAGGCGTGGCTTATTCATTTGGTTATGATTATTCTGAGGGGATCAATTGCATTATCATTTAGTTGCATTCACGTAGTTGCATCATGCATTAGGTTTGTTTTGTAGTTTTGAGTCTGTTTATGCTTGAGGACAAACATCGATTCATGTTTGGGGGTGTGATAAGTGGATTTTATATCTACTTGGAATGCTTCATTACAGTTTAAGTTGGTGTTTTTGACTCAAGTTGTTGGTATTTTTTATGTGTTTTTATGTTATTGCATATCAGGCATCAGTTAAAAGGAAGAAATAAGCTTTTCAAATAATTATGCTGAAAAGAGATTAGAATTGGAATCCTAGGCCATTCTCAAGTTGTAGATAATCTCGTTAGCTTCGCGTGGACAATTGAATCGCCTAATTCTGACGAGCAGAACTCAAGATACGGCCAAAAGAAGAATTGTCAGAATTTTTCCAGAATGTCAGCGCGGCCGCGCACTGTAGCAGCGCGCCCGTGCCGCTAAAACACTATTCCAGCACGGCCGTGCACTGTAGCAGCGCGCCCGTGCCCGGTTTCTGCACCAGAATCCTGATTTTAGTCGAAATTGAAGATTTTGAGAGTTCTGGTCATCCGGGAGCCTATATATACCAATAAAAAGACGTTTTTAACAACAAGGAGACCTGGGAGAGCAATAAGAAGACCTAGAGAGCATGAGAAGACTACAAAGAAGAATACTTTTATTTTCTTTAATATAGTTGATACTTGGATGCTCGTTTTTGATTTGTTCTTGAACCCTAGTACTCTTATATTGTTTATCATCATGCTTTCATTGGAACCCATGGTGACGATGAGTTCAGTTATGAACTAATCATTATCGTGGGGTTCTAACGGATTTACTTATGGATTTCTATAGTTAATTTGTTTCAATATCTTGGTGTGTGGTGATTGATTGATATCCTAGTATTGGTTGTGCTTATTCTTCTTATGTGCGTAGCTAACATATAAGATAGCGTATTAATCTCTATTGAAGTGAAAGTGAATTTAAGGGTTTAAAACTTGACATGCTAGCATAGGTTCATGTATTTATTATGCATGATTCGTAGGTAATTTTAACCATCTTACTTGCCCTATGTATTCACAATAGATAACTTGTGCATTAAACCTTTATGTTGTCAAATTTTATAGACATGTAGGATCTCAACATAATTGGTGTCTATTCAGCTTCTATCTCTTTTGTGGATGTCTAGTAGTAGGGTATTCGTGCAACGAAAGTTGGCATTTACTAGTTTCGTGTTATCTGATTAGTTGTCATCACCATTACATGCTAAGGTTAAGAATAAAAAGGCTATTGAATGAAGTATTTAATGAAGTTAGGATCCCATGTTTGTCATAGATAGTAATTCAACCTCAATTCTCTTAGTTAATGTCATTTTGTATAATCTCTTAGTTTAATCAAAAACCAATTTGTTATTTGTCTTAGCATTGAGCGATAACTATACATTGTTGCATATGTGCATAAATTGAACTTAACCTAAACCAGTCTTTGTGGGAACGAATCTGATTTATATCTTATACTACTTGCGAACGCGTATACTTGCGTATAATTTACCGCGTGTTTTCGCCCTAACAGCAGTTTAGTAGATAAATGTTAAATTATTTAACACTGATATATATAAATTATTTGCTACAGATTACAAATTGGAGAATGTTGGGGACCACATGATTAAAGATTGCAGGCACAGCAGCAAAGCTGCAGCAGAACTTGATAATTTGTATTTAATTTCTATATTTCAACTAACATACTACTACTTTAACGTTGTTCGTGAACTTATGGCTGCTATTGCATAGTTGTTTTTGGTTTGTACTACATAAGTTTGGATAATTTGGACCATGAAAAGGCTTATTTTGCGTCTGTCATGATGCATGTTTTTAAATGCGGTTAATGAGCATATGTACTCATGGCTTTGATTTTCTATAAACGCAGGCCTTGTTTTGTGATAATATCTATGTAGCATCCGTGTATTGGTTAAAATGGTACATGAACCCACGTTTTTTGTTTAAAAAACTTAAAATATACGAAAACATTATCTGAGACTGTGTTTTCGTGGGGAAAATAAGGAAAACAAGGTTTTTGTTTATGTTTTCATAAAAAAATAGAAAACCATGTTACATTTATGTTAGGCATCAATGATACTATAGAAGGGGGTTGAATATAGTATCTACAATCAATTCGATTATTAACACAAGTATGTAACATAAAATAAGTTTATTAAATATATCAAACTCTGTTACAGTAGGTTTAATCTACTCTCTCAGTGATGTATGATATCACTAAGAGCTGCTAGAGTTACAATGAATAATATTCTCGTGAATGATAACACTTATAGTATAAACTTTAAGTTGTGTTTATATAGTACACAGTTACAAAATAACTACTAATTGATATGATAATGATTCTGTTTCCTAGAATATATCAATCAGAGATTATCTACTGCAGTCCTATAGTTGTCCAATTCTTCATGCATATATTTACTTGTTTAATCTAGATCCTCTCCTATAAATCAGCCTCTTTTCATCCCTGAAGTGTATATGTACTTAAGTCCTGATATTAACGCCTTAAGTCCAGATAACTTCCTGTTTTCAGTAAGTTCTGATTTCTAGTTAAGTTCTGATATTCTGATAATAAGTTCTGAAACTAAACAAATCAGATTAGACATGACATCACAATATATCTAACAATCTCCCCCAACTTGTAAATTATGAAAAATATACAAGTTAATAGATTTGATGATGTCAAAAATATTTAAGTACAAATATAATGAGATATTATTTTAAACAGCTAAATACAACTTACAGTACATGTAGCTTTACCAATATCACTGGATCAATCTGAATCCAAAGTGATTCCTTATAAAGTCTGTTAACAGCTTGTCCTCAGTATTTCTCAGAACTTCAACTAACTGTGCTTTGATTTGCATCGGTTCTTTATCTTCATTATCACCAATATGATAGATGGATGCTCTGAGTGCAGGAATTGATGTTCTTTCAAGTCCATCTCCAAGTCTGATAACTCTAGGATGTGAAGAGTCTTCATTGTAGCATATACACTTTCCCTTCAAAATTACTTCAATCTTGGTAGACTTCTTCTTCATAGAAATTTCCCTTCCATCATCTTCAGTGATTTTTGGAATGTATTCAGAAGCTTTTGCACCAGAAATTCTGAGAAGATCTCTTATAGCCTTCAAAATGTAATCTGACCACCTTCTTGTAACATCAGATTTTACTTCCAGAAGGTAGTGAATATGTTGAAGCTCTTTGACAGACTTCTTTAGCACATCAGAATCTGTTAGTCTGTAAGTTCTGCCATCATTAAGAAACATGATCAATTTTTCTTTAACTTCTGATTCATCATGAGTATCCATGACAATTTGAGCAGATAACACTTTGTCAAGGTGCTTTTATTTGATTTCTTCATATGGTTTATCTGTCAAAATGAAAGGATCTCTGAGAGTAACTTCTACTCCTGTTTGTATCTTTTCTTTGTCAAGACCTAATCCAGACTTGTCTCTAGCTTGCTTGGCTTTTAACCCAAATGTTGCAAGTTGATTCAACGTTAGATTGGTCTTAGGTTCCACTGGAGTAGCTTTGTTCCATAGCAGCTTCTTTTTATCAGCAATTGTCATCTTGCCCAAATTAACTTGAGCTTTGTCAGAGGTTGATGTCTTGATGACTTGTTCAGGATTTGCAGATTATTCAGTAGCTTGTTGTTCTGAAATTTCTTCAAGATTTGTCAAGTTCTGAACTTCTTCACTCTGAACAACTTGAGCTATGTCAGAGGTTGTCTTAGATTTTTCTGTCACCTTTCTTCTTTTCAGAGTTTCAACAGTTTCATCTTCTGCAGCAGCATCATCAAATACTTGAACCATCTTGCACACAGGATCCATCAGAATTTGAGGAATCTTCATTTTCTGCTTCTTGACTGTCTCCCCAACTTTTCCTTTTCCCTTGTCTTGAGATCAGTAATAGTTTGAGATCTAGTACTTGATCTAGGAATCTCTGTGGCAGATCTTTCTTTTATCACAATCCCCTTTTCTTTTGGCCTTGGTGGCTTTTTAGCATCAGAAGCTTTTTACTTTGGTTTGCTCTTCTCAGCAGCAAATTTAGCTTCTTCTTCTCTTAATTCCTCTAAATCCACTCTTGGATTATCCTTAAGGAATAGTCTCTTGTCCAGTTCTTCATCAATAGTTTGAATTTTGGGATCCTTGTAAAAGAATGTTGCTTTCTTTCCCTTGAATTTCAGAGTCTGCAAAAATTTCTGTGAATCTTGGCTTCCAGCTTGAATCATTACATCAGAAGTAGTTGTCAGAACTTGATCATCAGAATTTGTGATCAACAAGGGAACATCCTGATTTATAGGCTCATTTCCTTCCTTATTCCTCCTTTGAGTAAAACACGACAATCTCTGATGAGAACCTGTCTGTTGAGAAGGAATCCTGCTCAATTGCTTTCCTTGACTGTGACCTCTACTCTTATCAGAGTTTCCCTGGTCATCACCATGATCATCCTTTTTCTTCAGTGTCTTGATTGGTGAGCATTTGGACTTAACTACCTTCTCCCCCTTTTTGGCATCATCTGTCAGGAGTAGAGAAGAAGGAGTTCCACTGAAGATTGGATTTCATTGAGTTGTGTTTGTTGAGAGGCTTGATTCTGCAATACCTCATCTAGTTGGGCCTGCTGCTTGATTTGAACTTGTTCAATAGCTTCCATTTTTTATTGAATTGGTCTGATGAACCTATTCTTGTCTAGTTTGAGCATCAGGTCTAGCTTATCAGCTGCTTCCTGAAGTTTATCAACCTTTTCATGAGTCTTGGAGTGTAGACCTTGAAGATTTTTAGTACTGAGAGCAGTGACTTTAAGTTGTGTTTTGAAATCAGAATTTATCAGCAACTCATCAGCTTTTGAAACATGTTCTGACTAAACAGTTGAGCTGGGAATGAAGTCAGGTTCATTCCACTTCTTTGTCCATTCAACTCCTCTAAAGGTTTCCTCCCATGAAACAGGAGCATCTTCTTCATTAAATTTAAGCAGGGCCACCTTGCCAAGAATTGGAGCATTTACTGGAGCACTTGCTGGAGCACTGTCTCCAGAATTTGATAAAATCTCATCATCTTCTGATAACACCAGAGTGTGTGTAACTGAAGGAGATTCTGGAGCTTCTGTTTCCAAATTCTGATCTTCAGGTTCCAAATCCAGAATTGGTATAGTAGGAATTTCAGTATTTATTATTGGAGAAACAGGTGGAGTTGACTCTTTTGCTGGTGGTGCTTCCAGATACAAAACAATTGGAATCTTCAACTTGTGAATATCAATTTTAGAACTTAACCCTGAATTTCCAACTGAGGCAGTTTCTTTGAATGGAGAGATAGGAGGTGTGATCACTGTGTCAGGAACAGTGTCTTCAGGTTGAGGTGGAGTTGTCAAAGCTTCAATGAATATAGGTTCTGATGAGATCAGAGATTTCAGATCCCCTTCCTCAGCATCTTCAGCATCCTCAAATTCAATTTGTGCAATATGCACACCTGCTCTAGTCTTCTTTGATCTTCTAGATGGTGGAGTGATATGATCTTTATCAGAATTTGAAGATCTTTTCCTTTTCAAAATCCCAGAACCCTCAGCTTCATTCTCTTTCTGAGGAGTTGCCTCTTCAGCTTCTAATGTCACAGGTTCTGATACAGGAACCTGGACTTGTTCTTCCTCATCAGATTCATCTCTCAGAATCATCCTTCTTCTCCTTGGTGGAGATTTAGGCACAAAGATAGTTCTTTTGGTTTTGGGCCTAGAGGATGTGTCGGATTTTACAACTGGAACCTTTTGAGAAGTACCAGAGGTTGGTTTGGTTTTGGATTTGAGAGGTGAGGTTCTGATAGTAGGAGCTGATGGTTATGGTTGAGAGGATTGTGCTGGTTGATAGTAGGTTCTGATAGTAGGATGTGGTTGAGTATTGGAAGGCTGAGTTGGTGGAGGTTGAGAAGTAGTAGGGTGTGTAGGTGCAACATCAGGATATATGATTGTGTATGTGTGAGGATCAGAATTTACTAAGAATTGTTTGACAGATTGGGGAATTTGGAGGGGTCTTAGTATATCTTTCATATTGTTAGCAGATAATAAGTCTATGAAATCCCTTTTGTGAAGTTTAAAGGGTTCAATTAACTCACTAAAGTTTTGAGGTGCATCAGAACAACAGAAACTATATATAAGCTGACAGAATCTAGAAAAATATACTATATTGCTATCTTCTTTGATCCTATCACCTATAAAACCCAAAATAGCAGTAGCATAATCAAAATGAGTTTGATTAAGAAGTGCATACCCTATTTGCTGACTCATGATTGGAATAGCATCAAAATTTGAGCATTTGTTGGAAAAGGCTTTGGTAATACAATCGAAAAAGAAGCTCCACTCCCTCCTAGTGTAGGGCCTCTAGTTGTCTCAGCTTGGACAAAGACTTCTCATAGCCAAGATTTGCCATCATGTTTTGAAGAACTGACTCCCCAACTTGTGAATAGTAAGTATAGTTTTCTGGCAGATGCAATGCTTGTCGAACAGTGGACAAGGTTACCAAGTGCTCATCTTTCCCTATTGTAAAAATGATGCTTGGGGACCCACTTTCACCACCATTATCATACACTCCAGACCTCCAAAACTCCAGAATTTGCTTGCCTGAGAAAGTTTGTGGTTGGGTCAGAGCATACCCAATTTCACTTTGAGCGAGAAAATCTTGAATGAAGTGAAGTTCTGAAGGAGACTCGTCCTTGTTGAGAATAACCATATAGTTGTTGGGGACAAACTTGGCTCCATCATAGATAAGATCCTTAGGTGCCATTTCTGTGAAAATTAAGTGAAAAGTTGTGTGTGTATAGAGTGTTTGATAAAATGCCTGTGAGAAAATAGCTTCAGAGAATAATAGAGAGTGAGAGAAAATAAAAGAGATTAGAAAAGAGTAAGAAAGTAGGTAAAAGATTGTAAAATCTTTTATCTCTCATATATATATTCTCTCCACTAATTACAACGGCTAATTTCTGAAGCAGAACCAACATTTGACACCTGGCAGTATGTAAACGGTCAAAACATTATTAGTGGGCACGGTAAACGTGCAGTAATTATTGCTCACATACGGTTATCAAAACAAACACGCAACCCATTAACCAAATGATTATCACTATTTTTATCTCACTTAATTATTTTCTGATAAAATGACCGTTACAGTAAAAACTAATAATGAATCAACCAATTAAAATGTGACACGTAAGCATCAGAGTTTGTATCATAGCTTGACTATTATCAGAATTTAACGGTCATCAGAACATGGCTTCTGTACTCAAAAACATGAATGATTGTTTCTGTGTTTCTTCACACAAATACTGACTAGTTTCTTCAGAGTTTAATCATCAGAACATAATCAGAACTTGTTCTCAGAATTTATGCAAATAATACTTAACTATTTATCAGAAACAACTTAATCACCACATTAATTTTCATCATTCATATGGAGTGATTGTGTGTGTATGTAAATGATCAGATAAAGATTAAAGTCTGATAAACTTCAGTATATCTTAGAAGTAAGGCATAACTAAGAAAAATGCTTAAAATCTGTCTTGAATTGTGAAGTCTACTGAGAATAAAGTTATGCAAGAATCCACCTCAACTGTTTGTGCTTATTTTATGCATCTTTTGAAATTTTTTTAACAATGGCTTCTCAGTGTAAATGAGTTACAATTGTCATCAAAATTTATGCTGTTATCAGAATATTTCTCCAGTAATCAGAGAATGTGAAAAAATCATCAAGAAAAATTAATTTGCTTTTCGAATGTGAAAAATTAATTTGCTTTTCGAATGCATATAACTTAATACCAGCAATGCACTTGGATCTTCCCTTTCACATATTTACTCTAGATCTCAAAGGAGTACCTTATTTCAATTTTTCTTTTCTTTTATTTTTTTCAGATAAGTGAGGTTTATCAAGCATGTAGTTCATCCTTAAGATTTACTGACATCAGAATTTGACAGAGAAGAAGCAATAATCTAGTTTGTGACTTAGTAATAAGATATAGGAAGTAAATTTGACTAAGATCAAAATCAGAATTTGCTTGTGTTATTGATTTCCACATAAATAACTAATTCAAACATGGGATACATAGTTTGTTCAAGACTACTAAGTCAGCATCTAACAAGATAATCCTCATTGGATTGAATAGACACAGAATATTCAAAACACTTTCAGAGTTTATAGAATCACATCAGATAATAAGCAATATTTAATAAGTTACAATATAAGCACATATTAAATTGAGATAAGAAAATATGTAAACACTGATCATAAAGTCAGATGTATGAGAACAAAAACTAAACAGATTTTGTGAAAGAACCTGAAACCATTCCAAGTTCATTTACCAGTCTTGTAAAAGTAGCTTCACATAGTGGTTTTGTGAAGATATCTGCTAGTTGTTGATCTGTTGGAACAAAATGCAATTCCACTGTACCTTCCATCACATGTTCCCTTATGAAATGGTACCTAATACTGATGTGCTTTGTCATTGAGTGTTGAACTGGATTTCCTGTCATAGCAAAAGTACTTTGATTATCACAGTAAATAGGTATTTTAGAAAATTCTAACCCGTAGTCCAGTAACTGATTCTTCATCCAAAGAATCTGTGCACAACAGCTTCCTGAAGCAATATATTCTGCTTCTGCAGTTGATGTGGAAATTGATTTCTGTCTTTTGATAAACCAAGAAACCAATCTGCCTCCAAGAAATTGGCAGCTTCCACTAGTTCTTTTCCTGTCAATTTTGCATCCTGCAAAATCTGCATCTGAGTAACCTATTAGTTTAAAATCTGATTCCCTAGGATACCACAATCCTAGATCCGCTTTACCCTTGAGGTACTTGAAAATTCTTTTCACAGCTATTAGATGAGGTTCTCTTGGATCGGCCTGAAATCTTGCACAAAGACAAGTAGCATACATGATATCAGGTCTACTTGCAGTCAAATATAGAAGTGAGCCAACATACCTCTGTAGTTAGTAATATCTACTGATGATCCACTGTCTTTATCTAACTTTATGGCAGTGGCCATGGGTGTGGATGCAGTTGAACTGTCTTGCATTCCAAATTTCTTGGGTAAATTTCTGGTGTACTTGGATTAATTTATGAAAGTACCTTCTTCAGTTTGCTTGACTTGAAGTCCCAGAAAATAGCTAAGTTCTCCCATCATACTTATTTGATATCTTGACTGCATTAGCTTTGAAAATCTTTCACAAAGTTTTGTATTTGTAGATCCAAAGATGATATCATCAACATATATCTGTACCAAAAGTAAGTCCTTTCCATGGTTGAGGTAGAATAAAGTCTTGTCAATTGTGCCTCTATGAAATCCACTTTCTAGAATAAATTGAGTCAGAGTCTCATACCATGCTCTAGGAGCTTGCTTAAGGCCATAAAGTGCTTTGTCAAGCCTGTAGACATGATTTGGAAATTTTGGTTTACAAAGCCTGGAGGTTGTTCAACATATACCTCTTCTTCCAATTCTCCATTGAGAATAGCACTTTTCACATCCACTTGAAAGACTTTAAACTTCTTGTGAGCAGCATAAGCCAAAAAGATTCTTATGGCTTCCAATCTAGCAACTGCAGCAAATGTTTCATCATAGTGAATACCCTCCTGTTGAGAGTAACCTTTAGCAACCAGCCTTGCTTTATTCCTTGTTATTATGCCATCGCTGTCAGTTTTGTTTCTGAACACCCATTTTGTACCAACAATTGATTTGTCATTTGGTCTTGGTACTAGGGTCCAGACTTTATTTCTTTCAAATTGATTTAACTCTTCCTGCATTGCTTGCACCCAATCAGCATCTTGAAGAGCTTCTTCCACTTTCTTTGGTTCAGTCTGAGATAGAAAGGAATGATAGAGACATTCATTTGTTGTTGTTGTTGTTCTAGTTCTGACACCTGCTTCAGGATCTCCAATTATTAAGTCAGGTATATGTGATTTAGTCCACTTCCTTGCATATGGAAGTTGATCTCTAGAACTGGATCCTCCCCCATGATTCATGATGTCTCCATCAGCATTTTCTGATGCTCCCCCTGAAGTTATGCTCTCTGAGATTCCAGAATTTGAGTTGGATCCTTCAGGAATTGAAGAATTAGAGTTTCCAGAATTGTCAGAATTTGGCTCATCAGAACTTGTTGAATCAGAACTTGAAGAGCCAGTGACTGGTTCTGATGCTTCTTGAGAATCTTGATATGTGGTATGATCATCAGCTTGCTCCCCCTGAACATGTGCATTTTCCTTTAGAGCAATTACCACAGTTTCAATGACATCATAATTTAACCCGTCAGAACTTACAGGATCAGGATTTAGGTCATCAGAATTTATAGAATCAAAATTTACATCTTCATTTTCAAATCTCAACTGATCATGATCATTGAAATCTTCAAGTCCAGTAATCTTTTAATCATCAAAAGATACATTGATAGATTCCATGACAACCATTGTTCTTAAATTGTAGACTCTGAAGGCTTTTGTGGAAAGTGGATATCCAACAAAAATTCCTTCATCAGCTTTTAGATCAAATTTTGACAGCTGTTCAGGATGAGTCTTAAGAACAAAACACTTGCATCCAAATACATGAAAGTATTTCATATTTGGCTTCTTTTTCTTCACCATCTCATATGGTGTTTTTTCATGCTTGTTTATGAGTGTGGCATTCTGTGTAAAACAAGCAGTCTACACAGCTTCAGCCCAAAAATCGGTTGGTAGCTTTGCTTCATCAAGCATAGTTCGTGCAGCTTCAATAAGTGTCCTGTTCTTTCTTTCTACAACTCCATTATGTCATGGAGTTCCAGGTGCAGAAAATTCCTGCTTTATTCATTACTCTTTGCAGAACTCTTCCATGATTGAATTCTTGAACTCAGTGCCATTATCACTTCTTATAATTTTAACAGAATCTTTGACTAACTTATCCAGCTGTCTGACATGATTAGTTAGAGTAGATGCAGTTTTATTCTTCTTGTGCAAGAAATACACCCAAGATATATTTCTTATTTGCAATAGATATGACATTGACTGGACCAAATAAATCAACATGCAGTAAGTGATAAGGCTCAAGAATTGAGGATTCAGTTTTGCTCTTGAATGAAGATTTTCTTTGTTTTTCCTTTTGACATGAGTCACAAAGACCATCAGGAGCAAATATTGATTTTGGTAGTCCTCTCACAAGATCTTTCTTTACTAGCTCATTTATGTTGTTAAAATTTAAATGAGAGAGTCTCTTATGCCAATTCCAGCTTTCTTCAATTGATGTTATGCTTAACAGACATATTGCAGAACCTTCAGAATTTGTTGAAAGTTTGGCTTCATATATGTTACCATGTCTGTAACCTTTCAGAACCACTTTGCCTGTAGAATTACTTACAACTTTACAGTGTTCTTCAAAGAAATCCACATGATAACCTCTATCACAGATTTGTCTCACATTTAGCAGATTGTGTTTAGGTCCTGAGACAAGAGCTACTGATTCAATTATGACATTCTCAAGATTGATATTTCCATATCCCAGAGTCTTTCTCATGTTGCTATCTCCATAAGAAACTCCTGGGCCAACTTTCTCCACAAAGTCTGATAGCAGGGCTTTATTTCCAGTCATATGTCCTGAACATCCACTGTCCCGAACCAGGATATTTTTCATGTTGCCCTGAAATCACAAAGACCAGTATTGATTAGTTTTAAGGACCCAGACTTGCTTGGATCCTTTGGCCTTGTTAAGTTTGTTAGCATTTGCAGCGGATTTAGTTTCAGAGTTTATGCTAACATGCTTTTTATCAGACTTTATATCAGACTTTGCATCAGAATTTACACTAGAAGTAATTACACTAACTTTCTTTAAAGAAGGTTTTATTTCATAATAATCATAGTACAAACTATGATATTCCTTACAAGTATAAATATAATTCCATAAACTACCACAATGAAAACAAGGATTTTGTGGTTTAAACCTAACAAACTGACTCTTAACTCCTGATCTAGGAGGTAAAAAGTTTATATCTTTATTTTTCCTGCAAAAAGAAGCAAGATGGTTAGAGTTTCCACAATTATAGCATTTCTTTCTAGGAGCATTAGAAACAGGCATATAATTATTACTTTTATTCACACCTTCCTTTCCATTCCTATTTTTCCTAGCTTCCTTTACCTTGTTCACATTTTTAATCTCTTTCATCTTATGCTTAAGCTGCTTCTTTGTCATTAAGCCAATATTTACCAAGGCTGATTTATCCTGTTTTGATTTTTCAGAAGACTTTTCTTTGACTTCTGTTTTAGAGTCTTTCATCTCTTCAGAATCAGACACAACAGTTTTTGCAACAAATTTAACAGGATTTACCTTTGGCTTAATTGGCAAAGTCCATTTCTCACTTTTACCATCTTTATAACCTAACCCCTCTTTCCAGTTTCCACTATGTAGAATATTCTGAGTTATTTTGCCTGAGTTAGTCCAAGTCCTGATGATTTCTCTTTCTTTTTTTAATTCAGTTTTTAGATAATCATTTTGTTTAAGCAATTCATTCTTAACATACACAACATTATCTCTCTCTGTCTGAATAGTGTTCATCTTGACTAACTCTTCTTCTAGATAGCTATTTCTATTTTTGTACTTTAGATTTTCAGATTTCAATCTTTCATTCTCTAAAGTCTGATCTCTATAGCTAATATAAATGTTTTTTAGAAATAATCTCAACTCAGTAATATCTTCTGTATCAAAAGCAAGAGTTGATAGAGGTACCTCTAGTTTAGCAGCATCAGAACTGCTATCAATATTTTCCATTAAGGCATAATTCACCTCTTCTTCAGATTCTGAAGTGTCTGCCCAGTTTTTCTTCTTTGTGATAAGTGTCTGGCCTTTATCACCTTTTCCTTTCTTGTAATCAGGAGAGATATGGCCTCTTTCACCATAATTGTAGCATTTGACATTTGAGTTTTCTCCTCTGTCAGACTTTCCTCCTTTGCCTTCAGTCTTTCTGAACCCTTTCTTGTCAGAACTTCCACCTTTCCTGGAAAACTTCTTACCTTTTCTGAATTTCTTGTAGGCTATCTTTGTGATACCCTTCACTATAAGAGCACATAGTTGCATCATCTCTGCATAAACATCCACTTCAGATAAATTTTCAAGTTTTGAATCATCATTATCAGAATCTGATGACTCTGAATCAGACTGTATGATGAGAGCCTTTCCTTTTGCCTTCCTAGAGACAATTGGCTTTTCTTCAGCCTTTAAAGCAACTGTCTTAGACTTCCCTCCATGCTTCTTCTTTCTTTGCTCCAAGTTCATAAGTCTTGAGCATCCCATAGATTTCATCAAGAGACATATCATCAAGTTCATAGTTGTCTCTTATTGTAGTAGCTTTTTCAAATCCCACTTTTCAGGAAGAGCTAGTAGGAATTTCAGATTTGAATCTTATGTATCATATACCTTATCCACTAGTGACAGATCATTCAACAGCTTTTTGAATCTGTCATATGTCTCAGTTAGTGACACATCGGCTTTTGAGTCAAAGTGCTCATACTTCTGTGTGAGTATTGTCTTCCTGTTCTTTTTGATGGCATTGGTTCCTTGACATCTCACTTCCAATGCATCCCAGATTTCTTTTGCAGTCTTACATGCAATCACCCTGTTTGACATGACATTGTCAAGTACACTATGAAGCAAGTGTCTTACTTTTGCATCCTTGCCTAGTGAAGAGATGTCTTCAGTTGTAACACCCCCAAATCCGGGGTCGGGGATCCGGGTTGTCACGAGTTCCATTTCTCTTAATAATACTTAATCTTAATAATCAACCAACTACTGCGTACTATGACCCCACAATATACACACACACCACAAGTTATAGTCTCAAAGATGAATATCCAAAAATAACACAAGTTATTTTATTCCACAATTATAAGCCATTACACCTAAAAAGGGTTTCTGAATAAATTTACATATTCCTTGCCATTATTACAATTCATAAATATACATAAGTCTGGTACATCAACAGTTGAAAACCTAGCCTATTGGTAGTTACTACCTCGGCTACCATCAACGCCTACAGGAAACTGCAGAACGTTTCCTATCCGCTCACGAATTGGAAGCTTGGTCATGTTCATCTTGTCTATATGTTGTTGTGTGATGAAAGAAGAAAGCAAGGATGAGCAACAAGCCCATCGAAATAATATGTATAATAATTAACAATATATGAGCATTCTCATAGTACTCATGAAAGTCTTGGTCAAGAAGAAATGAACCAAGTTTGATATCTTAACGCGACCAAGTCACAAAATATTCAGTATATATGTATATATACTTTTCAAAATCTTTGAAGTCCTCTTCCATGCATAATATACACAGAGTTCCAGTTTATAACTGTATAAAAATATCGTTGCAAGGTGATCTCATATATCTAACCTTGTCTCAACGTTTTTTCTGAAAATCTTTGTCATGCATAAGATAATCATTAACCAGATATAAGTTGAAAAGATGAAGTTACAAGATACTCCAATATACTTATATCTTTTTTTCCAATACTACTTGAACTACCACCGTTCAAGGTATAAATAGTTCATCCCATAGATGAAGCTAAAAGACAAAACTTATATAGAATCAATCTTTGAAATATCATCAAAATGAAATAAAGTGACGAGATGCTTCATTTGATAAAAACATCATTTTGAAAACTCGACCCTGCCAACACTCAACAATCGCCCAGTCGTAGCCTTTCTTTTGAAGTGCTCTGAGTAGTGTTGCAGAAATATCCAACTGGATGATGAACTCATTACGGGAGTTTGCCGCGCCAGGAAGACCACTCACGATGATCAGTCGCAGTAGTGCAACCCCACCATTTTCTACATGTAGAGGAGAACAGTCGGATTTACTTGTCAACCGAACGCTGGACTCCTAAGGAATGGACCGTCTTAGCGGAACTTCCGGGCCATTTGGGCCAATAAATAAGGCTGGTCCGGCGCCACTCGACCACTTACGTCACTCCTAGTTCAGATGAAATCCATGACTTTGAAACATAAAGTTCGTCCCCCCTTCCCCAAGTAGCAACTTGTTGATACGGCTCCACCAAGAAGCCGTATCTAGTTGGAAAGGAAAGCTCACCGATATTTTCCAGGCGATGCCTGTTAATGGATTAAACTTATTCCAAGAATTTTACTTCCCGAGTGTTGGGTAAGTAATCAAAAAGCCTTTTTATCAAAACAGCAACCTTGTTGTGAATATAAAAATACATCACGGAGCCGGATCCCTCAGATTTTTAAGCGAGTATTTAAATCCCCTTCGAAAGGAAGTTTTTAAATTTAAAAACGAGTTTTGGGATCCGCTCTAACTTTTAAAATTATTTTGAAGACTCGAAAACATTTTTAAGAATGTTTGGAGTAATGCTGATTTAATAAAATAAATCAACCCCAATATATTAGATAATATCTGAATATTATTATTTAAATAATATTCCCATAAAGGATAATCTTTATAAAAATAGTTTAAGTAGAAGTTTTAAAACTCATACTTGAAATGAATAATAATAATAATTAACCAAAGATATATTTATACGAAAGTACGATCTTTATTTGAATAATTGAAAATAAGTTTGATTATCGAAATATTATTCTTTAATAAAATAAAGAATATTATTTAATAAAATAAGCGGAGTCATAAGTCCTCGAATGAATATTCAAAATAATATTCATTAAATAAAATAAGCGGAGTCATAAGTCCTCGAATGAATATTCAAAATAATATTCATTAAGTAAAATAAAGTTATCGAATAAACCTTATTCGATTAATAGTTTTGAAAACTATTCATATATATATATAAATATATATATATATATTATACTCGGGAACATCGACTCCCGGTTTAGAAAATGTTCACCTTTGGGTCCCCTATACTAAGGGTATACGCAACTACTGCTTATCTCTAGCATAGGTATTATGCAACTTATAAGCATTTGAATCAACAATTAGATATCAAGATTACGAAACAGACATGCATATATACCATATCAGCATGCTCCAATATATCGCAAGATTTGCTAATAACAATCATACACTTATCACAAGATAATGCATATACATATATACATCACAACAACAGTATAACGGGTAGAAAACTTGTCTGAGTGCTCCGGGGTAGACTTAAGCTTAGAGTGAGTCCGGTAACCTATGAACAAAAACATAAGCCGGAATTAAACCATGGTCGCTTAAGAAACTAGACTTTATCCACTTAGACCCTAACGTTCGCTTATACGCTTAACGATTTGCGTTAATCGTTCGCACACCCTCGGCTCCACCAATTTTAATAAATTAATCGTTACGAATTTTAAGGAGACTCTTTCACGAGTACTTTACCAACTTCCTAATCCACCTTACATATTTTTTTCGTAATCCAATTAGTCTTTTAGGGGCCTTAAACAAGGTTTCAAAGTTAAGCGAGGGGTAAAGGTTCATTCGCGAAATACCGTAACTTAAAATGGTCGTTTCTCCTAAACCGTACATCAGATTCAAGCGAACCACATACCAAAACGAAGCTTACGACATGATCTAGCTAAAAATGGCAAAGTTACAGATTGGTCAGTGAGTTATCTGGTCCGAGGTTCATGTACAACAGTCTAAGGAAAACGGGCATTACGACAGCTATGTTTACGAGTTTTCCAAGTTTCTCACTACACCAAAACCTCACCAAACAACCCACAATCATTAACACATCAAAACATCAACTAAATAATACTATACCAGTCCTTATTCTTCATATTCTTCATCTCAACCAACCACAATCAAGTTCTATTAACTATAACAAGATTCATTCACCAAATCACTCCAAATTCAAATCAAACTACTAATAATCAAAGATCATGCTTCTCATTTAGAAACTCAACCTTCAAACTCACTAATAATCAAAGTAAAGGCTAGGGTTTGAAGTTTATACCTTCCTTGGGAGGTGTTAAATTGCTAGGAAACCTTAGGGAGCCTCTTACAAGCTTGATCTTTCCAAAGAAATCAAGAACACAAAGTTAGGATTTGAAGTTTCTAAAAGTCCGATTGAAAGAACTGTATAAATGAGGGTCTTACCATGCTAATTTGGACGAGACTTGTGAACAAGAGTTGTAGGTCATCTCAATACCTTTCCAACGAGCTATAGAACACCACATTTGAGTGAGTATTGAAGGAGATATGGCAGTTTAAAGTTGCTGGGTTTGTTTTGGCCGAGAGCTTTTGCTCTTGGAAGCAAAAGTCAACTTCTAATTTTTGTGTTTTATGATATTTGCTTGGTTGCTTCTCCTTTTTGCCTTGGAAAATGTTTTAGCTTTTTACCATGGTAAATTTTACATGGCCCAAAATCAACCAACAAAACAAAACCCCTTGTCATGCTTATGTCATCTTGCTTGTGTCATCTATTTGCCACATGTCTTTGTCTTGTGGTTTGATGATGTCATAATACATTGGATTCTTGTACAAGCTTATCTTTTGGTTGCGTATTTGTTTTACGGTTCGCTTAACTTTCGTTCTCGATACCCGTTTGAGGGATCATATCCGGGATCTCATTATTTGAGATTCCCTAAATCTTTCCTAATATTTTATAATCCTTTAATGATCCTCATTTATAATCATTGAATTAAAATCCTTTCAATCATGTTACCTTATACTCAATTCTGTCGGTATCTGGTGGATTTTCGGGAAAAATCAAAGTGTTCGAATTCGAATTCTGACGACCTTTACATACATTCATTTACTTTATGGAATACTAATACGATCTTAGAATTTCCATAACAGTACTCCTATATAGCGTGGTCTGATAATTTTTCTTAATCAGCATAATCATCAAAAGTTACTATTCATCAGGGTTTCAAAAATTCCAAAAATTGGGGTTATTACATCAGTGGTGTATTCTCTTTTTTATTTGGGAATGATCATATGTGGCTCATTCCCAACTGCAACAGAAAGCTTTGTGGGCTTGTGTGGACCATCATAAATTCTGTCTAAATATTTTGGATCTGTAGCTTCCAGAAACATGGCATCTTTACACTCCATACAGGTTACTCAGACACCCTGAGCAAAGGAACCCTGATGGTTTCATATCTACTGGTGTTTTGAATGGGTTGAACCTTTGCAGCTTCTTGAGGGTCTGGTATTTTTGCTTGATCAAACATGATTGATTATTTGTTTGGATCTTAACTGTTTGTAAGCTTAACAGATTGACTCTGATACCGATTGTTAGGCCTCAATGATACTATAGAAGGGGGTTGAATTTAGTATCTACAATCAATTCGATTATGAACACAAGTATGTAACAGAAAACAAGTTTATTCAATATATCAAACTCTGTTACAGTAGGTTTAATCTACTCTCTCAATGATGTATGATATCACTAAGAGCTACTAGGGTTACAATGAATAATATTCTCGTGAATGATAACACTTATAGTGTAAACCCTAAGCTGTGTTTATATAGTACACAGTTACAAGATAACTACTAATTGATATGATAATGATTCTATTTCCTAGAATATATCAATCAGAGATTATCTACTGCAGTCCTATAGCTGTCCAATTCTTCATACATATATTTACTTGTTTAATCCAGATCCTCTCCTGCAAATCAACCGCTTTTCATCCCTGAAGTGTATTCGCACTTAAGTCCTGATATAAGTTCTGACGCCTTAAGTTCTGATAACTTCCTGTCTTCAGTAAGTTCTGATTTCCAGTTAAGTTCTGATATTTTGATAATAAGTTCTGAAACTAAATAAATCAGATTAGACATGACATCACAAATATATCTAATAATTTAATTGTTAAAAACATGAACTTGTGTGTCGTTTTTAGATAAATAAAAAAATTAGCAAAATCCAACAAACAAAACACGAAATTATGTTTTTGATTGTAAAACATGAACTCGAATTGCATTTTCCGTGTTTATAACATGATCCCGTTTCTCATTTTTATATTTAGAAAATAAACATAACTAATACCGTAAACAGGATCTGAAATTACATTTTTGAACGTAAAAACATGATTTCATCTTCCATTTTTCCTCTTCTATTCAGTAAGTGTGCCGATTTTTAAGAATAAATTAAAAAAAAAACAAAATTATCCCATGTCATAAACGGCACCCGAAATAATGTAAGTATTAGTAAAAACGGGATATCGAGTTTTATTTTTCTTCTTAAAAGTGTATGTGTATTTTAAAGACATATTGTTTCTTTCTTTAATGTTACTCTTCTGCTTCTTTTGCTTCTACAAAACCAGAACCTAAAATGAAAATATATGTCAAATTTACATCTTTAATATTATAATTAAATTGATTGTGATTTCGGAATGGCTTCGGGTTCGGGTTCGGGATCGACATCCGTAGTTACGTGGATCTATATTGACGGTAATATTCTACATTCTCAATTAGAGGGTTGCGTATATGATAGACCATCAGTTCCCAAGCCAAGGCACGAATGGTCAGATCCTGATATTGAACAAATCTAGAAAGACAAGAAGGCCATGAATATTCTGTTCAATAGAGTTGATGGTGACATGTTTGACAACATCATCAATTGCAAGACAACCAAAGAGGTTTGGGACACCATTCAAATAATTTGTGATGGCACTGAACAAGTTAGAGAAAATAAGATGCAGTTACTAATTCAGCAATATGAGCATTTCCACTTTGAAGAAGGTGAAACACTTACTGATATCTTTAGTAGATTTCAAAAGCTACTAAATGCTCTGAAGCTGCATGGAAGAGTCTACCAAACCAAAGATTCTAACCTCAAATTTCTGAGATCCCTTCCAAAAGAATGGAAACCAATGACAGTCTCCTTGAGAAACTCACAAGAATACAAGGAGTTTACACTAGAGAGATTGTATGGCATTCTAAAGACTTATGAGCTTGAAATATAGCAAGATGAAAGAATGGAAAAAGGGAGAAAGAAAGGAGGGTCCATTGCACTGGTTGCTGAGTTAGAGAAGGAGATAAAGATAGAAGCTGTTGAGTCTACTTCAAAGGTCTGTGAAAATAAGACAAGGGGCTGGTAGCAGAAAATGAAGATTCTTTAAGCCAAGATGATATGGATGACATTGATGAACATCTAGCATTTCTTTCCAGAAGATTTTCCAAGCTCAAGTTCAAGAAGAACTTTGGAGCAGCTAAGCCAAATAGAAATATGGTGGATAAATCAAAATTCAAATGTTTCAAATGTGGCTTGGCAGGGCACTTTGCTAGTGAGTGTAGAAAGTCAGATTCCAGCAAGAAGAAGTTTGAGCCTGTGGATTATAAACAAAAATATTTTGAGTTGCTCAAACAAAAGGAAAGGGCTTCCATTATACAAGAAAATGACTGGGCAGCAGATGGTCTGGATGAGGATGAGGATGTCAGCTATGTCAATCTAGCCCTAATGGCCAAGTCTGATGAAACAGAGACAAGTTCTTCAAGTAATCAGGTAATCACCATTAACCTTGCACATTTATCTAAAGCTGAGTGTAATGATGCAATAAATGACATGTCTACAGAATTATATCATTTGCGTGTTACACTTAAGTCCCTCACTAAGGAAAATGCTAAAATCAAAGAAAATAACTTCTTTTTAAGTGAGGGAAATAATGTGCTAGAGTATCAGTTTATGGAATTTGAAAAACTGAGAATTGAGTGTAAGATTGTTAAGGATGAATTAACTGAGTCCTTGAAGAAAGAAGAGATTTTGAAGAAGCAGCTTGAACGAGAATAGGAGGTGATTAAGGCATGGAAAATATCTAGAGATGTTCATGCTCAAATCACCAAAGTTCAAGGTATTGAGTCCTTTTGTGATGCAGCCTGGAAGAAGAATAAGGAGAAGCTGGAATCCAATTTGGTTGAAGGATTGCTAACAGATGTGGACTCGACGGATGATGAGAGTCATCCGTCGGATAATCAAAAGGATTATCCGTCGAGTGACATAAATCCTTATCCGTCGGCTGTGAGCAAACCTGTGAGTAAAGCCAAACTGGCCAAGTTAAATGAAAAATATGGATCAGTTTCCAAAAACTTCATTTCAGGAGAATCTAGTCAAGTGAGGAAGGAGAAGAAAGTGAATGTTGGTCATCTGTGTATCAAGCAATTGAATGACAGACTAGAAAAGATTGAGATTAAAACAGAGGCTAAAAGGAAAAACAATAGAAATGGTAAAGTAGGGATTAACAAACATAACAACTACATACCTGATAAGTATGCTCCAAGAAAAATATGTATTAAGTGTGGTAGTGTAAATCATCTGTCTATTAATTGCAAAACTGCCATGCCTACTTCCATATCTGTGCCACCTCCTTTTTCCCAACATGAATGCCATGCCTTCTATGCCTATGAATGCTATGTCTACACAGAATATGAATGCACAATTTGCTAAAATGCCATTTACACCTAATCCTTATTATGCTGCATTTAGTATGCCTCAAATGCCATTTAGCATGCCCTACTGGAATAACATGTTTACTAATAGCATGTCATTTCCTGTTAATCAAAATGTGCATGATAATTATGTTTTAATGAATGGTTTCAAAGGTCCAACTCAAATGACTAAGGATGAATCTGATATCCCCAAGTCAAATGAGATAAACCTAAGAAACAGAAGAAGAAAGCTAACAAGGCAGGACCCAAGGAAACTTGGGTACCAAAATCAACTTGATTTGATTTTAATGTGTGCAGGGAAACAGAAAGAATCTGTGGTACTTGGATAGTGGTTGTTCAAGACACATGACTGGTGATTCTACCCTGCTCACATAGTTCAAGGAGAGAGTTGGCCCAAGTATTACTTTTAGAGATGACAGCAAGGGTTATACTGTGGGATATGGCTTGATTTCAAAAGACAATGTCATCATTGAGGAGGTTGTCTTAGTGGATGGTATCAAGCACAATTTGTTGAGTATCAACCAGCTGTGTGATAAAGGCAATTCAGTAACCTTCAACTCAGAAGCCTGTGTTGTAACAAACAAAAGGAGAAACAAAGTGGTTCTCACTGGAGTGAGAAAAGGAAATGTGTACTTAGCTAACTTCAACTCATCAAATACAGAATCTGTTACTTGTCTTCTCAGTAAAACAAGTCAAGATGAAAGTTGGCTATGGAACAAGAAGCTATCTCATCTAAACTTCAAGACCATGAATGAACTTGTAAAGAAAGAACTGGTTAGAGGCATTCCTCAAGTGGAGTTTTCTAAGGATGGACTGTGTGATGCTTGCCAAAAGGGAAAGCAAATTGAAGCATCATTCAGAAAGAAGCTTGATTCAACAGTTGAAGAACCTTTACAACTGCTACACATGGATTTGTTTGGACCAGTCAATGTGTTGTCCATCTCAAGGAAAATTTTTTGCCTAGTAATTGTAGATGATTTCTCAAAGTTCTCTTGGACATATTTCCTTAAATCTAAAGATGAGGCTAGTGAAATCATCATCAATCACATAAGACAAGTCAACAATCATCCTGATTTCAAAGTTAGAAGAATCAGGAGTGACAATGGAACTGAGTTCAAGAATTTTGTCGTGAGAGCATTTTGTGAAGAAAATGGGATTTTGCATGAGTTTTCAGCAGCAAGAACTCCACAAAAAAATGGAGTAGTAGAAAGAAAGAACATATCATTTATGGAAGCTGCAAGGACAATGCTTGAAGAATCTAAGTTACCAACATATTTCTGGGCTGAAGCTGTAAATACAGAATGCTACAGTCAGAATATTTCTCTGGTTAATCTAGCAAAATGCATGACTCCCTACCAAATGTTCAAGAATAAGAAGCCAACTCTAAATTTTCTTCATGTATTTGGCTTTAAATGTTATATCTTGAGAAATCAAACTGATCAGAATGGGAAGTTTGATGCTAAAGCAGATGAAGGAATTTTTGTTGGATATGCTATTGGAAAAAGTATACAGAGTCTATAATCTGAGAACCAACATTGTTGTGGAATCTATACATATTGTGTTTGATGATAAAATGATTGAAGGAATACAAGATGGAGATTACCATGAAAGTCTCAAATTTGACAATGTGGAGATGGTTAGTGATGACAGTGATGATGAAAGTGATCAAGAAATAGTGTCAAAGGATAATGCAGAAAAATCTACTACCAATGAAACACAAAATTCAACATCTGTCAAATTGCAAAATACTTCATCCGTTGGGAGATAATCTACTTTATCCGTCGGGAGACAACCAGCTTCATCCGTCGGTACTCAAAATTCACCATCCGTCGGGTCATCAAAAGAAGCTGAAAGTCAGAATAGATCACTTACAGAAAATTGCCCTTTCTCAAATCAATGATCCATAAACTCAGGAGGAGTTTCTAATAATCAAAACTCAATCACACATCAAGACAACAATGAGGCCTCTTCATCTAGAGCTAATCTACCTCAACAAAGGAAATGGACAAAGGATCACCCTTTGAGCTCATCATTGGTGATGTATCTTCCAGAGTTCAAATAAGGAGAGCAACTCAGAAAGAATGTCTATATAGCAGTTTCCTATTTAAGGAAGAACCAAAGAAGGTAGAAGAAGCTTTGTTGAATCCTAATTGGATTTTAGCTATGCAGGAGGAGCTAAACTAATTTGAAAGGAATAAGGTATGGAAGATGGTACCCAAGCCTAAAGGAAAGAATCCAATAGACACCAAATGGGTATTCAGAGACAAGATGGATGAAAATGACATAGTAGTCAGGAACAAAGCTAGATTGGTTGTTAAGGGCTATTGTCAACAAGAAGGAATAGATTTTGATGAAACATTTGCTCCTGTTGCAAGACTTGAAGCCATCAGAATTTTCTTAGCCTATGCAGCCCATGCCAATTTCAAGGTCTATCAAATGAATGTCAAAAGTGCCTTCCTGAATGGAGATTTGGAGGAGGAAGTCTATGTCAGTCATCCTCCTGGTTTTGAAGATCCAAATTTTCCATAATATGTCTACTATCTTTTGAAAGCACTTTATGGACTGAAGCAAGCACCTAGAGCCTGGTATGACACTTTGTCAAAGTTTCTTTTAGAGAATCACTTCACTAGAGGTACTGTGGACAAAACTTTATTCTTTAGAAATGTTAATGGCTCTAGCATACTTGTTCAAATTTATGTAGATGACATTATTTTTGGCTCTAAAGATGAGAAACTTTGCAAAAAGTTTGCCAAATTGATGCAAAGTAAGTATGAAATGAGCATGATGGGAGAACTAACTTACTTTCTTGGTTTGCAAGTTTAGCAAGTTAGTGATGGAATATTCATTAGTCAAACTAAGTACATTTATGATCTTGTAAAGAAGTTTGATATAATGGATTGCACATCTAAAAAAACTCCCATGGCCACTGCAACTAAGCTTGAATTAAACACTACTGAAAAGTCTGTAGATATTTTAAGTTATAGGGGCATGGTTGGCTCACTTCTGTACTTAACAGCTAGTAGGCCAGATATAATATTTGCTACATGTCTGTGTGCTAGATTTCAGGCTGATCCTAGAGAATCTCACTTAGTAGCTATTAAGAGAATTTTCAGATATCTCAAGGGAACACCAAAACTTGGCATTTGGTACCCTAGAGATTCTGGTTTTGATCTAACTGGTTATTCAGATGCAGATTATGCAGGTTGCAGAATTGATAGAAAAAGTACAACAGGAACCTGTCAATTTCTAGGAAACAAGCTTGTGTCCTTGTTCAGTAAAAAGCAAAATTCAGTTTCAACTTCTACAGCTAAAGCTGAATATATTGTTGCTGGCAGTTGCTGTGCACAGATTTTGTGGATGAAAAACCAATTGCTAGACTATGGTCTGCAAGTGGAAAGAATTCCTATTTTCTGTGATAACACAAGTGCAATTGCCATCACTAAAAATCCAGTACAGCATTCAAGAACAAAGCACATAGACATCAAGTACCACTTTATAAGGGAATATGTAATGAATGGTACGGTGGAACTACATTTTGTTCCAAGTGAAAAACAGCTTGCAGATATATTTACCAAGCCACTGGATGAATCCACCTTTTTAAGGTTGGTAAGTGAGCCAGGTATGCTTAATTACTCTTGAATCTTTATAGATAATTTGCAAGTTGTAATGCAGCCATA
Organism: Apium graveolens; assembly: GCF_009905375.1. NCBI lineage: Eukaryota > Viridiplantae > Streptophyta > Magnoliopsida > Apiales > Apiaceae > Apium > Apium graveolens. Next base: position 60,672,366 of record NC_133652.1, read on the forward strand.
AATTTAATTGATTTTTTAGTCATGGATGAAATTGTGGTTAAGTCAAAATTTACATCTCGACGGATGATCATTATCCATCGAGTTTGATCATTGGTCGGTATACTATTTGTTAATAAAATCAATTATTTTTCTGGAATATTTTATATCTCGACGGATAACTGATTTATCCTCAGCCGTCGAATTGTCATATTCTTAGTCGTTGATTCTCTGAACATTATCCATCGAGTATACTTACAGTTTGTACGCATAACATGACGGATAATTGATGGAATTTTTACAGTTTATTTTTTAAACGGCTATTTTGGGCAATTCTTATTGGTTACTTTATTTCACTTTATTATTTTTGACAGTTATTTTTGAGATAGTATAAAAGCATAATTCATTTTTATTGTTTTTCTTTTATCATTCTCAAATCATCTGCTCTAACTTCTTTCTTTCTCAAAAGCACTTACTCTCTCTCTCTCTCTCTGCAAGTTTTTACTCTCTAACAATGGCACCAGTCGTCAAGATCATATCTCAAACTGGATTTATCTACGAGAAGAACAACTTCACGGCTTTTGTGAATAAGGGGATTCAGCAGTCTGGCGACTACCATAAAATGATAGATTTTGTGAAGAACTGCAAACTCAACTATGCCATGTTGGAATCACCCACCATTTACTGTGAGGTTGTTGAAGAAATGTGGACGACTGCAACATACAACTCAACTGATAAGACTATCACTTTCACTATTAAAGGTAAGGAATTATGTGTTAATAGTGATATTGTTAAAGCATGTTTCAAAATTCCTGATAATACTATAACTTCTCCACACACAGACACTGACATTGTTAACATGCTTAACTCCATGGGCTATGCACTCTCTACTTCTAAATTAAGTGAAATTAGGAGGTTGGATCTTAGGAAGGAATGGAGTTATCTGTGTGATGTAGTTACTAAGGTATTTTCTGGTAAAATTAGCAATTTTGATTCAGTTAATATCTCTATGCTCAACATGCTTTACATGCTAGTAACTGATAAATTTTTCAACTTTAGTGATCTTGTCATATTTGAATTGGGGTTTAAGTTAGGGGAGCTAAATAAGAGGGGTAAAAATGTTTACTATGCTAGATTTTTAATGATGCTTGCTAACCACCTCTATGTGGATATTGTGCTTGAGAACCCAACCAACAAATTAGATTGTTGAGTTCAAGAAAGGAGAATCATTGCAGATTTGAACAGGGCAAATCATCACAAAGAGGTGCCACTCTTCAATTTTCCAGTTATGGAGGCACCTCAGGTAAGTGAGGTAATTTCAACTGTCTCTACTCTTTCAACCTCACAAACTTCTTTGCATTCTAGTGTAGCTATGGCAACTGTGTCATTGACCAACAGTTGCCTACCCAAGCTACCAAATCCAAAATTTCAAAAATAAAGACAAAGAAAGCCCCCTCTGGTGTCTCTCAAAAGATGCCAGTTGTAAAATCCACCAAACCAAAAGAGGGGAGTGTGAAGGTGGGTATGAAAGGTGAGGGACAGGGTGAACATCAAAGAAACCCTAAGGATAAGGTTGGAGAGGTGAGTGTTTCCCAACCTAGCCACACTGTAGTTTTCCAACAAATTGCAGTGTCTTGAGCAGTTTCTGGTTGTGCAGAAGGAAGTGATTCAATAATAATTGGTTCTGTTGAGATAAGAGATTCATGATCCCCTTCCTTAGCTGCTTCCACATCTTCTGAATCTGACTCAACTATGTCCCTGTGAGCTCTCTGTTTCTTTAATTTCTTCAAAGGTGGAGACACTGTAGGAGCCTTATCATCAGAATTTAACTTTCTAAGCCTTTTGAGGGGCCTAGAACTCCCAGTTACAGTATCTTTCTGAGAAGAAACCTTCTCAGCTTCTACAACAACAGGTTCTGATATTAGAACCTGTTCCTCAGTTGTTTCCTCAAATCAACAGAATTTAATCAAAATATTTATCATAAAATAAAATTAAAAATCGATGAAGTAAAGATTAATAAATTGTAATTAAACATGCACAGTCACATAATTTGAGAAACAAAGAAAAAATTTTGCAATTAAAGAAAATTTCATTGATATATCAGATGATTACATTTGATGAAATTTAGCAATTACATGCAAAAATTACAAGATAGTCCTATTCTACGATTCTTAACATCAACAGCCTTAGTCCTAGTCTAAGAAGACCTAACGACTACTTCTTCTGCTGCTGATGAAGAGCACTGCAAGACGAATGATTCGTTCTTGCTGACGGAGAGCTTCTCTCCTTTCCTCTTCCAACCTATCAAGATGGAGATGATACTCCATTGATAAGAACAAGAGTTCTCTCTAAACCTCTTGTGGAACTGAGTTCCAAAGCTCGTCAGGAATGGCGGTGACATGCCACTCCTGTTGCCATTCATCACAACTCAACTCGATGTTAAAGGTTTCATAGTTCAGGAACAAGTTAAAACGAACCATATTTGTTGATGAGAATAAAAAGAGAGTGAGTTTGTGAGAAAATGAAAGATGTATTGGCTGGAAGGAATGGTCGGTTTAAATATCCAATAGAATACCAAGGGACGCGAGGACTGGTTAAAAATTACAAGTAAAAATAATGACCCCTCGACTCCCTAGACTGATGAGTAATAATAACAGTCAGTAAAAATCTAAAGCCAGAGTTAATGGGCACGGGATATAATAACAATTACTATGCGCATGCAGTTTTTCAAGACATACACGCTAACCACTAACCCATAATGATTATGACTGTTTTATCTCACATTAACCAATATTCTGTAAAAATATTATCGTTCAAGTAATGACTAAAAATAAACTAAGGAAATAAATACTGCCACGTCAGCATCAGAACTTGATTATTATCAGGATTTAAAAGTCATCAGAATATGGCTCCTTAACTCGAAAAGTGAATGTTTATTCATGTAATTCTTCACACAAATACTGATATGGTTACATCAAAACTTAATCATCAGAACTTCCATCAGAACTTGTCCTCAGAATTTATGCAACTGACACTTAAACTGTTCATCGAAAATAACATTTATCACCACAGTAATTTTCATCATTCATATGGAGTGTATGTGTGTGCATTAAGCTAAATCTCAGACAAAGAGTAAATTCTGATTCACTTCAGTACATCTTAGAAATAAGGCATAACTAAGAACTTTGCTCAAAATCTGTCATTATTATGAAGTCTACTTTAGAATGAGTTCATGCATGAGTCCACCTCAACTGTTTTGTGCTCATTTTATGCATCTTTTGAAATTCTATTTTACAGTGGCTTCTCAGTGTAAGTGAGTCACGACTGCTTATCAGAATTTATGCTGTTATCAGAGTATTTCTCCAGTAATCATAGAGTGTGAAAAGTCACCAAGAAAATTTTATTTTGCTTTTCTAATGCATATTACTTAATACCAACAATGCACTTGGGTCTTCCCTTCCACATTTTTACTCTAGATCTCAAAGGAGTACCTGATTTTTATTTCTTTTTTTTCTTTTTCTTTTGATAAGTGAGGCTTATCAGCACTTAGTACATCCATCAGATTTACGAACATCAGAGCTTAACAGATAAGAAGTATTATCCTAGTTTTTGACTTAGTAATAAGATACACAAAGTAAACTTCAACTAAGCTCAATATCAAAATTTGCTTGTGTTAAAAGATTTCCACATAAACAATTACTTCATACATGAGATCTTTAGTATATTAAAGGCTACTAGGTCAGCATCTAGCACAGTTATCCTCATTGGATTGAATAGTCACAGAAACATTCATATCACTATCAGAGTTTAGAAATTCACATCAGACAACAATCAGCACTTAAGCAAATTTCAATTTAAGCACAGAATACACAAAGATAGTAATATCTGTAAATACTGATCATAAAGTCTGATGTATCAGAACATAAACTAAGCAGATTTAGAGAAAGAACCTGAAACCATTCCAAGTTCATTTACCAATCTTGTAAAAGTAGCTTCACACAGTGGTTTTGTGAAGATATCTGCTAGTTGTTGATCTGTTGGAACAAAATGCAATTTCACTGTACCTTAAAATCAAGTAACAGAAAACAGATTTTATTCAACACAATAAACTCTGTTACAATATGGAATTGTCTTCTCTCAGTGATGAACAAATTATCACGAGAGCTGCTAGGGTTATAAAGAATAATAACTTCGATTAAGATAACACTTATAGTGTAAACCCTATGTCTGTGTTTATATACTACACAGTTACAAGATAATGTTCTAATTGATATGAAATATAATTCTGCTTCCTAAAATATATCAACTAGTTATCTTTTCTTCCAAGTATTCTATTCTTCATAGAATTCCTTCTTCATGCATATTTCTTTCTGTCTTAGTCTCGATCTTCTTTCCTTTCAATCAGCCGCCTGCCTTATCTGAAAGTCTCCTTAAGTCCTGATATTATCTCCTGATAAATATCTTCTGATAACTTAAGTTCTGATATCTTAAGTTATGTCTTCAGTATAAGTGCTGATTTCCAGTTAAGTACTGATTTGTCCTGTTAGTTAAGATCTGAAAACTAAACACAAATCATATTACACATGACATTATCAAATATATCTAACACATAAGATAATCATTAAATAGATATAAGTTGAGAAGATGAAGCTACAATATACTCCAATATACTTATATCTTTACGAATACTACTTGAACTACCACCGTTCAAGTTATAATCAGTTTCAAAAGTTCATCACATAGATGAGACTACAAGATAAGACTTGAATAGATTCAATCTTTGATATATCATTTGAAAGAAATGAAGTTACGAGATACTTCATTAAGTCCCGATATATATATACACCTATATATATATATATATATCTCATACACTCCTTGAAAACCTCTGTTACGAAAATTATAAAGAGAGTTGCAATATCCAATAAATTTGGAAAGGAGAAAACCTTGGCATAAACTTGATATCTTATTGATCAGGCAAAGATACCAATTAAGTCACCTTTTCTACTAGTAGATGGATGAATCCCCCACTGGTCATCACCCTGGCCACATTAGGACCTTATGATGCCACTCAGCCACTTACGCATTGATGGACTCCCACTGAGCCACTTACACTTTCATGGACTCACCCTGAACCCCTGTTGCTTATGCCGACGCATTTCGATTGGGCTTACTTCCCGAATGTTGGGCAAGTAATCAACCTCTTTTATCAAATTAGCAACTTCGTTGCGCCAAAAATACACCAGGGAGCCGGATCCCTTAGGTTTTGAGTGAGTATTTAAATCCCCTTCGAAAAGGAAGATCTTAAATCTGAAAATGAGTTTTGGAATCCGCTCTAACTTTTAAAATCATTTTGAAGACTCGAAAATATTTTAAAGAATGTTTAGAGTAATGATGATTTAATAAAATAAATCAGTCCCGATATATTAGAAAAAATCTGAATATTATTATTTAAATAATATTCCCATAAAGGATAATCTTTATAAAAATAATTGAAGTAGAAGTTTAAAAAAACTCATACTTGAAACGAATAATAAATAACAAAAGATATACTTATACGAAAGTACGATCCTTATTTGAATAATCGAAAAGAAGTTTGATTATTCAAAACCATCGAATATACCCTTTTCGATTAATAGTTATAGAAAACTATATAATATATACTCGGGAACCTCGCCTCCCGATTTTAGGAAAATGTTCAACTCTGGGTCCCCAATACTAAGGGTATATGCAAATAATGCATATCTCTAGCATAGGTATTATGTAGTTTATAACAATTGAATCAACAATGAGATATCAAGATTATGACACAGGCATGCATATATATATATATATATATCATATCAACATGCTCCAATATATTACAAGACTTCGCTAATAATAACCATGTACTTATCTCAAGATAATGCATCAATATATTACATCACAACAACAGTATAATGGGTAGAAAACTTGCCTGAGTGTTCCAGGATAGAATTAAGCTTAGAGTGGGTTTGGTAACCTATGAACAACAATATAATCCGGAATTAGACCACGGTCGCTTAAGAAACTAGTCAAAACTCACTCATACCCTAACGGTCGCTTATACACTTAACGATTTGCATTAATCGCTCGCATACCCTCGGTTCACTAATTTTAATAAATTAACCGTTACGAATTTCAAGGCGACTCTTTCGCAAATACTCTACCAACTGCCTAATCCACCTTACATAATTGTTTCATAATCCAATTAGTCTTTTAAGGGCCTTAAACAAGGTTTCAAAGTTATGTGAGGGGTAAGGATTCGTTCACGAAATGCCGTTACTTAAAACGGTCGTTTCTCCTAAATCGTACTTCGGATCTAAACGAACCACATACCAAAATAAAGCTTATGACACGATCTAGATAAACATGGCAAATGTCAGAATCTTATAGTGAGTTCTCTGATCCAAGTTTCATGTAAAAAGTCTAAGAAAAATGAGCATTACGACGGCTATGTTTACGAGATTCCCAAAATAATTACCACTCAAAATCCTCATCAATTCACTCACAACTACCAACACAACAATATTCAACCATCATACTACAAACTCAGTCCCCAACTCCAAATTTTACCAATATATCCAACCAATCAAAGACCCAATATTCAAAACCAATACAAATCCACCAAAACTACTTATAATCAAAGATCAAGTCTTAATACTAACAATGCTTCAATAAAACTTAATGATCATAAAATCAAAGTTAGGGTTTGAAGTTTATACCTTCCTTAGATCCTTACACCACTTACAATAGATTGTAATCCTTAATAGAGCCTTGATATATGTTTATCATGTTCAAACTTGCAAAGAAGTTCAAGAAATGAGTTAGAACTTTTGGAGTTACAATTAGTCCGATTTAAATAACTGTAAATATGAGGGTCTTACCATGATTATTTGGACAAGCCTTGTGAACAAGAGTTGTAGTTCTTCTCAATACCTTTCCAACGAGCTATAGAACACAACATTTGAGTGAGTATTGAAGGAGATATGGCAGTTTGAAGTTGCTAGTATTATTTTGGCCGAGAGCAAAATGAAGAAATGGAGAAAATGGAAAAGCTTCTTTGATTGTGTTTTGATGATATGTGATGTTTAAGGCTTGGTCACTTAGAATTTATCATGGTAAATAATGTTTGGCTAATAATCATCCAACAAAACAAATCTACTTGTCATGCTTATGTCATCTTCCTTATGTCATCCATTTGCCACATGTCTTTGTCTTGTGGTTTGATTTGATGATGTCATAATACCTTGGATTCTTGTACAAGCTTGTCTCTTGGTTGCGTATTTGTTTTATGGTCCCCTTAACTTTCGTTCTCGTTATCTGTTTGAGGGATCATATACGGGATCTCATTATTTGAGCTTCCCTAAATTTTTTAATATTTTATAATCCTTTAATGATCCTCTCTTATAATCCTTAATTAAAAATCCCTTTAATTATATTACCTTATACTCAATTCTTTCAGTATATGGTGGATTTTCAGAAAAAAAATCAAAGTGTCCGGATTCGAATTCTAACGACCTTTACATACACTCATTTACTTTATAAAATACTAATACGATCTTAGAATTTCCATAACAGTACTCCTATATAGCGTGGTCTGATAATTTTCCTTAATCAGCATCATCAGCAAAAAGTTACTATTTATCAGTGTTTCAAAAATTCCAAAAATTGGGATTATTACAGTCCTTCTTTTAGTTTTTCCAACATCAGCTCCTCCATTTGATGCACCATCTCCACCAATGGCACTCTCATTGGCACCAACAGTTGGTGTCTTCTTCTTTGGTGCATTAGTCCTCATCTTGAACTGTTTTTCACATCTAATTTCTCTATCAGCCATCTGCAAGAATAATTATGAGCATCAATCTCCACTTCGTGACTATCACTAATTAGTAAAGTGTATAAGTATTAAAAATTTAGACACTCTTACCCTAGATGGGCAAGTTCTTGCATTGTGGTTGTACTAAGTACAATAACTGAATTTGACCTTTGTGTTTTGCCTTTTCAGTCTTGTTGGATCTGTAGCAACCACATCATTCATATTGTTTCTTTTTTCTTAAGCCTGCCTACCTGAGGCTTAACATGTGGAGGTAAAGGCTTGGGATAATTTGCTGCCTCCCACTCTTCTTCTCCACATATAGGTTCCACAATATGCTGATAACATGACAGAAACATATCTTTGTTATATGATTGATGGATAAATGGTTCAAAGGGTTTCTTACTCCAAGCAATGCAGGCACATGCATGGTAACATGGGATTCCAGACAACTGCCACTTCTTGCAAGCACATGTATGAGCATCTAGATCAATAACCATTTCATATCCACCAGAGGTCATTGTGACTAGGTACCTTGCTCATCCACTCCAAACAACACGACAGCCTCTACTTTGCTCTATTGCTCTAAAATACTGTTAATTATCAATAAAATGTATCTAGTAAGCAAGTGTGTACATGCAGTGTATATTTAAAAATTAACCAAAATAAAGAGATAAATCAGGCACTTACTTGTTAAGCCTCCTCATAGTATTAGGGCAAATAGGGTTCAATACATAACTATTTTGCATTTTATCCCTCCTCATCTGAATCCTTCTCAATACATCAACATGTATGGATTTGAACATAGAAATTATTGGAAAATCTGTTAGTGTTTGTGCCCTAGAGACAACACTATGATGTTTTAGTTTAAGACATTAGGATTATTAATGTTTATGTTCTATCAATTATTCTCTTTATAATTTATTAATTCTTAATTTACTGCGATATAAATGTTAGATTAATAAATGTCCTTAGAATATGATATGCAATTCTATATCTCTAAGTACATGACTTAGAAAAGAGATTATGATAATAGTATCAATACTCCTAAAGGCCCTAGTTGAGTATTATTATTAAGGGACAATAATAATGCATTAAGACTGGTGTGTTTGTTGACTGATGATCAGATCTCATTGATTATAGGTATAGTGATACTAAAGTCAAAAATACAGGCAGATGTATATGTGCATGGTGTTGGACAGACCCGATGTGAGATTCTACATGTCTATTGTGTCATAAATAATTCTCACAGTGATAATGATGTAATGGTCCTTAGACCTGAAGTCATTATATTTATATACAAGAATTAATATACATTGATTCCATTAAAAGTTATCCTTGACCGGGTAATGATAAAAGTGGACATTGGGTATATTATCAATCGTATGAGAAATATGAATGATCTAGAAGGGATTTAACCCTCCTATTTTAGGAGTGATATTATTGGCCTCTTGTGTGAGCTAGACTATGAAATGCGTGGCCATGCTCAAATGTTGATTTGATATGATAGTCTACTCATTGATCAAGGAAAACTTGGATTAAACTATGATGAGGATGACACATTACATGCCTCTAGTTTAATCTATAATATTTGGTTAAAGGGATTATATTACATTATACATTATTCACAAAAGGTTTAATCGATCACCGATTCAATTATTATTACTTGGATATCAATGATGTATTACTAGATGCCGCTCATTGTTTACGATTTTAAATTAGATTTAAAATTCGTTGTCAACGTAATAATAACCTATAGGGTCACACACTAAGAATGCTTGAAGGATTAATTAATTTCAATTGGATTAAAATTATATTAAAGTAATTTGAATTATTTATAATATTAATTAAGTATGACTTAATTAATTAGATAAATATTAATATTCGAATATACTAATATTAATTATGAAATTTAAGTGTTATATAATTAAGTGAGACTTAATTATACAACAAATTGGAATTTTGAATTAATAATAACTCCAAATTAGTTAAGAGTTATAATTCGTTTTTCTACTCTCTATATAATATCTCTTGTGTGGCTGATTTTGCAAGCAAGACTTTTACTAAAACCCTAGCCACCAAGAGAGAAGATGGAGAGAGCAAGAAGAAACAAGTTTGGGCTAGTACACATCCAATCCTTGAGTTCAAGCATTCGTGTGGATACCGATAGAGCGTAGATCGCGAGAGCGGGATGCGTGGTGATTGAACAAGCTTTGGATCTCCATTAGTCAACCAATTGGTAAAGCTTCTTAAGGTAAACAATCTGATCTACAAACTAAATATATATTTTTCGCATGAATCATTCGGCGGGTTTCGAAAATTCTGATTTTTTTCCATTTTTAATTAATGTTTTCGTTGTGTTTATGTGCTCAAAAACCAACAAAATCTCTATACCTCCTTATGCTACCGTTGAACACTTCTGAGTGTTTGTTTACAAACATGTCTGATTTACAAAAAGGTCTGAAAGTACTCCTAGACCACTGTGATCTAGGCTTCTCACTTAACCAATCCAAACATATCTTGGACAGCTGTATATACAATGTTGTTATCATGGTACTATTAAAAACAGTCTTTGTATAATAAAAACACTCATAGACTCAAGCTTTACCTTTTTCATCTCCTCCATGTGTTTATTAAAAGTGTAGTCAGTGGTGGCCCTAGCTTCCAACCATAACAGCATCCTTCCTCCTATTGCCTTTGTGGTCCTTCCACATATTTTTGTACAAGTGTATCACACAGAATCTATGTTCTGTATTTGGGAATACTGCATCTAGTGCATTTATCAGGCCCTATCAATAACCAGATATTACATACAAGGGAATGATAATTGCAAAGAAATTGAATGTATCTTTTGCCTGTCTGATACAAATGTGAAGGCACCACTATTCTGAATCCTTAGTTCATCATTTATAAGCTGTAGGAACTTGTTCCAACTTTCACTGTTCTCTGCCTCAACAACTACCCAGGCCAGTGGGTATATTTTATCATTAGCATCAGTACCCACTGCAGCCAATAGTTGACCACCATAAGGGCCTTTAAGGTGACACCCATCAAGCCCTAGAAAAGGTCTACACCCAATTCTGAAACATTTTTTCAGTAGAGCAAGGCAGATATAAAATCTCTTAAACCTCTTCCTACCATCAGACATTTCTTGGTCTTCAGTCATCAATTGAATGGTACTCCCGGGCATTTCCTTCAATAATGTATTTCAACAGTCCCATAACTTGGCATATTGATCAACATGCTTCCCCCTAATCTTCTCCAATGCTTTTCTCTTTGCCCTACCAATAGCATATATACTCACATGACAGTGCCAATCATTAACAACCTTCTGCAAGAATGACTGTCATGTATGCGATTTGCGAAAAGTGTTTAATTCGTTTATGTGTTTACTGGTTTTATGATGATAACATGTATACAATATTCCATGACTGTTATGTATGTGATTTTTTATGTTTTACATGTTGTTATGTTTATATATGCGTATGTATATATATATATATATTTTGAATATATGATATTCATGATAGTTGTATAATCATATGATGATTATATAATTTGTATATATACTGATATAAGCATATTTTTTATTTGTTCTTATTATATGAATCGTATTTGATACGATTCTGAATCGGATGCAGCGGATTTGTTGAAATATGTGTCTGGTGTCCGATTTTGGCGAACGAATACGCTATTTTATATGGAATTGAGCGTCTGAACGTAATTGATATCTAAAGCTATCATCGGCTGATCTGTATGGCGTTTGATGTCATTTAGGCCCTGTAATCTGCGATTTAATGTTTTCAGATTTATATTCTAATTTTCTGATTTTTTCAATATTTGGTTTTTATGATTAGATCATGATGAGTATGATATGTTAAGATCAGATTATGTCTTTTAACATGTTATTTTATGTTAATTAAGCATGATGGATGGTTATGGCTTATGACCTTAGGTTAATGGTTTTAGTTTTTCAAATACGGCTTGCATGTCGTTTAATCTTGTAATTATTAAATCTCGAATGTAACTCGAGTTCTTCTTGTAAGTTCATTAGATTAGTTTTCATATTTCATTCTTGTAATGTACATGAAGACATGAAGATTTGAAGATCAAGGGTAATCCCACACGGAGGCCATCCAAGGAAGCAATACAAGAAAGAAGACATGTAATAGTTAGCCTGTATTTATTTTCCTCCTTAGATTGACCTAGATCTTTGTCATTAGCTTGATAAAGATCACATAGGATGAAGTCATAACCAACCACGTTTATTTATTGCACTTTACATATATATGCGCATATGATGAATGTATGTGTAGAGTAGTTTATAAATATGCATGCTTAATTAGATTAAGGATGTATGTATTAGATACGAAACCCATGCCATGCTTGCTAAACAAGATAAAATCTGTAACGATTCAAGATTTAAAATGAACAAACGATTATGAGATTCTCGTGTTTATGAAACACGGAATAAAATACAAATTTTCTTTATTTCTGAAATGAGGCGATTTTGTCAAAAGCGAGTTCATTGAACTTGTAAGGTTGCGGGTTTTAAGCGAGACCGTTGTGACTCCCTTACTACCTGGAAATCAAACCATTGACGAATATTGATTTGAAGTATTTTATTCAAGGAAAAATTGGGAATCTCTTTATGATGGGATCATGATCGTTTTTAAATTAACAAAACCCTAAAGTTAATATTAAGTTGATCAGATGCCTTCCAATGAGTCAAATGCGTTAACCCCTAGATCGACCAGGAGTTGGTTCACCAAAGTGAAGTACTCCCATCTATAGTGGGAGATGTGTTGAAGTATATTGATATTTTTTGACTATTGGGTTTGATTTAACTAAGTTACCACAATAGGATTGTGAACTTAGAGGCATAGAGTTTGGCGAGATTTATTAGATAAATGTAAATAAATGTTGTTCCACCAAGCTATCCAAGAGTTATATAGTTGATATAATTGACAGTTATATAGTTGATATAATTGACAAATGTTGTCTACCTAAATAATCATGTTTTAGGAGAAAAGCCAAAGTTGACCTAACGCATGGTGAAATATGGATCTTGGCTTACTAGAAAGGATATAGAAGATATTCTTTCCGAATTAATAGTTAGGGCTATTGATTTGATAAAAATAGTGGGAGATATATATTGCGTGTGTATATATATATGAATAATCACTTGAACATAATTTAATGATCATCTGTAGACTAAGTCATTTTATGCATTTTAATATTGTAGATATCAAATGACAAATAACACAAATAACTTCTCTATGTAATAGTCCTTGAGATGGACAAGCTGACATAAAATAATTTCCTCAATTGACATGGGAACTTGAAGATTGTCCTCAGGTTCAAGGATGTCACTCAAACCCTTCCCTTATTTCTTCTAGCTGAGAATGAAACATGTGCTGAACAAAATGCTTACCAGAAGTAAATTGATTATGCAACTGATGTTTCATGTCTCGTGCTTGTAATTATGAGTGTTGAGCTTTAGAAGCAACAAGAGCATAATGATGCTTATGATATGATTGAACACCTTCAAAGGATGTTTGAAAGATAGGCTCATCGGAAAGATTTGACAATAATAAGGCACCATACTTTGCATTAATGGGAGAATGATAACCGGTTGGACCACATGTTCTAAAGATGATAGGTATATGTACCTTGATATTTTGGGTTTCAACAATAGTCTAGAGACTCAGCTTGATTTGATCAAATAATCTTTGAACAACTTTTATTCTTAGTTTGTTAAGAACAAAAGGAATGAGATAAACAAAACACTCACTGAGTTGTTAAGCATGTTTAGAACTGCTGAAAATAACACGGTAAAGGCATGAATTACGTCCATATTGATGATGTACACATGGAATGCAAATGGGAAAGGAAAGTGGACAGGCAAGGTGAATATTTGATCTTATTCGGTGCCAAACCAAAGTCCAATCCCAAAGAGCTTTTGAAGCCTGATAGTGGTGTTGCTAATGGAGATACTTGTCATTTCTGTGGAAATAACTGGATGATTGGAAGTTAAATTGTCGAGCTTGTTTGGAAGATCTAAAGAAGAAGACTAGCAATGGTCAAGCTTCAGGTATCCGGTTAGAATTGGAGCAAAAGTTGTTGCTCTAATTGAAGGAACTCGATACCTAATTTTTCCCATATAGGCGAGATTGAGAACTTGATAAATTATTATTACGTGTCTACCTTTATGGGATAAATTAAATCAATTTCTTGTCAGGACAAGAAAAGTTTTTATTTTAATTAAATAAACAATAGTTGTTTATTCTATTTTATTGATAAGGCCTATAATGTTGCATAATTAGTTAACAATTTATATGAATAAAGATGACTCAAATCAAACATTACTTCTACTATTGTCGTTAAGCCATATTAATGAGAAATGCATTTCTGAGTTACATATAGATGGATACTTGGATAAGTTTGATTTTGAATCATACGGAAGATGTGAACTTTGTCTCATTGGCAAAATGACTAAAGCTTCTTTTACCTGATCAGGTGAAAGGGCCACCGAATGATTATGACTTATACATAATGATATATGTGGTCGACTGCGTATGATGGCAAGGGGTGGCTTATACTACTTCATAACATTTACTGATGATTTTAGTAGATATGGATATGTGGTTCATATAAAGAACAAATCCGATTCTTTTGAAATGTTCAAAGAATATAAGTCGAAGTAGAAAAGCAAACAAGGGAAAAGTATAAAAGTTTTACGATCAAGTCGTGGAGGAGAATTCTTAAACCTTAATTTCAAGAGTTTTTTGAAGGAGTGTGATAGTGTATCATAACTTACTTCTTCTGGAACACCTCAATGGAATAGAGATTCTGAGAAGAGAAATCGTACCTTGTTGGACATAGTGTAATCGATGATGAGTCAAGCGGATCTTTCATTCAGTTTCTAGGGTTATGCTCTAGAAACGGATGCATATACACTTAACCAAGTTCTGACTAAAGCGGTTCAAAATACTCCGTATGAGATATAGAGTGATAAATGTCAAAGCATGTCATTTATGAAAATTTTGGGACGTGAAGCATTTGTAAAACGTTTAGCCTCTGACAAGCTTGGACCAAAATTAGATAGATGTTATTTTGTGGGATACCCATGTGAGACTAGGGTATAGTTTTTAGAATCCTTACGGGAACAAAGTGTTTTTTGCTCTGGCCGCTGTATTTCTTGAGGGAGAACTACTTTCTAAGAATTTCAGTGGGAGGATAATACATCTCGATGAAGATCGAGAACCACAAGATAACATTGAACCAGAGTTGGAATAAGATCAAGATGTACATCAAAATATTGAAAGTAATCATGTCCAAGAAACACAGGTTATTCGTAGATCTAGTAGGATTCACCATGAGCCCGGGAGAAATTATGAATTTCTTTTGACTCAAGATGGTGATGATCTTACGGATAATGATAAGCTTCTCACCTACCAAGATGTTATGAATAGTTTAGACTCTGATAGATGGCTAGAGGCCATGAAATCCGAGATGGAATCCATGTTTCAAAATAAAGTATTGACTTTAGTTGATCCACTCGAAGGGGTAAAACCTATAGGGTGCAAGTGGCTTTTCAAGAAGAAAACTGACATGGATGGTAAAGTACAGACCTATAAGACGCGACTAGTGGCAAAAAGTTTCAAATAAATTCATGGTATAGACTATGATGAGACTTTTTCACCGGTTACTATGGTCAAGTCCATCAGGATTTTGTTAGCAATAGTTGCTTACTTTGACTATGAGATTTGGCAAATGGATGTCAAAACTGCTTTCTTATATGGGAGCCTTGAAGATGATGTATATATGATACAACCTGAGGGTTTTGTCGATCCAAAGTTTGCTAAGATAGTTTGTAAGTTGCTTCTATCTATTTATAGATTGAAGCAAGCCTCAAGGAGAATGAATATTCATTTTGATGAAATGGTCAAAGAGTTTGGCTTTATTCAAAATGAAAATGAACCATGTATTTGCAAGAAGGTTAGTGGGAGCCATGTGACATTCCTAGTATTATATGTAGATGACATATAACAAATAAGGAATGTCATACCTTCTCTACAGGCTGTTAAGACTTGGTTGAGAAATAGTTTCTCAGTGAAAGACTTAGGCGATGCTACCTATATATTAGGGATCAAGATCTATAGAGATAGATTGAAAAGATTAATCGACCTAGTCGGATTACATACATTGATAAAGTATTATATCATTTTATGATGCAAGAGACAAAGAAAGGATATGTTTCGATGTCTTATGGGATAGTGATCTCAAAAGATAATTGCCCCCTAAATCATTAGATGATAAGGGCCGTTTGAGAAAGTTCCAGATGCGTCAGCAATTGGATACCAGTCTAATCCAGGTGAGGTCACTTGATAGTTTTCAAGAATATTCTTAAGTACTTAAAGAGGACTAAAGATTTATTTTTGGTGTATGGAGAAGATAGGGAACTGGTTGTAAAGGGTTACATTGATACCGGTTTCTTAACCTAATTATTGGATAGACAAGGATGATTATGTGTCTATGTCTGGTTTGTGTTTTATCTAAATATAAGTGATATTAGCTGGAATAGTTCACAGCAAGAACATTGAAAATTCTACTATGGAAGCCGAATATATTGATATTTTTTTGAAACAGCCATGGAGACTGTTTAGGCATGTCCTTAGGCAATATCGCCTTATTAATGAGATTAATGATTAAGGAGAAATAAATGTAAAGTGCATAGTAATGATAGTGTTGCAGACCCACTGACTAAGGCTTTGTCGCAGCAAAAGTACGATGGTCATACTAGTTCCATGAGTATTAGATACATGGGTGATTGGCTCTAGTGCAAGTGGGAGATTGTTAGAGTTTGTACCCTAGAGACAACACTATGATATTTTACTTTAAGACATTAGGATTATTAATGTTTATATTCTATTGATAATTCTCTTTATAATTTATTAATTCTTAATATACTGCGATATAAATGTTAGATTAATAAATGTCCTTGGAATATGATATGCAATTCTATATCTCTAAGTACGTGACTTAGAAATGAGATTATGAGAATAGTATCAATATTCCTAAAGGTCCCTAGTCGAGTATTATTATTAAGGGACAATAATAATGCATTAAGACTGGTGTGTTTGTTGATTGATGGTCACATCTCATTGATCATAGGTATAGTGATACTAAAGTAAAAAACACAGGCAGATGTATATGTACATGGTGCTCGACAGACCCGATGTGAGATTCTACAAATCTGTTGTGTCATTAGTAATTCTCACAGTGATAATGATGTAATGGTCCTTAGACCTGAAGTCATTATATTTCTATATGAGAATTAATATACATTGATTCCATTAAAAGTTATCCATGACCGGGTAATGATAAAAGTGGACATTGGGAATATTATGAATCGTATGAGAAATATGAATGATCTAGAAGGGATTTAACCCTCCTATTTTAGGAGTGATATTATTGGCCTCTTGTGTGAGCTAGACTATGAAATGTGTGGTCATGCTCAAATGTTGATTTGATATGATAGTCTACTCATTGATCAAGGAAACTTGGATTAAACTATGATGATGATGACACATTATATGCCTCTAGTTTAATCTATAATCTTTGGTTAAAGGGATTATATTACATTGTACATTATTCACAAAAGGTTTAATCGATCACCGATTCAATTATTATTACTTGGGTAGCAATGATGTATTACTAGATGCCGCTCATTGTTTATGATTTTAAAATTAGATTTAAAATTCGTTGGCAATGTAATAATAACCTATAAGGTCACACACTAAGAATGCTTGAAGGATTATTTAATTTAAATTGAATTTAAATTATATTAAAGTAATTTGAATTATTTATAATATTAATTAAGTATGACTTAATTAATTAGATAAATATTGATATTCGAATTTACTAATATTAATTATGAAATTTATTTGTTAAATAATTAAGTGTGACTTAATTATAATACAAATAGGAATTTTGAATTAATAATAACTCCTAATTAGTTAAGAGTTATAATTCGTTTTTCTACTCTCTATATAATATCTCTTGTGTGGCTGATTTTGGAAGCAAGACTTTACTGAAACCCTAGCCACCAAGAGAGAAGATGGAGAGAGCAAGAAGAAACGAGTTTGTGCTAGTACACATCGAATCCTTGAGTTCAAGCATTCGAGTGGATACTGATAGAGCGTAGATCGTGAGAGCGGGATGCGTGGTGATTGAACAAGCTTTGGATCTCCATTAGTCAACCAATTGGTAAAGCTTCTTAAGGTAAACAATATAATCTACAAATTAAATATATGTTTTTCGCATGGATCCTGCGGAGGGTTTCAAAAATTCTGATTTTTTTACGTTTTTAATTACTGTTTCCGCTGTGTTTCTGATTTTTTACATTTTTAATTACTATTTCCGTTGCGTTTATGTGCTCGAAACCCAACAAAATCTCTATAACTCCTTATGCTACCGTTGAACACTTCTGAATGTTTGTTTACAAACATGTCTAATTTACAAAAAGATCTGAAAGCACTCTTAGACCACTGTGATCTAGGCTTCTCACTTAACCAATCCAAACATTTCTTGGACAACTGTATATACAATGTTGCTATCATGGTACTATTAAAAACAGTCTTTGTAAAATAAAAACACTCATAGACTCAAGCTTTACCTTTTTCATCTCCTCCATGTGTTTGTTAAAAGTGTAGTCAGTGTTAGCCCTAGCTTCCAACCACAACAGCATCCTTATTCCTATTGCCTTTATGGTCCTTCCACATATTTCTGTACAAGTGCACCATGTAGAATCTATGTTCTGCATTTTGGATCTAGTGCATTTATCAGGCCTTATCAATAACCAGCCATTACATACAAGGGAATGATAATTGCAAAGAAATTGAATGTACCTTTTGCCTGTCTGATACAAATATGAAGGCACCACTATTCTGAATCCTTAGTTCATCATTTATAAGCTGTAGGAACTTGTTCCAACTTTCACTGTTCTCTACGTCAACAACTACCCAGGCCAGTGGGTACATTTTATCATTAGCAACAGTACCCACTACAGCCAATAGTAGACCACCATAAGGGCCTTTAAGGTGACACCCATCAAGCCCTAACAAAGGTCTACACCCAATTCTAAAACCTTTTTTCAGTGGAGCAAGGCAGATATAAAATCTCTTAAACCTACTCCTACCATCAGGCATTTCTTGGTCTTCAGTCATCAATTGAATGGTACTCCTGGGCATTGCCTTCAATAATGCATTTTCATAGTCCCATAACTTGGCATATTGATCAACATACTTCCCCTTAATCTTCTCCAATGCTTTTCTCTTTTCCCTACCAATAGCGTATATACTCACATGACAGTGCCAATCATTAAAAACCTTCTGCAAGAATGAATGCAAAGGCCATGTAGGGTTAATCCTCATGTCATCCTCATACTGTTCTGCAATCCATCTAGTATTGATCTGTTTCTGATGAAATATGGTCTGACATGTGTGATTTGAATTATACACTTTTATTTGCTATGAATTTGTCCTCTGAATTTTACTAGCATAGATCTTCCATTTACAAGGTTTTTCACAAATAAATTTAACTCTGATTCCATAATTTCTGTGCTGTTTGATTGGTCTACTTTCCTTTATAGCCTGCTTCTTGACTGCAGCCATGAAAACCTTTGTTGTTGAGAACAACATGCCCAATTGAAACTTTGGATCATGCATATATATCCTATCATTGAACACTGGATAAGAGATTTCATCTGCATCTGTTGAGTTTGAGGTCATTCTCTCCTCATCACTTGAGGCATAGTGAGTAGAACAATCACTTCCATTCTGTCCATCTTCTTCATCAGCACTGACTTCATCTTTGGAATGATCAATCAATGGCCTACTTGGAACTTTTTCTTGAACCATTTCATCCACCCCAATTTTGCTTTTACCTTATGCCTTCTCCTTTGCCTTGGCATGTGCCCGGGATTCCCTCTTTCTAATTCTCTCAGACTTGTGATCACAAACTTCATCATCAGTGCTATCCACATTAGAAGAATCTGAGTAAAAACTACAGTCAGACATCACATCATTATCAGTTGTAAGATTATATTCTTCATCAGTATCACCATCACTATACTCTACATCATCCATATCACCTAAATGATTGTTCAAATTATCTTGCACTTGTTCACCATCCACATACTCAATATCTGGATCCTGAGATGGTGCATACTCTTGTGTTGGATTCCCATCAGCACCAATAGCATATACAGCCTTCATTGTTATGGAATAAACATGTATAACCCTAGATGGTGGCAATAACTCACACATTTCAACCACATCTGCATCATTTTCAATTGGATGGAAACCCATATTCATGTCTGTCTTAGGCCATTTGTAGAAGAAGTTTGTAGAACCTAACTCACCGGTTTCTTTAGCCATTGAAATTAACTCAATCAAACTCATTGTGTCAGCATCACATAGGTCAAAATAATCTGTTAGGTCACACACACACACTGTAGAAGGGGTGAATACAGTGTATAGTACACTCAAATCGAACTTAAAGAACTTGAGTAACAGAAAACAAACTTTATTGAAACAATAAACTCTGTTACAATATGGAACTGTTACCTCTCAGTGATGAACAAATATCACGAGAGCTGCTAGGGTTATATATATTAATAACTTCGATAATGATAACACTTATAGTGTAAACCCTATGCATGTGTTTATATATTACACAGTTACAAGATAATCGCTAATTGATATGGAATATAATTTTGCTTCCTAAAATATATCAATCAGATATCTTCTATTCCAAGTATTCCATTCTTCATGGAATTCCTTCTTCATGCATATCTCTTCTTATGTTTTATCTCTATCTTCTTTCCTTTAATCAGCTACTGTCCTTATCTGATCGTCCTTCAGCACTTAAGTTCTGATATCTATCTTCTGATGATTATCTCCTGATAATATAAGTACTGATATCCTTAAGTCCTGACTTCCAGTATCAGCACTGATCAACAGTTAAGTACTGATCTATCCTGTTCACACAAGATCTGAAAGCTAAACATAAGACATATTAGCCATGACATTATCAAATATATCTAACAATCTCCCCCAACTTGTAAATTAACAAAATATACAAGTTAAACAGATATTTGATGATGTCAAAAACATTAAGTACAAATGCATGAGAAATAGACTAGATAACTACAACTTACAGTCCTTAAAGTTTTACCAATTTCAACTTCTGATAACAACTTCAATCTGCATAAATATCAGAATTTAAGCAGTTATAGATCTTCGACTTGGCTTCATCAACTTCTGATCTCTCTGATGTCAGGAGTTGTTCTGAGATAGTTCTTTAACAAACATTTCTCAGCATATCTTAGTTCATCAATCATTTTCCTTTTAACACCTTTAAGCTCTGCAGTATCTTCACCAGTTTGAAAGATTGCAGCTCTGAGATCATTAATCTTTGCTTTCCTTAACTCCTGGTCTAGTCTTATGACATAAGCTTTGTCAGATTCAAGATTGAATTCAAGTCCCTTAATACCAAGATACGTTCTGATCTGTGCAGTATTAGGCTTCATATCAACAATATCCCCATTGTGATTTCTGTACTTTGGAACATATTTGATGTCAGACTTAACAGAATAAAGCCTTTTCTGTCTCCGAATCTGTTCTTTTAAGTAGTTTGCAGCAGTCTCTGTTATTCTGTCATCCACTTGAAGTAAGAAAAGTACATGCTCCAATTCTTCAAAATACTTCAAAGGAATGGCATTTTGTCTTATATGATAAACCCTACCATCTTTCATGAAATACAACATGATGTATTCTTTCAAGTAGGTATGGTAAACCATCTGTACAGATTCTAGTTGATTCAATCTCTCAGGAGTTGCTCCAATACCTGGTTCACTCAAGGAAGTTGGATCATCGGTAGTGTTGTGTACTCTTCTTTCATCAGCACTTCCCAATCCATTTTTATCTCTAGCTTCCTTTCCAGTAACTACTCTTGCTTCAAAACCACTTGGAGTAGTCTTCAAAGATTGAGTCTGTTTTGCTTTAGTGAATCCTGGTAGGAGTGTTTTAAATCTATTTTCTGATATCAAGTTAACTTGAGCACTGTCAGAGGTTACTTGCTTCTTCTGAATATCAGAACTTACAATTTCTTGACTCTGAACAACTTGAGCCATGTCAGAGGTTGTTTTAAGAACTTTTCTTGAAGTCAGAGCAAGATCATCTTTTCCATCAGTAATTTCTTCTTTCTCAGGAGATACATAAGGCTTGATAGGTTCACCAACCTTTTCTTTACCCTTGGATCTTGGATCTATCTGTGGTTGTGATCTAGTCAAAGTTTCTTCAGTATGTATCCTTTCTTTGATCACAATGCCTTTAGGTTTTGGAAGTAACTTTTTACCAGAAGCTTCAGATTTAGATGTGACTTTCTCTGATTTAAGTCTGGCTTCTTCTTTCTTTAAACTTTCCAAGTCCATCCCTGGATTTTCTTGAAGAAATAACTGTCTTGACATTTCCTCATCAAGATCTAGAAGTTCATCAGAACTTATCCTTTTACCAGCAGCAGAACTTATTCTTTTCCCAGTATCAGAACTTGTTCTATGACTATCTTGTCTTGATGTAAACCTTCTACCTTGACTATGACCACTACCCATTCCAGAGTTTCCTTGGTCATCTTTTCCATCATCCTTTCCTTGCAGTGTCTTGTTGGTTTTGCATTTGGACTTAATTACCTTCTCCCCCTTTTTGGCATCAGCAGGTAATAAAAGAGAGATAAGTAGTTCCACTGAGGTCTGGATTTCAGTAAGTTGCGATTGCTGAGAAGCTTGGTTTGTCAGAATTTGATCAATCTGAGCTTGTTGCTTCTCTTGAGTTTTCTCAATATAAGCAACTCTGTCAATGGTAGGTTGGAAGAACTTTTTCTTATCAATTTTCCAAACTTGTTCCTGTTTGATAAAGTTCTCCTGAATCTTGTGTAGCTCTGCATGAGTGTTAGAATGAAGACCTTGTAAATGTTTAGTACTCAATGCAGTGACTCTAAAGCTGGGTTTTAAAATCATCAGAATGTAACATTTCATCAGCTTTAGTCAAGTGCTCAGCAAGATGTAAAGCATTTGGAACACAGGAAACTAAGTTCCATTCCTTAGTCCACTCCTGACCTGCAGGAGTTTCACTCCAAGGTACTGGTGCATCCCCGATAATAAACTCCTTTACCAGTTCAGACTTTGGAAGAGTCAGTGGAGGAGTATGTCCTGAAGGACCTGCTTCATCAGCATCTACAGTTGTAGCAGCCTCACCAGTATCTCCAACATTTGCAGCATCAGAACTTAGAGAATCAGTATCTTCTGATAAGACAACAGTGTGAGTAGCAATGGAGGCTTCAGCATCCTCTAATTGCTGATCTGATATTAAGTTCTGATCAACAGCCATATCCTGATGCTCACCTAAAATCTGATCATCAGCATCTTGATGCAGAGAAGGTGTGAGTGATAACTCAGGAGTTTGAACAGCATCAGTAACAGGTGTTGTGGAAGGATTATTTGTTGTTGGAGCTTCTAAGAAAAGTATTTCAGGCACAACCAGGTTCTGAATATCAATTTCAGCACTTGTGCCTGGATCAACAAGAGACACAGAAGGTGAATTAGCCTTGTCAGATACAGGTTCCTGAGATGGAGTTGATGGAGAAGAAGTGACTGGAGCAAATTCCTTGTCTTATGAGATCAGAGATTCCTGATCCCCTTCCTTAGCTGCTTCCTCCTCATCATCTGAAACTGGCCTTTGTGCCCTCTGTTTCTTGTACTTCCTTGTTGATTTGGATTTCTTGGGAGTGTCAGGAACCGTCATACGTCTAAGCCTCTTGAGAAGCCTAGAACCCCCAAATGCAGAATCCTTCTGAGAAGTTGCCTTCTCAGCTTCATTGACTACAGATTCTGAAGAAGGAATCTGATCCTCAGAATCTGATTCATCTCTCAAAGTAATTCTCCTCCTCTTTTGAGATGTGTGAGGAACAGTCTTTGTTCTCTTTGGCGTAGAGGATGTAGGCTTCACAGTAGGTGCTGAAGAAGAAGGTTGAGCAGTCTGTGAAGTGGAGAGATATGATTGGAGATAAGTTCTGAGGGTAGGTTGAGTAGAATGAGAGGTAGGTACTGAGGTTGATGGATTTTGGTTATGGTGAGTTGGTTGAACATTTGAGTAAACAGATTTGTAAGTAGCAGGATCAGCATTTACCAGAATCTGTTTCACAGACTGAGGAATCTGTAATTGTCTCACCATTGATTTCTTTGTGTCAGCATTTATCAGGTCGTTAAAGTACCTTTTTGCAACCTTAAAATGTGGGGTTTGAGTGCTGACTAATTGGGGTTCAGCAGTACAATACGTGTAAATAAGTTGACAGAATCTAGCAAAATAAACAACATCTCGATCCTCTGTCATCCTATCCCCAATAAAACCAATTATCCCAGTTGCAAAATCAAAATGAGTTTGATGAATAATAGCATACCCGATGTGCTGACTCAGAATTGGGATGGCATCAAAATTTGAACACTTGTTGCCAAAAGCCTTGGTGATGCAATCGAAGAAGAAACTCCATTCTCTTCTGATATTAGCCCGTTTCAACTGTCCAAGTTTCGTCAGACTCTTTTCATATCCCAATTCAGTCATTAACCCCCGAAGTTCTGATTCCTCTGGTATAGAGAAGGTACAATCTTCTGGAAGATGTAATGCTCTTCGTACTGTACCAGGAGTGACTACATAGGATGAATCACCCACTTGGAAGATAATACTGGGAGTTCCTCGTTTACCACCATCATCAAAAACTCCAGTCCTCCAGAACCGCAGAACTTGTTGACTTGAAAATAATTCAGGCTGAGTTAAGGCGTACCCAACCTCACTATGTGCAAGAAGATCTTGCACAAAGTGCAATTCAGATGGAGCTTCAGCATGATCAAGAATTACAGCATAGTTATTTGGAACAAACTTTGCTCCATCAATGATTAAATCCTTTGGTGCCATGTGAAAAAATATTGAGATTCAAGTATGCTGGTTAGGTGTTTGTGATAATATCTGTATGAAAACAACGGAAAAAGTAAAGTGAAGGAGAGTAAAAGTAAGAAGAGAGATAAAAGATGAAGAAATTAAAAAGATTACAGAAATCTTCTCTCTGCTGTACTTATACAAAAAAATATTACCGTTGGACACCTGTCAGACATGCAGTAATAACGGATAGTTACTGGGCTCGAGAAAACAGGAATGATTACTTACCCAGTTGCCTTGTTTCAAGGAAAAACCGTTCCATTTATCAAGAGACACAGTTTTAATTCAAAATTTAAACCGTTAGCACTGATTGAAGTATTTTTCACTGCAACATTAATATTCTGAAAATGAATCATGTTAAAAATGACCGAGATAATTTCGATGAATAAGTGCTGACAAAGAATCAGAACTTAAATAAAGACAAAATTTAAATGGTCATCAGAATATCAAGCAATATTTAAAAACACAAGATAAAATAACTCAGAGACAAAATCTTTAAGTAAAAACAACTTTCATTAATATATCAAGACAATACATTTATGAAATGAAAATTACATCAGTACTTATACAAGATTTTCCATAAGCTTCTAATCCTAACGTCAACAGCTTTAGTCCTAGCTAAGAAGCCTGACAAAGCTGAGGATGAAGAAGAACAGGAAGAAGATGAGATTAAGTCATCTTCCTCTTCCTATCTTCGATGAACAAGATGGCGAGTCATATAATTCGCTCTTGCTGACGGATAGCTTCCCGCCTTTCCTCCTCCAGGCGCTCCAGATGGCGATGATAATCCATCTCGAAGAATAGAAGGTGAGCTAGCACCTCCTGTGGGACAGAGTCCCAGATCTCCTCAGGAATGGCTGTTACATGCCACTCCTGCTGCCAGTCAGCACAACTGAGGTCCATTGTGAAGGTTTGTGTGTTCAAAAACATGTTGTATCGAACCATTGTGTTTTTGACAGAAGAAGAAGGATAAGTGTGTGAGAAGAATGTGATGGAAATACTGATGTGAAGTGGTTGTTTAAATAGGCAAGAGAATGCCAAGAGACGCAAAGATATTTAATGCTGACAGGTAGAATTAATTCTACCTCGTCTCCCTAGACTTTGAAAAAGAGTAACAGTCATTGGAAAGAGGAAGCATGGTCTAGACTGCACAAGACACAAGAAACAATGGACTGTACAAGTACAAATACCATTAATCCTAATCATAGTGACTATTAATCTTCCACTTCAACATATTCGAGTTCGAACTGAGACTGTTATCAAATTTTATTCACAGATAAGCCAAGTAAAGGATTAGACTGAGAAATCAGAACTTAGACCTATACCAGAACTTAACAGTCATCAGAACATAATTTCTTAACTCGAAAAGGAATGCCCATCTTAGTAAATACTCATACAAGTTCCGAGTTATGGACTTCAGAACTTAATCATCAGAACGTGGAACTTAGAACTTGTCCTCAGAATTTGTGCAAAAATGACACAATGACTGTTTATCTAAAATAACATAGACCACCACAGAAATTTTCATCATTCAGATGGAGTGATTAGTGTGTGCATTAAGCTAAAAACAGACAAAGAGTAAAGGCTGATTCACTTCAGTATATCTTAGAAATAAGGCATAACTAAAATTTTGCTAAAGATCTGTCATTGTCCTGAAACCTACTGATGAATGAGTTCATGCTTGAGTCCACCTCATCTGTTTTGTGCTCATTTTATGCATCTTTTGAAATTCTATTTTATAGTGGCTTCTCAGTGTAAGTGAGTCACGACTGTTTATTAGAATTTATGCTATTATCAGAGTATTTCTCCAGTAATCATAGAGTGTGAAAAGTCACCAAGAAAATATTTTGCTTTTCTAATGCATATTTACTTAATACCAGCAATGCACTTGGGTCGTCCCTTTCACATTTTTACTCTAGATCTCAAAGGAGTACCTGATTTTATTCTTTAATCTTTTTGCTTTTTCTTTTGATAAGAGAGGTCTATCAGCACTTAGTGCACTCAGCAGTTTTACTAGTATCAGAACTTAACAGATGAGTAGCATTATTCTAATTTGTGACTTAGTAATAAGATATACAAAGTAAACTTAACTAAGCTCAATTATCATAATTTGCTAGTGTCATAAGATTTCCATTGAAATAATTACTTCTTTCATGGAGTCATTTGTTTATTGAAGACTACTAGGTCAGTATCTAGCACAGTTATCCTCATAGGATTGAATAGGTACTAAAACAAACATATCACTTATCAGAGTTTAGAAACATATATCAGACGACAGTCAGTACTTAAAGACATTTATCAATTTAGCACAGAATACACAATGATATTAATTCTGTAAATACTGAGCATAAAGTCTGATAACACAGAACAAGTCTAAGCAGATTTAAAGAAAGAACCTAAAACCATTCCAAGTTCATTTACCAATCTTGTAAAAGTAGCTTCACATAATGGTTTTGTGAAGATATCTGCCAACTGTTGATCTGTGGGAACAAAATGCAATTCCACTGTACCTTCATCCACATGTTCCCTGATGAAGTGGTACCTGATGTTGATGTGCTTTGTCATTGAGTGTTGAACTGGATTACCTGTCATAGCAATAGCACTTTGATTATCACAGTAAATAGGGATTTTAAAATATGTTAACCCATAATCCAGTAATTGATTCTTCATCCAAAGAATCTGTGCACAGCAGCTTCCTGCAGCAATATACTCTGCTTCTGCAGTTGATGTGGAAATTGACTTTTGTTTCTTGCTGTACCAAGAAACCAATCTGCCTCCAAGAAATTGGCAGCTTCCACTTGTGCTTTTCCTGTCAATTTTGCAACCTGCAAAATCTGCATCTGAGTAACCTATTAGTTTAAAATCTGATTCTCTAGGATACCATAATCCCAGAGCAGCTGTTCCTTTAAGATACTTAAAGATTCTTTTTACAGCTGTTAAGTGAGGTTCTCTTGGATCTGCTTGAAATCTTGCACAAAGACATGTAGCATACATGATATCAGGTCTACTAGCAGTTAGATAGAGTAGAGAGCCAATCATACCTCTGTAGTCAGTAATATCTACTGATTTACCGGTATCCTTATCCAGTTTTATTGCAGTGGCCATTGGGGTGGATGCACTTGAACAATCTTGCATTCCAAATTTCTTTAGCAAGTTTCTGGTGTACTTGGTTTGACAAATAAAAGTGCCTTCCTCATTCTGCTTGACTTGAAGGCCCAGAAAATAGCTAAGTTCCCCCATCATACTCATCTGATATCTTGACTGCATTAGTTTGGCAAACTTCTTGCAAAGTTTGTCATTTGTAGATCCAAAAATGATATCATCAACATAAATCTGGACCAAAAGTAAGTCCTTTCCATGGTTGAGGTAGAACAGTGTTTTGTCTATTGTCCCTCTGTTGAATCCACTTTCCAGAAGAAACTGAGCTAAAGTCTCATACCATGCTCTAGGAGCTTGCTTAAGTCCATAAAGTGCTTTATCAAGCCTGTAGACATAATCTGAATGTTTGGTATCTACAAAACCTGGAGGTTGTTCAACATATACCTCTTCCTCCAATTCTCCATTGAGAAAAGCACTTTTCACATCCATTTGAAAGACAGTAAACTTTTTGTGAGCAGCATAAGCCAAAAATATCCTTATGGCTTCTAACCTAGCAACTGGTGCAAATGTTTCATCATAATCAATTCCCTCCTGTTGAGAATATCCTTTTGCAACCAGCCTTGCCTTATTTCTTGTAATTGTGCCATCACTATCAGTTTTGTTTCTGAATACCCACTTTGTACCAACAATAGATCTATTCTTTGGTCTTGGCACTAGGGTCCAGACTTTGTTTCTTTCAAATTCATTCTCTTCCTGTATTGCTTGCACCCAATCAGCATCTTGAAGAGCTTCTTCTACTTTCTTTGGCTCAGTCTGAGAGAGAAAAGAATTGTATAGACACTCATTTGAAGTACCTGTTCTAGTTCTGACACCTGCATCAGGATTTCCAATTATCAAATCAGGTGTATGTGATTTTGTCCACTTCCTTGCAGATGGAATGTTTTCTCTAGAACTGGATGCTCCCCCATGATCCATGTTATCTTCATTTTCATTTTCTGATGCTCCCCCTGAAACTATGCTCTCTGTGTTGGATTCTTCAGTATTTAGATTTTCAGCACTATTAGAACTTGGCTTATCAGAACTTGACGAATCAGAACTTGAAGAGCCAGATGCATGTTCTAATGTTTCTTGAGATGTGGTAGAATCTTGAGTATGCTCCCCCTGCATAGGTGCATCTTCCTTTAACGTAGTCACCACAGTTTCAATAACATCAGAGTTTAATCCGTCAGAGTTTGTAGTATCAGGACTTAGACTGAAAATACATCCAAATACATGAAAATATTTCAGATTTGGCTTCTTTTTCTTCACCATCTCATATGGTGTTTTTCCATACTTGTTAATGAGTGTTGCATTTTGAGTAAAACAAGCAGTCTGCACAGCTTCAGCCCAGAAATAGGTTGGAAGCTTTGCTTCTTCAAGCATTGTACGTGCAGCTTCAATGAGAGTTCTATTCTTCCTTTCAACAACTCCATTTTGCTGTGGAGTTCCAGGAGCAGAAAATTCCTGCTTTATTCCATGGCTTTTACAGAACTCTTCCATTATCAGATTCTTGAACTCAGTGCCATTATCACTCCTTAGAATTTTCACAGAATTTTTGACCATTTTATCCAGCTGTTTGACATGATCAATCAAGATAGATGCAGTTTCACTTTTTGTGTGCAAGAAATACACCCATGTGTATCTGGTGAACTCATCCACTATGACCAACGCATACTTCTTCTTTGCAATAGACATGACATTTACTGGACCAAATAGATCAACATGTATAAGATGATAAGGCTCAAGAATTGATGATTCAGTCTTGCTCTTGAATGAGGATTTTCTTTGTTTGGCTTTCTGACATGAATCACAAAGACCATCAGGAGCAAATACTGTGTTTGGCAATCCTCTCACAAGATCTTTCTTGACCAGTTCATTTATATTGTTAAAATTTAAATGAGAGAGTTTCTTATGCCAATTCCAGCTTTCTTCAATTGATGCTCTACTTAACAGACAGATTGCAGAGCCATCAGCACTTGTTGAAAGCTTAGCTTCATTAATGTTACCACGTCTATATCCTTTCAGAACAACTTTGCCTTTAGATTTACTCACAATTTCACAGTGTTCTTCAAAGAAATCAACATTATAACCTCTGTCACAGATTTGACTTATACTCAGAAGGTTGTATTTAAGTCCTGAGACCAGAGCTACTTCTTTAATGATGACATTCCCAAGATTGATATTGCCATATCCCAATATTTTTCCAATGTTGTCATCTCCATAAGAAACACTTGGGCCAGCTTTCTCCACAAAGTCTGATAGCAGGGCCTTATTTCCAGTCATATGACCTGAACATCCACTGTCCAGAACTAGAATATTCTTCCTGTTGCCCTGCAATCATAAGGACCACTAATTATTAGTTTTAAGGACCCAGACTTGCTTGGATCCTTTGGTCTTATTAAGTTTGTTAACATTTACAGCGGATTTAGCATCAGAGTTTATGTTAACATTTTTCTTATCAGAATTTACATTATCAGACTTTGAATCAGAATTTATACTAGAAGGAATAATGGAAACTTTCTTCAAAGAAGGTTTTATTTGATAATAATCATAGTACATACTATGATATTCCTTACAAGTATAAATGGAATGCCATAAACTACCACAATGAAAACAAGGATTTTGTGGTTTGTATCTAACTGACTGACTCTTAACTCCTGATTTCGAAGGTAAGGAGTTAATATTCTTATTTTTCCTGCAAAAAGAAGCCAGATGGTTAGAACTTCCACAGTTATGACATGTTTTCCTAGGTGCATCAGGAACAGGTTTATAATCATTGCTTTTATTCACACCTTCCTTTCCATTCCTATTTTTCCTAGGTGATTTTACCTTGTTTGCATTCTTGACATCTTTCAGCTTATGCTTAAGCTGCTTCTTTGTCATTAAGCCTATGTTTACTTCAGCTGTCTTTTCCTGTTTTAGTTTATCAGAAGTTAATTCCTCTTTAACTTCTGATTTCTCATTATCAGACTTTACAGTTACAAACTTAACAGGTTTTAACTTTGGCTTTTGCTTAACAACAGGCTTAATTTCTTCAGTTCCTTTATCATTCTTATTTTCTCCATAACCTAAGCCCTCTTTCCAATTTTCACTACTTAGCAAATTTTGAGTTGTTCATCCAGAGTTAGTCCAAATCCTGATTATTTCTCTTTCCTTTTCTAACTCAGTTTTTAGAGATTCATTCATTTTTAGCACTTCATCCCTAACATAAAAAACATCATCTCTATCCTTCTGAGTTTGATGGAATATGACTAATTCTTTTTCTAAGAAATCATTTCTTTTCTTATATGCAAGATTTTCAGAAGTTAATCTTTCACATGTTAAAGTTTGATCTCTATAGCTAACAAACATGGTTTTAAGATATCTTTTCAACTCATTAATATCATCAGTATGAAAAGCATAAGTAGTCTGAGGTACCTTTGTTTCAGCAGCTTCAGAACTGCTCTCAGCACTTTCTTTATCAGCATTTGCCATCAATGCATAGTTCTCCTCACTTTCAGAGTCTGAAGTGTCTGTCCAGCTTTTCTGCTTTGTGATAAGAGCCTTGCCTCTGTCACCCTTTACCTTCTTGCAGTCAGGAGATATGTGGCCTTTCTCACCACAGTTATAGCATTTAACATTGGTGTAATCTCCTCTGTCAGACTTTCCTCCTCTGCCTTCAGATCTTCTGAAATTCTTCTTATCAGAACTTATGCTTTTCCTGGAAACCTTCTTTCCCTTCCTGAACTTCCTGTATGCAATCTTTGTGATTCCTTTCACCATAAGAGCACACAGCTTCATCATCTCCTCATCAGCATCAGTCTCAGGCAAGCTTTCAGAATCTGAGTCATCATCACTCTCAGAACTTGATGACTCAGTATCAGACTTTATGAAAAGAGCTTTACCCTTGTCTTTCTTTGAGGAAGCTGCTTTGGGGAATTCTTCTTCAGCCTTAAGAGCAACTGTCCTTGACTTTCCTCCTTTCCTCTTGCTTCTTTGTTCCATCTCCAGCTCGTGTGTCTTGAGCATTCCATAGATTTCGTCAAGAGTTGTTTCATCAAGATTGTAGTTGTCACTTATTGTCGTTGCCTTCAAATCCCAGCATTCAGGAAGAGCTAACAGGAACTTAAGGTTTGAATCTTCAAGATCATACTCTTTATCAACCAATGACAAATCATTCAAAAGTTTGACAAATCTATCATATAAATCATTCAATGACTCATTAGTCTTTGAGTCAAAGTGTTCATACTCTTGAGTGAGTATTGTCTTCCTGTTCTTCTTAATTGTGTCAGTTCCCTGACATCTTGTTTCCAGAGCATCCCATATCTCCTTAGCAGTCTTGCAGTTGATTACCCTGTTTGACATTACATTATCAATGACACTATGCAGTAAGTGTCGTACCTTAGCATCCTTAGCAATTGATGCTATGTCCTCAGCAGTATAATCACTCTTCTCCTTTGGTACGGTCATTGCTGCTTCACCTGCAACTACAACAGCGAGTTTGGTTGGTTTGTGAGGACCTTCCTTGATTCTATCCAGGTATTCTGGATCTGTTGCTTCCAGGAACATGGTCATCCTTATCTTCCATATGGGATATTCAGATGGTCTCAGTATGGGAACTCTGATGGTCTCATACCGACTATGAATTTGTGTCTTTGGTGGTTCCTCAGTTGTGGTAGGCTTAGTTAGAGTTTCTGTGTCCGACATGATTGTGTTTGGATCTTTAACTGTATGTAAGTTAACAGATAGGCTCTGATACCAATTGTTAGGTCACACACACACACTGTAGAAGGGGTGAATACAGTGTATAGTACACTCAAATCGAACTTAAAGAACTTGAGTAACAGAAAACAAACTTTATTGAAACAATAAACTCTGTTACAATATGGAACTGTTACCTCTCAGTGATGAACAAATATCACGAGAGCTGCTAGGGTTATATATATTAATAACTTCGATAATGATAACACTTATAGTGTAAACCCTATGCATGTGTTTATATATTACACAGTTACAAGATAATCGCTAATTGATATGGAATATAATTCTGCTTCCTAAAATATATCAATCAGATATCTTCTATTCCAAGTATTCCATTCTTCATGGAATTCCTTCTTCATGCATATCTCTTCTTATGTTTTATCTCTATCTTCTTTCCTTTAATCAGCTACTGTCCTTATCTGATCGTCCTTCAGCACTTAAGTTTTGATATCTATCTTCTGATGATTATCTCCTGATAATATAAGTACTGATATCCTTAAGTCCTGACTTCCAGTATAAGCACTGATCAACAGTTAAGTACTGATCTATCCTGTTCACACAAGATCTGAAAGCTAAACATAAGACATATTAGCCATGACATTATCAAATATATCTAACATAATCTACACTCCCACCCACATATTCAGTAGGGTTCACTCTAAATTCCCCACCATGGTGATACTTTATACTACAAAAGCCTGAATCTTTTGCATAAAATATAGGGACTTTAAAATAATGGAACTTAAAATGTAATTTTATGCACATGAAACACAACAGACACATCACTATCATAATAATACAAAATTTACTCTAAAAAATTGTCTTTTACTAGACAACATAAAATAGAAAAGGTCCACAGTGGAGTCAATTAACCAAATCAATATTGAAACCCTAAAATCAAAACAATATAACTTTAGATGCATCTCTTATAACAGACATTCAAGTAAAGAAAAACACTTAATTTAATTAAAAGTCTCTATAACTATTTAACACCACAAGCATTAACCCTAATTTAGTCGATACACACGCACAAGAAGTGAAGGCCATAAATTACCTCCATAACGAGGACCATCGTCAGGCAAGTACACATCTACGTCATCTGCAGCTCTTCAAAACCAGACCATGCCGACGGAATTCCGACCGTCCTTGTGGCAATATTGGGCGGGAAGATGAAGGGGGTAATGAAAAGGGAAGAGTTTTAAGATAAGAGAGTAAAGTTACGGGATGTGTTTTTTATTCATATATAATTAAACTGTAAAAAGAAAAAATGAAAAGACTGATTTACCCCTCAAGAAGTTAACGGAGTAAGGGATAACTCACGGTAGTACACAGAATTTAAGTAGTTATTAAATGCAATATAGCATATGCTAGATTATGAAATGCAGTACCATAAGTGGTCTGACACCTAAATTACACGTACACAAAGTGCTTTTTACTCTAATTTTTAATTAAAACATGATTTTTTTTGTAAAAATATTAATAAAACTATGTTATTCAATTACTAATATTGTCCGTTTCAAAAACACTTATTAAGAATATATACAAGTATTAATATGTTGATCACGAAACTATATTATTTACAAATTTAAAATCTAAATTAAACGATAATTTTTTTAATAAAATTATTAAAAAAACATATGTCATTGCACGGTGATTAATCTTATTTAATTATATGTCTTTTTAAAATTAGACTTCATATGCATTTGCTTATTTTAAGATTTGTATGCATCTTTCTGGGTCAACGTATGATTTGAGCCTTATAAGAGATCATCGATCTCACATCAACAAAACTTTCTTAATTTTTTTCCTGTAATTAAAAGTTTGTCCCTTTCATCACCTTATGAATAAAGAGTTTTTTTTCACACTACCAGTTTCCATATTTTATGGAAGGAGCACTGAGTAGCACCACAGATGGATTATATGAAGATCTCGGTGGACGCATCAATATTTACAGAGTTTA
Source organism: Apium graveolens (assembly GCF_009905375.1). Classification (NCBI taxonomy): domain Eukaryota; kingdom Viridiplantae; phylum Streptophyta; class Magnoliopsida; order Apiales; family Apiaceae; genus Apium; species Apium graveolens. The sequence goes on from NC_133652.1 coordinate 60,707,068, forward strand.
ATGCTTCAGGAATGGGTCTGGTCGTGAGGAATGACAAGGGAGAGTTAATTACAGCAAGGAAAAAATGCAACATGGGCATGGTGTCGGTTAACATGGCGGAGGCCTTGGCTATAAAGGAGGTTCTCAGTTGGATCAAGAGTGAGGACTGGAACAAGGTAGTGGTAGAATCGGATTGTTTGACGGCAATACAAGTTATTCGAAGTAAGGCAACACTAACGTCACCATTTGGGCAGGTTATACAAAGCTGCCGTGACATATTGCTAGGTTTAAATACAGTGTCTCTGTTTTTTGTTAACAGTCTACCAATAAGGTGGCTCACGAGTTAGCTCGGCTGTCTTATTTTTTCCCAGATCGAATTTTCGATAGGATTTCTATTCCTATTGGGGTTAATGATGTACTAAGAATTGAGTTATTGATTTAATAAAATCTCCTTGTTTGTCAAAAATAAAATAAAGAGTTTTTAACTAATGGATAATTCAATAAAAATTTATGTTTTTAATTCTATGATTTTTGCTAAGTATAGTGATCGATAAATAGAAAATATTAAAATTTAGGCTTATTAACCTTTTAACTCTTAAAGTATATGGGTTTGTACCCAAAAACCCCCTAAACTCTGCCAGCGTACTTTCTGACCCCCAAGATATGTATTTGTACCCAAAAACCCCCTAAACTCTGCCAGCGTACTTTCTGATCCCCAAGATATGTATTTTCATACCATTTAACCCTTTTTACCGTGACAGTAAAAAATCGGAGAAGAAAAAAGACATTTGACCTCCGAGTTGTACCGTTATAAGGGCTAAAAGATACATTTCTCATAACTTGAGGGTGAAAAGGTACACCGTACTATACTTTAAGGGCTAACTATTATAGTAGAAAATGCAACAATGTAATACAAAGACATGACCCGGGAGAACCCAATAGATTATATTCTAGTTGGAATGGAGTATTATGAAAGTAACCAAGATGATGACTATTATGAAGAACATCCCCATAAACCCCTGAAACAAATTGAAGCTTGTATGGACTACTCTTCCTTTCCTCAAATTCAGACAGGTGGAATCATGTTGTTATAAAAACACACATGAAGTTGCCCGTTATGTTTTAACTCACCGGAACCATCACAAACCCAAATTTCTAGTTTAAAGCTCTTTTTTCTTCCTCAAAATATAACTAAAAAATTTGCTAGGTATGGAATTGATCATCATGTCGAGCTCTTCCTAGTTTCTTTCCAGTAAGTCCATTTTCATCATCATCACTAGCTCTAAAGTTTGACCTTCTTTCCAATTTCTTCTCAAACTTTCTGATTTTTGTTCTGAAATTATATTCGTCGAAGGCTGTTATTATTTTATTTCTAGCGTAAGTTTCATATATTAATTGTGTTTACCTGACTAAATTTTGTAGATTAATATAACTATGATGTAACAAATTTTATATCAATTGATTAAAATAAATTTTGATAAGTTGGTCACTAACATCTGTATAAGGTCATGTGCTTTAGATCGCAATGTATCACTATACACTACCAACTTCAGAGTTCCAAATCCAGTAGCATCAACCCCATAACATTTGCAATTAACAATGTCACAGGCATGCCGATCGGAGCAAAGGACTGTGCAAACTTTTAAGCAGAAACACTATCCAATATTGGTGTGTGTTTTCTGATTAATGATCTTGTGTAGTACAATACATCATATCTCAATATTTAAACAGAAAATAAGGACGACTACTAGAAGTGTAGTGGCCGGTAGTATCATTTCTTTATGAGCAAGCTAAATCTGGGTTTAACCAGCTGGTATCAACAGCCAGCATGGGTAATAATATTACAAGTACTACAATGTAATTTCTAATGCACCCACAATCATTCTGCCAACGCAAGAGCAAAACAATAAGAGTGCTTCTGCGGATTTCAAAACAATTCTCATAAAAGAAATCAGTCAGCACAAGGAACATCAGCCCAACACTTGGGTTGTTAATGATTCAGGTAATGAAGATTACAAGCTTTAGAGAGCTCAAGGAAAGTACAGTATGAGAAGCACTTAACAAGAAACTAAGTCACTTCGGTAAATAACTGTTAGCCCTTAAAGTATGTTATAGTGTACCTTTTCACCCTCATGATACGAGAAATGTACCTTTTAACCCTTATAACCTTATAGCTCGAAGGTAAAATGTGTTTTTTGCCCTCAGATATTTTAATGTCACCTAAAAAGGCTAAAGGGTATGAAAATACATACGTTAGGGGTCAAAATATATGCTCCCTTAGGGGTCAAAATATATGCTCGAGAGTTAGGGGTTTATGGGTACAAACACATATACTTTGGGGGCCAAAAGTTTAATAAGCCTAAAATTTAAATATACAAATCCTTGCATCCTAATTTACATTTGTAATATTAAATATCTTACATTCGCGTCCTAATTAATAGTAGGTCATTAATAATATTATCTATTTATATTATTATTATATTATAATATACGATAATATGAAAATTTTGGTTGGTCGATTTGTTGGTTGATGGGTATGTTGAACGGTCAATTTTAATTTTACTTGAATATTAAAGTCAACCTCTTCTAGTAATTTTGATCCAAATTCATATCAAACTCTTTATTATTCTAATAGGTATTGAAGTAAACGTCTTCTAACAATTTAAATTTTAATATAAATTGAGGTCTCTAATATTCTAAAACAAAATTGATGTCAGCTAATTTTCTAATTTAATTTTTAAAAAAGAAGTTAATATTCAGGATCATATTAAATTTAAATCAAAATAAATATAATTAATTGAATATAATTGGTACGATGTGTCTCATGCTAAGACAAAAAATTAAATACTATTGACACCATAAAAAATTACACTATTAAATCAGGTCAAAAAAAATCTATATCATTTATCCATGCTTAAAAAGGGTTTTTTCATAAATCTCGTGATTTTAATTATTTTTTTGAGAAAATAGTATCGTTTTCTAAAAATATTTGAGAAAAAAATGTTTTGCAACTTTTTCAACCATGTTTACAACTCGGATATTTTAAAAAAAGTAACGAAAAATATTTTCTGAAATTTGCAACCGTTTATTGCAAAGATGTATTTTGCCAATATTTTTAAATTAAAAATATTTTCGAAAATTGATAAAACCATAAATAATTTTATAAAAGGCAGTATTTTTGATAAATTGCCAAAATATTATTATTCAGTCGACCTAAATTAAAACCAAAAGGTAGTTTTGTAAGTTATATGACCTTAACAATTTTTGATATATATAACAATTAATTAGATGCACTGGTTATATGCTAGTTATATACTCCTTCCGACCCTCAGAATTTTTATCGTTTTTTAGAGAGTGTCCGGCACGCACTCTAAGATGAATAAAAATTATAGTTCAATAACCTTTTTTTAAAAATTTCTTTTTCTGAATAAAAGTTTAAACACTCTTTTTTATTTAGAAAAATATTTTTAAAAAAAAGTTATAGAAATATGCTTTTTATTTACCTTAACATGCGCGCCGGATATTTTTTTAAAAACTATAACAATTGGGAGGGACTAAGGTAGTATAAAAAAAGTTGATTTATTGTTTTTTTAACTAAAAATGGTCATTATCATGAAGCATTATTATCTATGCTGACAAGCTGTGCGAAATTTTTAAAAAGTTCATAATTTTAGTCACTACAAAAAAAACAGGTAAATATGATCGGTTAAAAATCGGTTATATTTAGTTAAATTTAATCATTTTCGGTCGTATTTAGGTTAAAAATCGGTTGAATTTAGTTAAATTTGATCATTTTCGGTCGTATTTAACTAAATACGACCGGTTTTTGGACCGGTCGCATTCACTCGAGTTATATTTAGTAAATCGGTCGTATTTAGCATACGCGCAGCTAAATTCGACCACTTAAATTCGACCGAAAGCGGTTGAATTTGTGTTTCACCTAAATCTGAAAATTCCGCCCAAAAAATTTGAATTTTTGAAAAAAAATAAAAAATCCGCCTAAACTATAAATTCGACCGTATATGATTAAAAAATAGTTCTAAATTTGACCAAATGCGGTCAAGTTAAAGAGCACATGATTTTAAAAAAAAAACTGGCTGAAAAAATCGTAGATTCTGGTGAGCTGTAAAAAATAGCAACCATTCCAATAACCAGATTACAATCTTTAATATCCTCGTTAGTATGCTTACAAACACAATCCCACAATCCTGCTCTCAACACTCTCCGAAAAGTTTAAAAAATCGAGAAATTGGCATTTAAGCCTTATCATACTATTGCAGAAACCCAAAAGCTATTCCTTTCATATACAAACTCCGAAGCCAGTGCCTACATACTGATTTCGTTAGCTCCGCCTCCCGGAGAAGTTCAGCGGCGTCGGATGACCGGAAACATCCGTCGGCGGCGCGAAATGCGGCATGTTCGGCTTCGGTATAACGGCTTCTTCTTTGTTCCGACCTCCACTGAGTACTCCTCATCGGAATCGAGTTTGATAAAGTCGGTCAGCGTTGGCGATTCGGCGACGAGTCATTCAGCATCGTCGATTCGAGATTACATTTTTATTGAATTGTTATTTATATTGGTTAGATTTATAGATGCATATGTGTGTGTTTTTATGGAGAGAGAGAAGAAGAGGGGGGAGGGAGCAGTGAGAAGTGAGAAGAGGGGAGCAGGGGAGGAGGGGGCAAGGGTGGGAGGGGGACGGGGTTAGGGGCTTTAAAGTTAATATATATTGTTTTTTAGTTTTTTTATATAGAGTAAAATCAACTTTTGGATTATGTTTTAGCGCTTAAATTTGACATGTTGGATCTAAATCACCCGGATCGTTGTTGTGGTCAGGTTAAATACGACCGCAGTCAGTTAAATTTAGGAGTGTCAATTTATAAGTCAGTTTACATATTACATATTTTTTGTTATGATAAAATTCGGAAAATTTCTATAAAAAATATTGTTATTTTTTGAACTTTTCTTATAATATTATAATATTATAATTTATTTTAACAACTCATTATTTTGATAAAAAAAATGAAATTGTAATTTTGATTGATTTTATGATAAATTTCATTAACAAAATTGTGCGGTGAAATTTAGAATTATATTCAATTATACTTTATTTTTTAAAATAATTGATATCTAATGATAAAAATACATATATTTTTCCTAAAATTTTTATCATTCATAAACATTTTTTAAAAATTCGAAACATCGATATTGGACTAACACTAATAAGAAGTATTAGTCAAACTACTAGTTGACCGTTAAAATAGCAAACCAAATACATTTTATTTTTTTCTAAATTTTTTATTTTATCACTAAAATATATAAATATTGACATCCGTAAGGTTGGATCATTCATAAACATTTTTTTAAAAATCGAAATATCGATATTGGACCAATACTAGTAAGAAGTACTGATCAAGATATTATTTGACTGTTAAAATAGTAACTAAATACATTTAATTTTTTTCTAAATTTTTTATTATATCACTAAGATATAAACATCTGTAAGGTTGGATCATTCATAAATATTTTTTTTAAAAATCGAAACATCGATATTGACCTAACACTAGTAAGAAGTATTGGTTAAACTACTAGTTGATTGTTAAAATATCAAACAAAATACATAATTTTTTTTCTAAAATTTTTATTATATCACTAAAATATATAAATATTAACATCTGTAAGGTTAGATCATTCATAAATATTTTTAAAAAAATCGAAACATCGATATTGTACTAACACTAGTAAAAAGTACTAGTCAAAATACTATTTCACTGTTAAAATAGCAAACCAAATACATTTTATTTTTTCTAAATTTTTTATTTTATCACTATAATATATATATATATTGACATCTGTAAGGTTGTACCATTCATAAACGTTTTTTAAAAAATCGAAACATCCATATTGGACTAACATTAGTAAGAAGTAATGGTCAAAGTACAATTTGACTGTTAAAATAGTAAATTAAATATATTTATTTTTTTCTAAATTTTTTTTTATATCACTAAAATATATAAATATTAACATCTGTAAGGTTGGATCATTCATAAATATTTTTTAAAAAAACTAAAATATCGATATTGGACTAACACTACTAAGAAATACAAGTACTATTTGACTATTAAAATAGTAAACCAGTTACATTTATTTTTTTCTAAATTTTTTATCATATCACTAAATATATAGATATTGACATATGCAAGGGTGAATCATTTATATAGGACTTTTTACTAGTAAGAAGTATTGGTCAAAATACTGATTAACTATTAAAATAGCAAACTAAATTTATTTATTTTTTTCTAATTTTTTTATCATATCACTAAAATATATAGATTTAATATATGTTTGCCAAACAGCTCGGTTTACGAACAACTCTAATAAAATTTTTGTGCACTCATTTTGATCCAACGGTTGGAGTACAAAGTTATCAAGTTACTTAATTATTTTTTAAAAAAATAAATTCTGAAAATAATAAATATAACTGAATGTAGTTATAATAAACTAATACAACTGTTTTTTTACAAAATTTATAATTTTCAGAAATGCGGGAAACTACCCCTCAATTTTGCAACTATTTTTCTAAAAGCCAAAAATTTCCCACCATTTCAAAATATCAAATTCGACCCAAACTGATTGAATTTATAAATGGCAAAAAAATTGGCTTGCGGTAAAGTTCCCCCCATTTTTTTGGTAAGACTAAATTCGACCGGATACGGTGGAGTTTAGAAGTACGGCTAAATTCAACCGCATATGGTCGAATTTGCTGTTAAATTCGACCGCCTAAATACGATTGTACATAAATATGACCGCATGCGGTTGAATTTAGCCGTGTCCTTTATATTCAACCAAAAACGGATGAATTTGATGTTGGTTGTATTTGTGCAGTTTTATTTAGTCTTGTTTTCTTGTAGTGAGTGTAATATTACGCATAATTCGTTGGAATATAAGATGCTAATTCTTTTCTGCATTTTATTTAAACCTATCATTTCAAGATTATGGTATCAATTCTTGTGGATTTATTCCATTAGAGACCATCTTTAAAACCTTTTTGCACGTTTTTCTCCATTAATTTAATTATTCTGCGATTGTTTTTTGTGAAAGAGGCTCCATTGCAAGGAATTGTTTGATGCACCTAATTAAATTTACTTGAAATAACATTTAAAAGTAGGTATACACAAACAAAGGTGGTTTCATTCTCTGTAGCATTGAATTAAAAAGAGGGCAGGAAAGGTATGCTGCCAACACTTGCCAGATTAGAGAAGTAAGAGCGCAGCATTATATATGGCCCCCTGTGCCCTGTACAAACACATATCTAACCTAAGCAATAACACAATGGTTTCCAAGGCTTGCTATGGGATTCATGGAACCAACTCCGTCGAGCCTGCTGCACTGTTTGGGTGCTACAATCCCCTCCTACTAATGGCTCTGCTGCCTCAACTGATAGCCGTTGACGATTCGCAACCTCAAAATTCTATTACTATCTTTAAGCAAATCTTTCTACATTTTTGGACTTTAAACAAAAGAACAAGATTCTATGCAATAGAATTTCAACAAGTATGACCCCAGGTTTCTAGATCACATTTTTTTACCGTCACGTTTCATTTTTGAATTAGTATTCGTTTTCTTCGTTTATCTGCTAATTTATTTCATTTTCATAAAAAGCATTGATGTGTCACTTGAATATTGGCCTCTTTGGCATAACTCACAAAATGACCACACGTAATATATTCTATACTGACTTCTAAGGACTCTAGTAGAGACCACCATTATTACATGCTTATATTGTAAAACAAGTTTCTTCTTTATATAGAGAGTTGCTAATGTACCCTCATATTATCAATTTTAGTCACAACATTTCTCGAAAGAATGGGAGAGGAAACAAAGGCAGAGCTGTGGGAAGGCAGAGTGAGTGCCAGACTAATCGACACAAAAGCAGAAAATGTATGGTCACTTCTTGTCCAAGATTTTTGTAGCGTTCACAAATGGCTTCCAAGTATTGATGAATGTTACAAAGTTGAGGGAGTTTATGGGCAGCCAGGCCTCATCCGTTACTGCGGAACAACCAGGACATCTTCATCTGATGGCAGTGATGAGCCCATCACCTTGTGGTGCCATGAGAAGTTGTCAGAGATTGATGAGATTCAACGGTGGTTAAGCTATGAGATAATGGAAAATAACATGGGGTTTAAGATGTATAAGTCTACTTTTCAGGTGATGCCGTTGGAGGATGGTGATAAAAGGGGTTGTGAGATCAAGTGGTTGTTTGTTGCTGAACCTGTTGATGGTTGGAAGTTTAAGGATTTGGTTTGGTATCTTGAATCATCTCTTCAAGCCATGGGCCAAAGAATGGAGAAAGCTTTGCAATCTACTAATTAATTAGTTCGTGTTTTCAGATAATGATTATGTATTGTGCATCTAATCTTGATTATTACATAACTCATAAGTGCCTTGTAACTGTCACTCTCAGATCTTCAATTTTCTGCTTCAAGGTAATAATGGATGGATACATAAACTGCAGCTTAACTTGGTTCCTAATCTGAACTTGTATAATGATCATTTTGTTTTTGTTTTGGCACTAGAGTAAATGTATCTTTTCAACCTCAAATTCAAAACTAGAAACTGAAACGAGTGGTTCAAATCCACACTAGTTAAACTCAAATTACCACTTAATTTCTTCAAATACAAGTGCTTGATAGTCCAAACAAACAAATATTGTAAGTTCCATGGCCAGATTACTAAATTAGATTTTGTGTTAAATTTTACATGTAGTGTTTTATTGTCAAGCAGTGTTATACCTAAATACAATTAAGAAAATCAGCACGAATCGATCTAATCGGAAATTTTGTTTTGGAAGAAACATTAAGAAAGTAGACGAGGTAGTTGTAACTATCAAATACAGTGTATGCCTTTGAACCAAGGTAAACCTGTAAACTTGATTGGGGGAGAAGAAGTTGCGTAAAGTAACAAAAAGAAACATGGTTCGGTAGTTAACTAGTTATCATCAACGAACTAGGACACTTCAGAATCAGAATCAGACAAAAGGGATTCCAAGTGTGTTGGGGACACTCTTATTACTTTGACAGGCCAGTACGCCCCCATGCAAGGACTGAAAGCTCACCCTTGGAGGGTGATATTACCACCACGTTATTCTGCTATGTTCTTTGGTCCATACTTTTATTTAATTTTGTGAGTTTCAATTTGGACCATCCGTCGTCATTGTCAATCTTGGCATCAATTTGGACCACATTCTTTAGTTCAAAGCATCAATTTTGGTCCACATTCTTTGGTTCAAAGGGAAGAAGTCAGAAGAGTGGACTACTACATCTACCTGCATATTGTCTTTGTCTTAAAGAGTACTAGCAACACCCAGCTCGTTTTCTTTTTCAAATATATAAAACTACATACTACAATACAAGTCCATATTGATACATCCGAATTTTGATGCATCAAATCCCATAAGAAATAAACCCAGCATGAAAAACCTATACAGACTATATTGCATTATAATTATAGTTTCACCAGAGACTATCAATGTCTGTAAGAATGCTAACGCTTAACCTTTTTTCCATCCAATCGATGATATCCTGGGCAATTTCTTCACGCTCAGGCTCGAAAAGAAGATCGTGAAGAAATCCTTCATATAGTTTTATGTCCTTGAACTTGGATGGTGCTTCATTGTACAAATCCTGAGAAGCCAGTGGATCGGTAACTTTGTCAGCACTTCCATGGAGGACGAAGAACGGGACGGTAACATATTTGAAGTTCCGCATAAGGTAGGAGGAGATTCGGAGAATTTCATGTCCTGTTCGAATCCTCATGGGTCCAGTGTAGACCAATGGGTCAGAATATTTGGCCACAAGTGCTGCAGGATCTCTGGAAACTGGAATTCCTCGTTTGTTAGCACCTTTGAACTGGTACTTAGGAGCTAGCAATGAAAATAATGGAGCTACAGCCTGCATTATAGACATTTATAAGATATGACTATATAATTCAAGAAGAAAATAGATTCTCTTTAGTTCCAAGTAAAACAAAAAAATCACCTGGCAATATGAATTATTTAAACACTACAAACATGTATCCATTTATAATGTTCAAACCATCCTACTTCTCCGATGTCTAAACTTGATGGCACATAGGGTTTCAAATTTAGAGGTAACGGAAATTACTGAAACTTAATCGCTCTGAGATTAACTACTACGGATTGAACTTGGTGTATTACACAGCTCATAATGCTTCTATTCTTTACCTCCTTTTACCTCTAGTCTAGAGAAAAAGGGTGTTGAGCTCAATCTCAGATAGTTACCTGAGGGTAAAGTGCCACACCTATTTTTAGCTCTATTTAAATTAATAGCTAAAATAATGCTACTTAGTTTTCACTTGCAAATCTTGTGCGGAAACTAGGTGACAGGTGATTATAGACAGCATCTACTGTACCAAATAGAACTCTCGTTCAATTGCTCTGCCTTAATCAAGATTTTTTTTAAGTATGAATTCTGAATAAAAAAGACTAACAAAAAGACTTGCATAGATATAAAGTAGGTGTTTACAGAAATTTTCCAGTCTTCTTCAAATAAAACTATGTTTGAAATATTCATTCTTATTTATGCCCGCCTCCAGGTGTTTTAAATTAGAGAGGAAACTTCTTTAAAACAAAAGATATAATGACATTAGAACGAAGTAGGAACACAACCAGTGTACAACAACACAATAAGATCGATAACTAATTATATTACATGAATTCACATTATAAATACAGATTTAAGCAAACTAAGAACTTACTCCAACAATAGGATGTGCTGGTTTAACCCGCAGAGCTGGTGAAGTCAAAATAATTCCTTCCACCATTTTTTCAATATGTGGATAAGAAGCTGCCTGATTAAAGGAGGATACTTTCAGATTAGCTTGAGAAAAAAAAAGTTATCTATATATATATATATATATATATATTTATTTAAAAGTACCTTCAGAACCACAGAACCTCCGGTAGAGTGACCATAAAGGAAACACGGTACTCCAGGGTACTCAAATCTAATCTTTTCCAAGAAAGCCCCCTGTTAAATGGAAGATTGAATAAATTCATTGCAATTGACAGGAAAGAAGCTACTTTTAAAACACAATGCAACTATCTAATCGATGTTCCAAGGACAAGTTCTACTAAAACCCAAGAGGGGTAGGAATCAGGTTCACTTGGATTAAAGTAAGTCTGTATGGGGAAAAGAGATTCACATACCAAAATTAATGTATCTAAATATCAGATTTGTTGAGAACGATACAGGGTTGATAAGAAAACAACAGAAGGAACTCACAGTATCTGACACAACATGATCCAGTGAAGGTACATAACCATGCAATCCATCGCTCCCACCATGACCTATAAGAACATTGAATAAAATTACGAACACTCGAGTTAATTAGATACAAATGGGAGGAAATTTCTTAATCAAGTTATCAATGGCAATCAACAGAAAAGAAAGATTTTGGGTGTTTTTATGGTTCCCTGAATACATTTTGGCTTCCTGGGATTGGGAATTTAAAACTTCACACAAACTAATTACTTTTGGTCATAAAGTAACAGAAATCAGAGGGGCTGCACACAGTAATTCCAAATGTTACTGAGCAATAAATATATGAGACAATCTCATGGAAAGAAAGGTAGGCGGCCCGCAGTGGAAGTCTGTACATATCTAACTGCCAGAGTTATTGTACTACTCGTATAGGTGGAAGCATACACAGTTCAATATCAAAAACATGCGCAACCAGTAATACCTATCCAGTCCATTGCATACACCCCAAAATTGCATGAGTTCAGTTGTCGTGAAAAATCAGCATATCTTCCACTGGAAGCAGACAACACAGGATTTGTAAGGTAATCATTAAGATAATAATAAAGGTAAATTAAGTAAAAACAAAACCGAACTCTTGAAATATGACCTATAAGATATTACCTGTGCTCATTAAGACCATGTATGATAATCAGAATAGCCCTGAAACACAAACAATGGCTCATAAGAGAAGTAAATGGAGCTGAAAGGAAAAGAAAACAAGAAATGTATGGCTATATGAAAGAAATTATATAAATTTTAATTTTCTTTAAAACTACAGCACAAAAACCCCTCGTTCAGTTAAAAAACCTGAAATTCCTTCATATATTAGCAGGATCAACATATATTACACTAGCCAAATGTTGCAGAAGCATACTTAAAGCGTCTGAGCACGGTTTACAACCAGCAGAGACACCAAACCCTATAGAGGAATGATTGAGGAAAGCATGGTGCGTACAAGCAGAGAAACTCAATCATGAATCTAGAAGCAAAATTGATAAATTAGCCTATCTAGTTAACCCCTTGCTCCCGAGTTTTAATTAGGAAGGAAAGCAAGTGGTGGGTGAGTAAAGTAGTTTCACTTGCATTCATATTTGTGCTCCCGAGTTTTTAAAATGAGCGAAAGCAAGTGATAATGAATATAAATTTAACAAACTTTCATTCCAAAACTTTCATTCCAAAAATGGATGAAAGTACTTTACCTCCTTACCACTTACTTCCTTCCCTTTAAAAAACTCGGGAGCGAGTTGTAAGTCTTTATGGAACTCATCTTTTTAGTAAGCAGTGCCCATAGAAACGTATTCCACAAAAAAGTACTAAGAATTTATGGCTCTAAAAAAACAGACGTAGCAATACAACTAAAACACGCGCATGTAGTTCAGGACATGTACATCCTTAATTTTTCATAAACAATGAAAAATATTTCAGTCCCTCTAGGACTTTACATGTTACATATTCTCCATTTGGCAAAAACAATATTCTTGTGCAAATACATAACATGTATCAAAGTCATTACTTGGGTAATTAGTACAACCAGAGTCTAATCATTCAACATTAAGGTATTTATTCTTGAATAGAATCTTTTTTCTTTTCTTTTTTTGACTAATTTGGCTTATATGCCTTACAATTGGGTATCTGTTCTAACAAATCTCGGGGGTGAGCGAGAATCGAACCCAAAACCCGGTACGACAAGAGATAAGCCATTAACCACTTGAATCTTTAAAAATGTATAATTAGCACTTCAAGTTCAATAATAGTGAATGACACCTTATTCATGGTTAAGATATACATATATTGTTTGCTAAACAAATATTTTGTAGCCTAGTAATATATAAGCAATCCAGCAGCCTTGATACTGAATTATACAATTTAAACATATTAACCAATTATTGACACCAGTCAAATGATCAACCCTTCACAACTGCAGATAAGTTTAACTTTTAGCTTCAGTACTATATCATCTGAGTGTACTTGTTGCCACTTGGCAAAATACAAAGTAATGTTGCAAATACCAATAAGACAATAGCTACTTACTGGATGATATCAGCAACATTGCAATGTCAGATGTAGTGTTTCAAAATTTATATACACCATGAAATGACGACTAATATGGAATATACTTCCACGATGACTGAACACATTTTGATACTGTTATTTGGATTACTAAGCACATGGTATAATATTGACCAGCAGCTTTGGAAGGCACATAATTTGTTTCTACCACTATTGCCATTGGTTTCAACTTTCAAATTTCAGCTTCGTATTTAGCCATACTAACATCTAATTAAAACCTTCCTGATAAACTATTCTTTCAGTCAAGTGTTTTCTCATATATTTAACCACAAACACACCCAGCTTGGTGTCAAACGACAAAACACTTGGTTCTCTGAAATTAGGAAGCTAACTAAAATCATTGACGATCAGTGACAAACTGTTATGTTAATTTTCATCCAAATTCATGACAAAAAATGAGAATCGTGCTCAGAAATGATAAACATCTAAACATTTTTAAAACAATATTTGCTTGAGACTCTCATACCTAATAAATCATCCTAAAACAAAAGAATTGCTAATGGGATTGTTGATTCTCTCATCTTTTGACGAAGTTGATGAATCTCTATCATTATTTTTTTAAATACTAGGGAAGAAGTCAGGGTTAGAGTACAAAAGATATCAGCACAAAGTACAATTTGAGGCCTTTGCTCCAATCAAGTAATTCATGCATAGCAACCTGTTCAAATAAATTGTATTCTAGAAGAAAAACCCTACATGACTCTTCCAAACACTGTAAGGCAAGAGTCAAGTCTACATAACAACATATCTGTACAACCCAAAAAATTCAACAAGCATAACCATATATCCAGTTAAGTTTGTTCTTGCAGAAGAAAGCCAAAAAAACACAATGAAATATTGTAAATTTCTTTAACCATATACCAAAAAGTAAGCTCTTCCGTTCTAGTAACTCTAGTACCCATCCAAAATATCATCATCCCCTCTACAATCTAACCATAAGCAAAATCTCCATCACTAATTCCTTCATAACCACCAAAATAACAGTTTTTTATTTCAACTGACTCCTAATCAAATAGAACACAGAAATTTACCTTATAGAAAGCATTTACATGATCTTAAAAACATTAGCACATAAATGCACAAACAAACAACTCATCTAACTTTCACTCTAACATTCCACAACTAATACATTTTCTTCGTAAATCATTGTCTAGCTAAACACAAACAATTTAGGCATCTCAATTATAATAAATTACAAATTCACACACACACACACACACAAATGGGACTAATTTATACTGTAAACAAATGAAAGAAGCGACCTTACTTCATTTCACCGAAAACCGGAAGCCACGAGCGGCAAAACAGAGCGTTTCCTCTATTTCCATAAAACAACGACGTCGTAGACTCATAAAATTCACTCTCATCGCCACCTCTAACCGTTTTAAAACCCTCAGCGAGCGCTCTCCGCCGCAGAATATCCTCCTCCTCTCTCCGAACCGCAAGCTTCCTCTTCGACGACGTCGATCCCGCAGAAGTCGGTGACAAAGGCGGAGACGCCGACGACGAGAGGCGGTGTCGCCGTAGAACCAAAATGAACCACAGTAAAATCGATTGCACGAAAATCAACGATCGCCGGAGCGATTCGTAGCGCGGTAATGATCGCCGGAGATTCCTGAACACCGGAATTATACGGCCGCTTGCGCCGGAGGTTAGTTCTTCGATTTGTACAGCTTCCATGGCTACAATAGAATGGAAAGTTCTAAAAGTATAGATACAAAAGAATATACGTGTAGTCTGTTTCGGTATAGATTACAGGAAAAAGTGATCTGTATTAGTAAGGATAATAATTCAATTACGCGTATGGACTGTGGAACGATATTATTTATTTGGAAATGTCCGATTTTATCGATTAATTCCTGATTTGATTATCTTTTATATATAATTAATTTTATTTTTGAAATTAGTATATATTATAAATAAATTATTGGATATACAATATAATTTTAATCAAATTTAAATAACTGTAAATATATATATAACATAATTATGTATTAACTTATAATCATTAATAAAAAAATATTAAAAATTAAATATAATTTAAAATTATAAAAAAATATTCAAACTTTGATTCAGATTGATTTCAAACCGTTACCGTCATCACCGATCTTTTCCAATTACGTATTTTTAGTTTTTATAACATTGTTATTGTTATTATTACTAAAAACAAAAAAGAGAGGTCTGGTTGTGTGCGACGCGGTGTATGGAGTTATTGTGGAAGTGGACACTTGGGATTTTGTGGTGTGTTGATTTTGTTTAGACTGATTTGGTTGCTTGCGGATTAATTGGGATTGACGAGTTTTGTGGACTAAAAAGGATTGACCGGTGGACTTCGCAGGCTCCAGGTATATTGTGGGCGGCTTGGAAGATAAGGTCTGTTTCATTGATTTGAATTTTGGGTTGCTTCGTCTTTGTCGCCAAAGTGTCGTATAATTGATTGTTTTGAATTTTTTTAGTGAATAAGATCGAAAACACAATTATCGGCATCAGCACCTGCTACCAGGTAGGAGACCATCTTAAACTTTTTTTGCGAATAATTTTTTAATTTTTTTTGTTAATATTCTAATATTGTCGCAGTCCTCTCGTAAATTATTCGTCCATTTGATTATTGTAATGTGTAAGAATGTTTTCAACAAGGATTGTCAAAATAATTGTTAATTTTTGACAAATCATTATTTAATTAATCAATTTTTTCTAATACTAGATTATAACCCGTGCTTTGCATACAGGTATTTCAAAATTTATTTAATAAAAATATTTAAATTAATTTTTTAAATAAAATTGAATAATGTGATTCCGAAAGATTAAGTTATTTATATAATAAGTGTGTTACATTTATATATTATGATAAATTTATTTAAAAAATTACCTATGTTATTTTACATGTTATATATTTTGTGAGATCGTTTTTACAAATAAATCTGACAAAAAATAAAGTTTATCTCAAATTTGTAATAAAAACTTACCATAAGTAACACAATCCATATTTAAAGTTGTATTACTAAGTTTTTATAATTAAAACGGATCATAATAAGTAAATGGATCTTTTATAAATCTAGTATGGATACCAAACCTTAAAATGGATAGTCCGTTGGGTAAAATTAATGTTAAAAATCATATTCAAACCAAAATATGGATACAAAATCTTAGGAAACGGTTATCCATCAATTTATAATATATATATATATAGATGTGCTCGGGTGTACATTTAAACACCAAATTACACGAGTTTGGAGCATTTTTATTGAACTTCTAATTATAAATAATAACTTAAAACTCGTGCGTGATCACACATATTTTTTTGAATATTATATTATTTTTTTAAAAAAATTGAATTCAATTCTTAATTTTGTTCATTTAAAACTTTAAATGATATGACTTCATTATAATTATATTAGTAGACGTATATGTTTATAAGTGTTTAGAACATTTAAACTTATTTAAAGTGATAGCATTGGTAAGGGAGAATATTATTATAACGAAATTATCATTTTATTGAGAGTAGAAATATTATATCTCCATTATGTTCGGACCGTAAAAAATATTAATTTAGCATGGTGATTACTTAATCGATTAACTATAATTTTATAAAAGATATTTAAAAAAGACAATATTACTGATTGAACGATATAGTTTTATTGATAATTTTATGTGTATTTTAAAAAAAAATTATTATATTTTAATTAAAATTTGATTTATTAGTTCACATCAATAGGATACGAATTATACTTAGTCTAATATTAATTTGATTAATTTCGGATTGGTGGTTTATATTATTTTATTTTAGCCTGATATTCAATATATCGACCAAATCAAACTAATTATTTTTAGTTTAATTTTATTTTTCTAATAGTCTGGATCAATAAGATAATTTTGTTTTAGACTGAATAATTACTATATATGATTTTATTTTTGTTGGCCGAATAGTATTTTTATTTTAGTTTTGTATTAGTCTGAATCAATTGTATAATGTATTTTTTATCCTGGATAAATAAAATATATTATTTTGTTTATCAAGTTCATAAGTATAATTTTTTTAGGAGGATGGATAGTATTATTATTTTATCTTAACCCGATTCACATGATATATCAACAAAATCTTAATAAAAAAATTTATCGTAGGTAACCCGCAGCCGCTACCCTTCGAGTGTGCACTGTGTAAACCCTACGGGCTCACGTAATAGTCTGCAAACCACGTGAACCAAGGTAAACCGCATTAAGCGACAGACTCTGTCTCATGAGACATAATCATAAATTCTTCTTCCGTGGGTTCAAAAAATATAAATTGGTAGAAGAAGTTGAATTTAATATAAGTTATAATGATATAGAGTTCGGTATAAAATAGAATTGAAATTGGTAAAGTAATAGAGTAAGTTGACTTCAATATCAATTAGAATTAGAATTGATCGACTCAATAATTAGAATTAGAATAATTAAGTGAGGGTAATTAAATAATTTCAGTAAATATCGACCGACCAACTACCAAATTTTTAATGTTTCGTCTATTATAATTTAGTATAGATGATGAACCCACTTCATCCCTTGCATGTACAATAATTTAATTAATAAAAATGTTATAACTCATTAAAGTTAGTAATTATTATGTGTCCTTAGACACAAATTAAAAAGACCTTATATTAATTTTTTATTTTATCTCTATTCAATGTCAAATTTGCAACATTCCGCTCCCAATAGTTAGCGAGCAACTTCTGAAAGTTGCTTCCGTGATCCTTTAAATTAGATTATATATATATATTACTATTATATAAAATATGAAATATTAAAAAATTTGGTACGATACTTGTTTTTTGGTAAACGCTGATTTTATCGAATTACCCTTAATTATAAACTTTTATTAACCTTATTAATAGAATTATAATAAAAAAATACATATACAAATTTAAATATTAGTCAGGCATAGTATGATGCATTTCCGGCCCGATTTACAGTTGTTATATCAAACTGTTTAAAAGGTTCATGAATTTCGGTTATAAATGATCAATCACAATTCACAACAATGGTACGGGAGCTGGGGAAGTCAAAAGATCAACAATTTTATTTCGATCAATGATCTAAACTATCGGGTTCTTTGTTTCATCAAATTCTCCTTTCCATTATTCACAAAAAATGAGGTTTATAGAGTTCATAAGCTAAAAAATCGATTTTTTCACAAGTGATTTTTATGTTCAAGACTTTGAGACATATTAAAATCAAACGGAAGATAATTTGTGGCCTAAAATAAAATTAATGTATATTATGGTTTGGACAAAAATAAATATTAAAGTTTGATTATTGTTTATTAAAACTAAACTAAATATAATTTATTGACGTATAATATATCTAGCAGCCTAAATTAAAATTAATATATATGATGAGTCAATATTAGAAAATAGAACTCTATACTTTTATACTATATTATTATTATTATACTTCGTATAATAAAAGTGGTAGTCAATAAAGAATTATACGATAAAATTTATTATTATTATATAAAAGACGACGTAACATTCAATTGATATGGTCTTTTCTTCAATTATACAATTTTCTTTCCTTAATTTTTTTTAATATTTTACTCAATTGCCCCTAATTAATATATAACCAATTACCTTAATTAGTAAAATACGTTGCCTTTTTTATTTTCACCAACTAAACAACTATTTCTCTAAAAATATTTTAGACAATTCCTTTTAATCTATATCTTTTTTAAATAAAACATGTTGCCTTTTTTATTTTTCCCAAATAAAAAAAATCTTTCTCTAAAACTGTTATGGACAATTCTTTTTAATATATACTGATTATCTATTTATCAATGTATACAATATTTAATAGACGAAATATTAAAAATTTGGTAGTCATTCGGTACTCGCTAAAGTTACATAATTGCCCAACTTAACTAATTTATTATTTTAATATAATTATCTTCTGTACTATTACAAAATAATGGACGGAAAAAAGCGTTTTATCGTGAATCATATAAGGTTCATGTTCACGATTTTAAAACTAATATTGATAAACCAAATCACCAACGAAAATTGAACTAAACATATTTTCCCTTGGGATAGTTCTCCAACAATGATAGGAAATTGTTACGGATGGGTGTTGAGCCTATATTTTTTAGTGAGTTTATTAAATTATATTTTTCTAAAACCTAATTATAATAAAATAGGTATTATAATATAATAAAAGATATATTCTGTTTTATTTATTCAGACATATTTTCAGTTTTAACAAATATAATTAATAAAATATTAACATTAAAATAACAATTATTTAAAACAATCGTGCATCGCACGAGTTTAGACTTAACATTAGAAGTTTGATAGTGAGTCCGTAATTGCTGAAATTACTTCATTGCCCTCATTTAATTAATTTATTATTTTGACATAATATCTTATATAATATTATCGTTAAAAATTATAAAACCACTAAAATAAAGTATGAGACGGTATTTGGGTAAATATAGATGGTGTTCGGGCTAAACTAGAATTATAGATACTACTAATACTATTGATGATGTCAAAATAATTATATTATTGATCCGAGACGAAAAAATATTTATTTTGAGAAGTCGACAAAAATTGACAAATTCATGACAATTTACCTACTTTAATGGATAGTCAATTAAAAATGTCTTATCACATTAATTTCGGTAACATCCCTGCCACCGCAGCTAGAAATGCTATAGGTATATTGAATAAAGAAATGCTATCACTAAGTTATTTGAGAGAAAATTTTATTAATTTTTCAAATAATTTAAATTAATATCACAGTATGTTGAGATCTTGTGAAGGATAAAAATATAATTTTTTCATATTGCGATGTTATACTTTAACTAGCTTAAAATTCGTGCGATACACAGATCACATAATTTTTTTTAATAATATATAATTTTTTAAAAAATATTTTAAATTATTAATTTATTTATTTTTATGATTTTAAGTGATATACTTCATGATAATTATACGAACACACACACATATATATATATATATATATATTCATAGTTTTTTTGAATAGTTAAACTTATTTAAAGTAATAGCCTCAGTACCGGGAAAAGAATATTATTATATTGACTTTATTTTTTTGATTAAAATTATAATTTCTTCATTATGTTGAACCTTAACAAAAAAATTATGTTAACGAGATTATTACTTAAATGATTAAGTATTAGAGCTATTTGAAAAAGACAATATTATTGATTGAAAGATATAATTTTATTAATGATTTTATGTGTGTATTAAAAATAATAATTTTATTTTAATTAAAAGTTAATTTTCAGTTCAGATCAATATGATACAAATTATGCTTAATCTAATATAATTTAATTTATCCCGGATTATTGATTTACATTATTTTATTTTAACTCGAGACCCATTACTCCGACCAAATTGCATATATACCTAGTTCTATTATAGTAACATGGAAAATAGGTGTATTATTGGTAAAGTAGTCCAGATGTTAAATTGATATTTGTTTTGTTCAGATATTCAAGAAAATACAGATAAAAAATAAGAGAAAAAAAGAAACCCTGTCAAACTTACGAAAAAGGTAAGAAAAACTTTTTAAAACTTTTGCTTAAATATACGGTAATGTAATAATTTAAAAACTGTTATCATCTTAAATATTACAATAGCATTATTGTTTTAGTCCGGTTGGAGTATTATTATTTTTAGTCTGAACGGGTATACATTATTTTATTTTACTTCCGTGTCATTATATCGACCATGTAATGCAGGCTTTATTTTACCATATGGGCCATTTGTGTTTTTAAGGCTAATTTCCAACTACCACAGTGAATTGTGGTCTAGCAGGGGTGTAATCAAACCTAGCCGTGTTATGTATTCTCAGATTTGGTTCGAGTTTGATTTAATATGTTCGGACTTGAGCTCGAGTATGAGTTCGATCGAACTTTAAACTACAAGCTCGAAACTTAGCATATAAAAAGTTTGATAAGCTCGAGTTTGACTTAAAAACTGGAATCAAATATTGAAAAAAAATTCAAAATATGATTGTCTCCCGTTGGATTCGATTAAATATATAGAATACAAATATGATATTAAATATTAATCTATTTATATTAAAAAAAATTGAATACAATAAGGGTTCAATAAAACTCGTGAACATTACGAATATTACGAGCCGGGTAATTTAAAACTCAAATTCTAGGTGGTAAAATATTCGAATAGTTCGAGTTCGAACTCAGCTCGATTATTACCGAATCAAATTTAATTATATGACGAGTCGAGATCGAGTAGGTGACCCAGAGTTTTACTTGTATATGCCGGACTCTAGCAGCATATAAAAAAGAACATGTCCCTTGGGTAGGGTATCAGCTTTGCTTTGATTGTTTGTTTAGTCAATAAAATCCTTAAGATATTTCCTCGTTCAGACCGGTTAAAGAATATTCCTTGTACTCATGATGTGGTTATAAGAATAGAAGAGCATCCATTCATCATCATTCCATTGCATAATGAAAAGCAAGCGAGGGTCAGAACTGAATATATGGTCATAGGTCTGTGGCCGATTCTTGTTGGCAAAGAGCCTGACTTGATATGATTAATGGGCACAGCTCTTTTTGACCTAATTACTGGACACCACGCCCATAAGTTTGACAACACATAAAAACGCATTAAGAACCGGATAAATTTTGGGAGACTGGGGCAAAGGTGTTGCTCTGGTTTTACTTCCTTCTGAACCTTGAAAATTATATGGAGCCAAAAACTAGTGCCCTGACAACAATTTACTTGTATGTATGGAGCCAAAAACTGAATATATTGAGGGTATAATTATATTGCATTTTGTAATTTGTAGTTAATTTTGACATGAAAGTTAAAAGTTGAGGAATGAAGTACACACCTCATATACAAATTGTTGGTTCTGTTTCATAACGTTATGTAGTCCCTGGTAGAGGTGGCCAAACGTGCGGGTTCGAACCGCACATTCGGGACCGGCTCGTACAGAAATCGTAAAATATTCGGCCCGATTCGGGCCGGTTCAAACCCGCACAACCCGCCGAAAGAAGCGAACCGAATACGAATTTAATTTTAAAAAACCGGAACCGGTACTAACCCGCACGACCCGCACAGGCGAAGCCCGCGTGAGCCGCACGAACTGTGCAACCCGCACAGCCCGCACGGCATCTACACTTCAGCCAACCATAATCGAAAACTCATCTCAATGAGGCTTCCAGGTGCCACATAAGAGGGGAGGAAAAGAAGCAACCAACTATACCCAGTTTACCCATTTCAATCAAAATCTTTTATGTACTGGCTAAACTACACAAGAACCGGATCATAGAGGCCCGTTTTAAACTCCCTGACTAAACATATAACCCATATATGACGAAAAAGTGAAAGGAGGAAGAGAGCTCAAAAGGCTCTGTAACTACAAGCAAGCAGGATATTAGGAAGAAACTCTCCCGCCCAACCCAAGTCATCAACATGATTGCCTAAAAGGGTAAACCATTAACCAGTATCTATATAGGAAAAAGCAAAGTACAACATTTATGTCAAGTTTTGCAAACTCTTGGACTAATATATTCCTATCCCCTCTTTACCAGTCCCTGAGAATCCTGTTGTTGAGTTCAACCCAAATGCTCTCTTGGTGGTTCAGATCTTAGTCTAATTGTATATTTTGATTTCCGTACTCTTTTTAACCAAAAACTTACCGTGCCAACCCGCCAACCCGCGAGCCCGTGTGCCTGCAACCCGCGAACCCGTGAACCGCCTGGCACGCACACGAGTTCAGTGCCGAATCCGAGTTACCTTCTGCAAGTTCAAGCACAGCCCGGCCCGATTCGCTCGCTTCAAGTGCCGGTTCAGTGTTCAGTTTTTCCGGTCCCAACCCGCTACAAACCCGGCCCGGACCGCACGACCCGCACGAGTGGCCACCTCTAGTCCCTGGGCTTTGCATGAATATGAACAGAGACAGCCCTCCCATGGGACAAAAGAATAAGTATAAACAAGGCAGAATAATGGTCCCTCCCTCCAATTATCCAACAATGAGAATAAACGGTGTATGCAGCTTTATATGTAGCGTCTGGCTGATATAATAAAAATTAATAATATTCCTGCACTCTCGTCGCTGCCCGTTTGTCCCATATACGATAACCCAGAAACAGTGTTAAACTTAAAGCTGTGAAATTCGTAAGTTTCATTTCATGCACATAATTGTACCGTCAATATATAGCACACGGTCCAATCATACTTGGCCACGACACACCGTTGTGGTTATCGGAAATAACCCTATGAATACATTTCGACCAATATCTCTAGCTAGTTCCACCATTGCATCCATTTCTTTTTATTTCTTTCCATTTCTTGTAATTAAGAACTCCCAATATTAAGATTTCTCAAATGGTCGATCATTCAGACTCTAACTTATCTGGGATTTGAGTGAGTAGGTTACTGGTGGCCGGTCCAGATTCAATTTTTTCTTTTTATCATTTTCATTTGGCTTTTCAAATTTAGTGATATTTAAGCGTTAAAAATTAGTATCTTAAATATTTAATCTCCAACTTATGACCATATAACTATAAATAAAACTAAATATTACTCAAATATGAAAGATTTTACTAGCATATAATAGGAATACTTAACCTTTGTTAAGTGGAGACACTTTATAAATATACATATTTATATATACATTAATGTTTAAAAAAAACTGCTAATTTTTATTTCCATGTATGATGTCACATGTTCTCGATCTATCCAATGGTTCATAAATGATAATTATCTTACATAAAAATAATTTAAAAAGCTTAATTATTGTTAAATTTGTAATTTAGATAAAATTTAAAATATTTATTTTGCTAATTAAACACACTCGCAGTCACTCAAGCTGAGTGACTAACCATTCACGTCTAGCAATTGGTGATACTGCCACAAGCCTACAACAATTACAACAATTGGTTTTGGGTTATCGTGTTCTTGTATTGTTCTTTACGAGAGTGTTAGCTTATGGAGAGTAATGACCTCGATTAATAGTATAACAGATGATACTGCAATTAAATTTATAAACTTCACATGATTCTGTATCTAATAATATTACACATGCATGTGTTATATATAGTAGTTTTTTTTTTATCAAATACATGATATTCTGCAACACTCACACTTATCAAAACATGTCATGTACTAGAACCTGAAAGCTAACAATTAAAAACCAAGAAAAAGGTAGCAAATTAAGCAAACAACTAGCTTAATTTATTTCTAACACACACGAGCTTGAAATCATGACACATTTTAGGGTTTTAACTAGGTCTTTAGCACACGGCCTGGCTACTGGGTCACTAGCAGTGCATTGAAGCGCTAGATTCATAGTCTCCACAATCTGGTTATGATGATCAAGTGCACAAGCTTTAATTATTGGATCAACCCACGTCTCTAGATGACAATCTGAGTAGCAATAACGTGCCCACTCCACTATGTTTTCATGCCTACCTGCTAATTCAACACTGCTTGAACTTCTTCCAGTTAACAGTTCTATTAGTACAAGCCCAAATCCATACATGTCACTCTTTTCTGTAGTAGTCCCTTTCGTTTCTCTACTTTCTGCAATATATATCAAATTATGAGTTAACATATAATTATGTAATTGCTTAAGTGAATACCAATTGATAATTACCTGCGGAAATGTAAGCTGAGAGAAAACACTTGGTATCCATTGATGAAGCTCTCTGCGAAAAGGTCAATCTTAAGCAAGGCTCGTTCTTCTCATAAACAATAATTTTGTCACTCGAAATTTCACATTCAAGAGTACTAGGTGAACAATGAGAATGAACATGCTTGAGAGCTTTACCGATTCCAACTGCAATATTTTTACGATTTTCCCAACTTAATTTTGGAATAATTTCACTCAGGATTTTCCCTTCAACATATTCATACACCAGGTATCCACCCTTTGCTGACATACAAATTGCGATGAGATTTGCTATGTTTGGATGCTGCAGCTTATAAAATTCACAAACTTGCGATGGAGAAATTGAGCTGATATCATTTATCAAGAACTGCATGTTCTTGGCTAACGAGGACTGGCCTATGTAAGAGTTTCCAAGTTTCCCTCTTACGATAATATTTTCATCTCTAACCGAAGATAAAATGTCATCGATTGTTATGCTTTTACAGGCCTTGTAATGCATGAACTGTAGCTCCCAACTTCCATCCTCACTTGTTTCCACTCTCTGAAGATTCATAATCTTTTTTCTTCGGACAAGTAGAAGAATGACGAAAGCTGAAACTCCAAGAACTGCTAAAGCCGCCAGGATACAGCTAACAAGAAACCACCATGCAGAAGTCTTGAGACCTTTGCATGGCCATAAACCGCTTGTAGAACCACCACATAAGTTGTTACCTACCACAGCACTTGAATTGATAGCGACGAAAGCTCCAGTAGATGGTAAACTTCCATGGAAATGATTGTGAGAAATATTTACTTGAACAAGTGATTCCACTTTTCCTAAACTGTGAGAGATTTCACCAGATAGTTGATTACATGACAAATCAAGCTGCCCAAGGACTGGCATTTCCGAAAAACTATTAGGAATCTTCCCAGTAAGCTGATTATAGCTTAGGTCAAGATTCACAAGCATTCGGCACAAGGATAATTCTTCTGGGATGCTTCCTGAGAGATTGTTTTTACTTAGCTTCAACTGCACCAGCTCTGTAAAGTTTCCAAAACTAGGTGGAATATCTCCGAAAAAATAATTTTCGGATAAATCCACATTCTCCAGTTTCTCACTACCAAAACTACCAGGTAAATTGCCAAAAAATCTGTTGCGTGATAAATTTAGCATTTCGAGTTCTGGCATAGTCCAAGTTCTCCTACTAATCCTGCCTGAGAGGTTATTACCTGAAATATCAAGGTAGTAAACACGTGGCAGTTGGATAAATTCTGATGATAGTTGGCCTGAAAATTGGTTGTTTTGGAGCCGGATTCTTTGTAGACTTGTGCAGTGACCAAGACTTTGAGGTAATTCACCTTCAAGCGAATTCGAGAAAAGGATGAGCTTAGCCAGATGGCCGGATTCGCAAAGAGTTATAGGTATTTTTCCGGTGAGATTGTTAGTAGAAAGGTCTACTACAGTGAGATTATTATATTTTCCGAGATCTTCCGGGATCTCACCTGACAGTTTATTAGACCACAACTGAAGGACTTGGAGATGAGGTAAAAAGGTTACAGATTTTGGAATTTTTCCAGTAAGATCGTTGGAAAACAAATGGAGGATCTGCAATTTGTTTAATTGGCCAATCAATTCTGGAATTTCACCAGATAAAAGATTATCGCTAAAATCAAGCGATTTTAGTTTTTGCAGATTAAAAACAGAGTGAGGAATAGATCCACTGAGACTATTCAAGTACAAAAAGAAGTATTCAAGATTGGTTAGATTGCCAAGAGAGGATGGAACTTCACCAGTAAGATTGTTGTACACAAGATTAAGATGATTTAATGAAGATAACTCACCAAGGCTCACCGGAATCTGACCCGAAAGATTGTTGTATCCCAAGTAAATCAACTTCAAATTCTTCATTAGGCCTATCTCACTTGGAATTTCACCAACTAATTCATTAGAAGCCAAAGTTAAGTATTGAAGATCTGTCAAATTTCCAATGGATTTTGGTATTTTTCCCACTAAAGCATTTCCACCGAGATCAAGAACTTTGAGACTAGAGAATGATCCTATTTCTTCAGGAATTTCACCCGAGAAAAGGTTGTTTGAAATGTCTAGTGTTTCAAGCCCAGAAATTGAGATTAATTTTGGCAATGAACCTGTGATGTTATTGCTACTTAGATTGAGATATCTAAGATATAAACAAGATGTAATATTACTTGGAATGCCACCCTCAAGTTGATTATTGGAGAGGTCGATAACTTGGATGAATGGTAATTGAAACAAAGACTCGGAAATTATTCCAGATATATTTTTTCCCGAGAGTTCAAGTTTTGTAACATGGGAAGAATTGTCGCAAGTTATACCTTCCCAATAGCAAAATGAAGTGGAAGAATTCCAAGAGGAAAGGGAGTCGAAAGGATCTCGAATGAAAGATTTAATGGATAACAAATTTTGAAACTCTGTTCCACTGCATGCAAATATTAATACAGTTAAGTAGAACACCAGCACCAATGATCCCTCATCTCTTATTGATCTTTGTTTCAACATACTTATAAATTGCTAGACACTAGAGAAGTGCACTGAGTTGAACCAATAGGAGAAATGACTTTCTGCAGCATGCAAGATTATGAGTTAGCTAGAAAAACATTGGATCAAGTGCTTTTAAAAGTGAGCTTATACCATGATCCCTTACAATCAATCACTAGGTATAATAATGACATTTCATGATAATCATTTAACAGAAATGGCAGAAATATAAAGTATTTATATATGAAATTAGCTGATAAATGTATATCAGAAACAAGGAGAAAGTCATTAAGCTTCAATACATATATCCTTATAGGTTGCATTTGTAAAATGTTAAGTCACTCACCAAAAGTTAGTTAAATCAGCAGGGCATGTGAAGCTTTGTCGGGCTTTAAGACTACGTACTAGCTCAGAAGGTAGAGAAAAAAGTGGAATAGATAGAAACTCAAGTTTTATTATGTTTCAAGTGAAGTGAGTAATGTAGTGTTGAGATTCAGAAATATGAATGTATAAATAGAGTAAGGTTTCAAGCTCTGTATAACAGGAAATGGCTTTATTTTATTTATTTAATTTTTAAAAATAGATATATATATATATATATGTAGTTCTTGTCTTCTTGACTTTCTACTGGTCTGAAAACGAAGAGTTGAAGGCAGGGACAAATGTGTATGCTTTTGTCCCAAAAAAATTTCTTCTTTTGACTGGCTTTGGATAGTGACAGAGGATACCCCCTGTAACCGTTGAATATGTTGAAATGGCTTCGCTCTCCCTTGCTAATTGCTATCTCTTCTTTACATGCATAAATGTTGCATGCACTACACCTAAAAGTTTATCTTTTTATAATTTGCATTTGGTTAAAGTAGTGTGTGTTATGATTAGGTTTAAGCCTGATGCACTGGCTACATTGTAGTATCTATTGAAGTCGTCAGCTGCAACATAAGCTCAATTCTGGGGTACATTAATTACTTACTTACATATTGATAGCTAGCCAGAATTTTAAGAGTACTATAAGATTATCAAAAGTTCTTCTCTACAAGAATTGATAACTTAACACAATATGAGTTTTCGAGCGAGGGACGAAGTGAACATAATTAATCATAATATAAAATTTGATAATTCCTTCTCCCGGTAATTGACACTACGAGAAATTCGCAATCGGACAACACTTATTCTATAACAATTCACCTTAAAAACATTGTATAAACTTTTCATACAACGATTTTTTTTCCACCCTAAAAAATTTATTGTTTTAAGTTGTACTATCCTTATGGAATACAAAATTGTTGTGTGTAGATCATTATTACAAGAAGTTCTTCAAATAATTTGTGTCGTGTGTTAAAATATGCGACAATGATCAATTTGATACAAGTATTGCATGTTCTCAGACGAGTATTTCTTAACTTTGGGAACAGTTGAGTTATAGAATATCTAACAATGGTTTCAGTGAGAAACGTTGTTATTTTTAGGTGTTATACAACGTAATGGGTGATCCTGGACATATTGTCTATAGGAACTCATTCAATGACTTCCTAGCGTTGTCTGATAGACGCTCGCCCAAAAAGTTAACGGAAAAATAGTATTAGACAACGAGGAAAGAGCCTTCTCTGAGCCTGTTTCCTTGGTAGTGTGAGTGATGTCGAGAGAAGGATGAATGTACAATATATATAACCTTTGCATTCACATGTTTCGGATTCAAATGACCTGAGTACATCACGTTGATGCATCGACACATATATACTATGGTCTCTACATAAATAAAATGTTTGGGCATTTATAATGTGGCACGCAAGCATTAATGTGGCTTCTTTTTACTTTATATTGTTCTAGTGCTTCATTCCACCATATAAAAATTTTGTTGAATAATGAAAAAAGCTTGAAGCTGATCTTCAAAACAAAAGTGATGCCCAGTTGTCTTCTGTCTGCTGGATACATATTTATCAGACCCAATTATGAAAGGACATTTATGCATGCAACTATAATTCTTTACCAGAACATATATACGCTTCGTTTAAATTTAGAGCTAAAGTTAGGTTTGATTTTGAATAATTCATAGTAGTGATTACTTGGTAGTACTTGACAGAGAAAAAGATAACTTTATGCTATGGATAAAAGTAAAATATTCTTCAACTCCTTTTGTTTGGACGCTTTATATCATCATCTTAGATTCTCTCCCAACAGTACACAGACCGAAAAGAAGTAACAAAACTAAAGATATATCGAAAGAAAGAGAATAACTTAGTGGGTGGATCAGCAGATTATTCTCTCCACGGTTTTTTCTGCAGCAGCTTTTCAACATGCTGCACATATATAATTAATAATTTTTTTACCAAGCTAACGCCGCTTCTTAATAATATTTGTTATTTATTCATACACACTGAATCAGGTGTAACCCTAACATGCATATTGTTAACCGTTGATTTTTGTAATCAAAATTGGTGATTTTATAAAATTTAATATTTTTGAAATTTTAATTTTTCAAAAAATCATCAATTTATATTACAAAAATTATTAGTTCCCACGATTCGCATTTTAAGAATTTCTCATTAGAGCGCGACCCAAAATAAACATTAAGAGTTGTTTATCCCCTACACTTTATATATAGCCTACATACAAGTTCACATGCCAACTATTACATAGAGTCTATAATAATCAAATAATAAACAACTCACAAACGTTTTTTTTTATTACAAATACAACTAGCATAATAACCCGTGTCAGGTACGGTCATTTTTTAGAACTTTTTTATGCATCATGCAATTATAATATTCTTAGTTATTTTCTTATTTATAAATGTTGTACAATGTCTAATTTATATCAAATACAAGTTCATTGTTTATCAATGTGTATTATTTTCATATAAGACATTCCCAAATTACACAGCGTTCTAATATAACTCATTAAGCAAAATATGTATATTCTTATCTGTGTTGTATAATTTGTATTTAATGAATGAATATAATCATGGTAGCCAGTGTACGTTTAAAACCAAAAGATTAAACTTAATCTGTAGAATGCCATTAGTATTTTTATAAAGAAAAATCTAAAAATTAACATATATCACTATAAGAAATTTGCCCAATTGCGAGGGAATTTTTACACTACAATTCGTCACAATTGGCCCAATTGCAAAGGAGAATATTCGACGTTTTTGCTCAAGTCTTGCCAATTGCGACGGAAAATATTCGATGTTTTTGCTCAAGTCTTAAGTTCAGATTTTCGTCACAAGTAACCATTTCGTCATAAGTATCAATTATGTCGCAAGTTCCAATTTTGTCACAAGTACATATTTCGTCATAAGTAACCATTTTGTCATAAGTATTCATTTCGTCATTTTATATGCTAAATATATGATTTATGTACATATATAATTATTATTAACATCTAGTGAGACAATTGATTACTTAAATAACATGCATTTATAATTACTCAAAAATTAAAATTATGTAATAAATAAATTGCAATAATTTATATATGGTATTCAAATTATCACTAACAAACAATTCATATCTATTTTTTACGTAATCGAGTATCAATCATGGTTGTAACATAAAAATAAATTATATATTGTAAAGACTTATAATTGATATTCATGATTTTTTTTCAAAAATTCGAAGGAAAAACTGTAATTATATCGTTATTTAAACCATTTTTAAGTTTTTTTCATTACGACTCTAATATTTCTTCATATAATAATTTGATAACATTGTATACTATTCTCCTAAATTAAATATTTTTCAATTCGATAAACTTTTATAAATATA
Source organism: Apium graveolens (assembly GCF_009905375.1). Classification (NCBI taxonomy): domain Eukaryota; kingdom Viridiplantae; phylum Streptophyta; class Magnoliopsida; order Apiales; family Apiaceae; genus Apium; species Apium graveolens. The sequence goes on from NC_133652.1 coordinate 60,738,339, forward strand.
TTAGTTGAACTGGTTAATTCCTTCAAATTATTGAAAAAAATATATATTTTAAATAGTATAAAATGCATTTAATCAAATGCTACAATATAGTATAGATATAACTTTTATTTGAATAATTCAAAATATTAAAATAATTCAAAATATTTGCACAATATTATCTTGATCAATGAATATTTCTTATCTAAAAGAATTCTTTTTAAAAAGCTAATTTTTTAAAGTAAAAAAATAAAAAATAAATCGATTTAATATATCATCGTAGATTTAACAAATCTCTTGAGATCTCATATCAAATTTCGAATATTTTTAAAATTATGACAAGTCTCAAAAATAATAATGCGCTACCAGTGAAGTTGGTAATTTTAATACAAATAATCAATTGACTTAATCTTATAAAGACCTCAAACACATTAATTTATATTAACATAAGATATTAAAAAATTTCACATTATTGGTTAGATATTCTCAGTAAGCTTGTAATTTAAATTTACTAAACGTAGAATGTGACAATATTTTTCGGCCGGGTATGTAGTCAAATTTCAAGTATTTTTTGAACACTGAGCCAAGTTCTGATTTTGAATTCGAAATAAATTAAAATGCATTGACTCATTGTAATTCGAACTTATCTAAATATGTAATACCAATATAGATTATTTATATAAGTAATTTTATTTTTAATATTTTTTAAAAAATTATATATGTACATTTTAATTACTTTTTATAATAAAAAATATGTTTAAAATATATGAGATGTATTTTCAAACTAAAAAATAATTAATAAATAAGATAATAATCTATATATGTACTATGCCTAACTTTCTGGAATTCAATTTTTTAAAATTAACTGTACAAAAATTCAAGTAACTATCTTTTTTTGCGAAAATCAAGTAACTATCTTTAAAGTTAAATAAAATAATACTTTAGCACACTTACATATTATGTGTATGTTAGGTCACACAACACTGTAGAAGGGGGTTGAATATAGTGTTTATACAATCAAATCGATTTAACACAAGTATGTAACAAAGATCAAGTATATTGAATAAACTCTGTTACAATAAGAACTGTTGTTCTCTCTCAGTGATGAACAAATATCACTAAGAGCTGCTAGGTTACAATGTATAATATTCTCGATAATAATAACACATATAGTGTAAACCCTAAGTCTGTGTTTATATAGTACACAGTTACAAGATAACTTCTAGTTGATATGGAATATAATTCTGTCTCCTAAAATATATCATTCAGATATCTTCTACAAGTCTTCCAGTCTTCTAACTCTTTCCATGCATATATTCTTTTGTTTTAGTCTCGATCTTCTACTGTAAATCAGCTTCCTTCCTTATATGAAAGTCTTCCCGCACTTAAGTTCTGATATGACCTTAAGTTCTGACTTCCATTAACTCCAGATTTCAGTAAGTCCTGATATGTCCTGTTTGTTAAGATCTGAAAACTAAACATGAATCACATTAGACATGACATCTCAAATATATCTAACAATCTTCCCCAACTTGTAAATTATGCAAAATATACAAGTTAATAGATTTGATGATGTCAAAAATATTTTAAGTACAAATGCAATAAGAGTTTAACTAGATAACTAACTACAACTTACAGTCCTTGTAGTTTTTACCAATCTCACTGAGTCAATCTGAATCCATAATGATTCTTGACAAAGCTTGATATCAGCTTTTCTTCTTTACTCCTCAGGACTTGAGACATTGTAGCTTTAACTTGCTTCATCTCTTCATCTTGACTCCCAATCTGGTAGATTGCAGTCCTTAAAGCAGAGATATGGTTTCTTTTTAAACCATAATTTAGTCTTATTACCCTAGGATGAGAAGAATCTTCATTGTAGCACATACATTTCTCATTCAGTAACACTTCAAACTTAGCAGAATCCTTATTCATTGGAATTTCACTTCCATCATCTTCAACAATATTAGGAATGAATTCTATAACTCTTGAACCAAAAATTCTTGCTTTATCTCTGATGGTCTTCAATATGAAGTTTGACCATCTCCTGGTAATATCAGACTTTACCTCTAAAAGGTAATGAAAGAATTGAAGTTCTTTTAGTGATTTGTTCAGCACATCTGATTCTGACATCTGATATGTCCTTCCATCTTCAAGAAATAGAATCAGATTTTCCTTGACATTATGCTTGTCATGAGCATCCAGTACCACTTGAACAGAGATAACCTTATCAAGGTGTTTCTGTGTAACATCTTCAAGAGGTCTGTCAGTCAATAGAAATGGATCTCTAGTAGCAACTTCAACTCCTGTCTTGATCTTTGCTTCATCAGAACCTAGTCTAGCCCTGTCTCTTGGTTCTCTAGCATTTAACCCAATAGTCATGAAAGTAGACAACAATTGGCTTTTCTTCGGATCTGATGGTTTGACATTTTTCCACATAAGTTTCTTTTTATTAGCTACTTCCATCTTGTCTAAATCAACTTGAGCACTGTCAGAGGTTGATGTCTTGATGACTTTATCAAAACTTGCTATTTCTGTTATAGCTTATTGTTCTTCATTCTGAATAACTTGAGCCTTGTCATAGGTTGTCTTGAATTCTTCAGTAATCTTCTTTCTTTACAGAGTTTGAACATCTTCATCTTCAGCAAGAGTATCATCAGTAACTTGAACAATTTTACACACTGGTTTCATCAGAATTTGAGAAATTTTTATCTCCAGTGGCTTGGTTGGTTCATCAATTTTTCCCTTTCCTTTTTCTGGGGATCAATCTCAGATTGTGATCTTGTCTTGGGCTTTGATGCCTCAGTATGTGACTTCTCCTTGATCACAATGCCTTTTACCTTAGGCCTTGGAGATTTCTTTGCAACAGAAGCTTTTGGCTTTAGATTTGTCTTTTCAGCTTTAAATATAGCTTCTTCCTCCTTGAGATTTTCTAAATCCATTCCTGGATTATGCTTCAGAAATAATCTTCTAGCAAGTTCCTTATCAAGTGTCTGAATCTTGGGATCCTTGTAGTAGACAGTAGTCTGTTTTCCCTTGAGCTTCAGAGTTTGAATGAACTTTTGAGAATCTTGACTTCCACCTTGTATCAGAACATCAGGCTTTATCATCAGAATTTGCTCATCAGAACTTGATATCAGATTTTGAGTTTTAGTACTTGCTATCAGATTTTGAGTTTTAGCAGCTTCAGAACTTGTCTTTTTTTGAATAGAAGATTTGCTTGCATCAGTAATTAGTTTCCTTGAAGAAACCTTGCTGCTCTGCCCTTTACTTTGAACTTGACCTCTACCCTTGCTAGGGTTTCCCTGGTCATCAGCTTCATCATCTTTCTTCTTCAGTATTTGATCAGTTGAGCATTTGGACTTAACTATCTTCTCCCCCTTTTTGGCATCATCTGATAGTAAGAGTGAGAGAAGAAGTTCCACTGAAGATTGAATATCATTCAATTGAGCTTGTTGAGAAGCTTGATTACTCAGGATCTCAGAGATTTGGGCTTGTTGCTTCACTTGAGCTTTTTCAATTGCTTCTACCTTTTCAGAAATAGGTCTGATAAACCTCTTTTTGTCAAGCTTGGTCTCCATATCTAGCTTTTCAGTTTTTTCAAGAAGCTTATCAACTTTTCTTGAGTTTGTGAGTGTAGACCTCGAAGGTTCTTGGTAGATTAAGCAGTGATCTTGAGCTGTGTCTTGATATCATAATTTATCACAAGCTCATCAGCTTTAGCAATGTGCTCTGTCAGAACTTTAGATCTTGGAATGAAATCAGAATCATTCCACTTCTTGGTCCACTCTACTCCTCTATGAGTTTCATCCCAAGGTACAGGAGCATCCTGTTCAACAAATTTCTTGACCAATGCTTCCTTTCCAAGTATAGGAGCTAGAGTATGTACAGAAACACTGTCTCCAGAGCTTGAAGAAGACTCATTATCCCCTGATAACATAATAGTGTGTGAGGCTATAGGAGTTTCTGATTCAACTTCATCTAAATTCTGATCTCCAGGTTCTTGATCCAGAATTGGTGTAGATGGTATCTCAGCATAAGCATTTGAGATTGGAGAATGAGTTGGAGATGTCTGAGCTGCTGTAGGTGGAGCTTCCAGATAAAGAACATTTGTTATATTCAGATTGTGAATATCTATTTCAGAATTTGCAGCTTGTTCATCAGCACTATCTGTAGCTTTAATTGGAGATACATAGCACAGTATCTTGAGCTTGAGTAGGGGATGACAGAGCTTCAATTACCGCAGGTTCTGATGAGATCAGAGATTCCTGATCCCCTTCCTCAGCTTCATTAGTATCCTCAGATGGAGGCTTAGTCATGTGCCTTTTGGCCCTCATTTTCTTCAATCTCCTTGATAGAGAAGGAGTTGCTTTATCATCAGTACTTACTATTCTTTTCCTCTTCAAAGTATCAAAACTTTGAGCTTCAGCATTTACCTGATGGGTTGACCCTTCAGCTTCTATATCTTTTAGAGAAACCACAGTTTTAACTTCAACTGTCACAGGTTCTGATGCATGAACCTGTGCTTCCTCCTCACTATCAGTTTCATCCCTGAGAATCATCTTCCTTCTCTTTTGTGGAGGTTGAGGAACAGACTTTGCCCTTTTTGGCCTTGAGGATAAAGGTCTGATGGTATGTGCTGATGGTTGTTGTTGTTGTTGTTGTTGGGATTGAGCTGATGGTTGGAAGTAAGTTCTGATGATAGGCTGAGTTGGTTGAGGTTGAGAGGTGGTTGGTTGTGTAGTTGTTGTAGGTGCTGATGGAGGTTGAGTTGGTTGGACATCAGGAAATTTAGTAGTGTATGTGGCTGGGTCAGAGTTTACCAAAAACTGTTTGACAGATGTAGGAATTTGGAGGGGTCTCAAAATAGTTTTCTAATTATCAGCAGATAATAAGTCAGTAAATGCTCTCTTAGCAAGTTTAAATGGTGAAATCAGCTCACTTGCTAATTGAGGTGTTTTAAGGTTACAAAAGCTGTAAATAAGTTGACAGAATCTAACAAAATATACAGTATTTCTATCTTCTGTCATCCTATCCCCTATGGATCCTAGTACAGCAGTAGCAAAATTAAAATGAGATTGAGTAATCAGAGCATACCTAATTTGCTAACTGAGGATAGGAATCGCATCAAAGTTTGAACACTTGTTTGCAAAGGTTCTTGTGATGCAATCAAAGAAGAAACTCCACTCCCTCCTGATGTGGGGTCTCTTTAGTTATCCAAGCTTTGCCAAAGTTTGCTCATAGCCCAGATTGGCCATTAGCTGTTGAAGAGCCGGCTCCTCAACTATGGAAAAAATGCAGTTGTCTGGCATATGAAGTGCTTGTCGAACTGTGGCCAAAGTCACCACATGCTCATCATCCACTGTAGTAAAGATAATACTTGGGGACCCATTGGAACCACCATCATCATACACTCCTGACCTCCAGAACTCCAGCACTTGAGTTCCTGAGAATATGTCTGGTTGGGTCAGTGCATAGCCTATTTCACTTCGAGACAAAAAGTCTTGGATGAAGTGAAGTTCTGATGGAGCTTAATCCTTAGAGAGAATAGTTGAGTAGTTGTTAGGAACAAATATTCACTTTTTGAGTTAAGAAGCCATGTTCTGACGACCATATTTACTATTCAGCAATAGCTGAGTAGTTCTGATGATTAAACTCTGAAGAAACAAGTCAATGCACTTGGGTCTTCCCTTCCACATATTTACTCTAGATCTCAAAGGAGTACCTGCCTTTAATGTTCTTTTCTTTTCTTTTCTTCAGATAAGTGAGGCTTATCAGCATTTAGTTCATCCTTAAGATTTACTGACATCAGAATTTGACAGATAAGAAGCAAGAATCTAATTTGTGACTTAGTAATAAGATACCCAAAGTAAATTTGACTAAGCTCAATATCAGAATTTGCTTGTGTTAATGAATTTCCACATAAACAACTAATTCAAACATGGGATTTCTAGTATGTTAAAGACTATTACGTCAGCATCTAGCACAATAATCCTCATTGGATTGAATAGTCACAGAACATTCAAAACACTATCAGAGTATAAAGATCAACATCAGATAACAATCAGTATTTAATATATTTAAAATTTAAGAACAGATTACATAGAGATAAGACAATCTGTAAACACTGATCATAAAGTTTGATGCATGAGAACAAAAACTAAGCAGATTTAGAAAAAGAACCTGAAACCATTCCAAGTTCATTTACCAGTCTTGTAAAAGTAGCTTCATATAATGGTTTTGTGAAGATATCTGCTAGTTGTTGATCTGTTGGAACAAAATGCAATTCCACTGTACCTTCCATCACATGTTCCCTTATGAAATGGTACCTAATGCTGATGTGCTTTATCATTGAGTGTTGAACTGGATTACCTGTCATAGCAATAACACTTTGATTATCATAGTAAATATGTATTTTAGAAAATTCTAACCCATAATCCAGTAACTGATTCTTCATCCAAAGAATCTGTGCACAACAGCTTCCTGCAGCAATATATTCTGCTTCTGCAGTTGATGTGGAAATTGATTTCTGTTTCTTGCTAAACCAAGAAACTAATCTGCCTCCAAGAAATTGGCAGCTTTCACTAGTGCTTTTCCTGTCTATTTTGCATCTTGCAAAATCTGCATCTGAGTAACCTATTAGCTTAAAATCTAATTCTCTAGGATACCACAATCCTAGATCATCTGTACTCTTGAGGTACTTAAAAATTCTTTTCACATCTATTAAATGAGGTTCTCTTGGATTAACCTGAAATCTTGCACAAAGACAGGTAGCATACATGATATCAGGTCTACTAGCAGTTAAATAGAGTAATGAGCCAATCATACCTCTGTAGTTAGTAATATCTACTGATGAACCTGTATCTTTATCTAACTTGGTTGCAGTGGCCATGGGAGTGGATGCAGTTGAACAGCCTTGCATTCCAAATTTCTTCAATAAATTTCTGGTGTACTTGGATTGATTGATAAAGTACCTTCTTCATTGTGCTTGACTTGAAGTCCCAGAAAATAACTAAGTTCTCCCATCATACTCATTTGATATCTTGACTGCATTACCTTTGTAAACCTTTCATAGAGTTTGACATTTGTAGAACCAAATATGATATCATCAACATATATCTGTACGAATAGTAAGTCCTTTCCATGGTTGAGGTAGAACAGTGTTTTAATAATTGTACCTCTGTGAAATCCACCAGAAGGAATTGATCTAAAGTCTCATACCATGCTCTTGGAGCTTGCTTAAGGCCATAAAGTGCTTTGTCTAATCTATAGACATGATTTGGAAATTTTGAGTCTTCAAATCCTGGAGGTTGTTCAACATATACCTCTTCTTCCAGTTCTCCATTGAGAAAAGAACTTTTCACATCCATTTGAAAGACTTTAAACTTTTTGTGAGCAGCATAATCCAAAAAGATTCTTATGACTTCCAATCTTGCAACTGGTGCAAATGTTTCATCATAATCAATACCCTCATGTTGAGAGTAGCCTTTAGCAACCAACCTTGCTTTATTCCTTGTAATTATGCCAGCACTGTCAGTTTTGTTTCTGAACACCCATTTTGTGCCAACAATTGATCTGTTCTTTGGTCTTGGCATTAGGGTCCAGACTTTATTTCTTTCAAATTCATTCAACTCTTCCTGCATTGCTTGCACCCAGTCAGCATCTTGAAGAGTTTCTTCCACTTTCTTTGGTTCAGTCTGAGATAAAAAAGAGTGATAGAGACATTCATTTAATGTTGCTGTTCTAGTTCTGACACCTGCTTCAGGATCTCCAATTATTAAGTCAGGTGTATGTGCTTTAGTCCACTTTCTTGCAGATTGAAGTTGTTCTCTAGAACTGGATCCTCCCCCATGATCCATGCTGTCTCCATCAACATTTTCTGATGCTCCCCCTATAGTTATGCTCTCTGAGACTTCAGAATTTGAGTTGGATCCTTTAGAATTTGAAGAATCAGAGTTTCCAGAATTATCAGAATTTGGCTCATCAGAACTTGATGAGTCAGGACTTAAAGAGCCAGTGACAGGTTCTGATGCTTCTTGAGAGTCTTGAGTTGTGGTAGGATCTTCAGCTTGCTCCCCCTGGACAGGTGCACTTTCCCTTGGAGTAGTTACCACAGTTTCAATGACATCAGAATTTAACCCGTCAGAACTTACAAGATCAGGATTTAAGCCATCAGAATTTGCAGAATCAGGACATAAATCTTCATTTTCAAATCTCAGCTGATCATGATCATTGAAATCTTCAAGTCCAGTAATCTTCTTATCATCAAAAGATACATTGATAGATTCCATGACAACCCTTGTTCTTAAATTGTAGACTCTGAAGGCTTTTGTGGAAAGTGGATATCCAACAAAAATTCCTTCATCAGCTTTTAGATCAAATTTTGACAACTATTCAGGATGAGTCTTAAGAACAAAACACTTACAACCAAATACATGAAAGTATTTCAGATTTGGCTTCTTTTTCTTCACCATCTCATATGGTGTTTTTCCATGCTTGTTTATGAGTGTAGCATTCTGTGTAAAACAAGCAGTCTGTACAGCTTCAGCCCAAAAGTAGGTTGGTAACTTTGCTTCATCAAGCATAGTTCGTGCAGCTTCAATGAGAGTCCTGTTCTTTTTTTCTACAACTCCATTTTGCTGTGGAGTTCCAGGTGCAGAAAATTCCTATTTGATTCCATGCTCTTTGCAGAACTCTTCCATGATTGAATTCTTGAACTCAGTGCCATTATCACTTCTTATAATTTTGACAGAATTTTTGACCAACTTATCCAGCTGTCTGACATGATCAGTTAGAGTAGATGCAGTTTCATTCTTATTGTGCAAGAAATACACCCAAGTGTACCTTGTGAACTCATCAACTATAACCATAGCATATTTCTTCTTTGCAATAGACATGGCATTGACTGGACCAAATAGATCAATATGCAGTAGGTGATAAGGCTCAAGAATTGATGACTCAGTTTTTTTCTTGAAAGAAGATTTTCTTTGTTTTGCCTTTTGACATGAATCACAAAGGCCATCTGGAGCAAATACTGATTTTGGTAATCCTCTCACAAGATCTTTATTTACATGCTCATTTATGTTGTTGAAGTTTAAATGAGAGAGGCTTTTGTGCCAATTCCAGCTTTCTTCAATTGATGCTCTACTCAACAAACAGATTGCATAACCATCAGTACTTGTTGAAAGTCTGGCTTCATAAATGTTACTATACCTGTAACCTTTCAGAACCACTTTTCCTATAGAATTGCTTATAACTTCACAGTGTTCTTCAAAGAAATCCACATGATAACCTCTGTCACAGATTTGACTCACACTCAGCAGATTATGTTTAAGTCCTGAGACAAGAGCTACTGCAATGATGACATTCCCAAGATTAATATTGTCATATCCCAGAGTTTTTCTTATGTTTCCATCTCCATAAAAAACTCCTGGGCCAGCTTTCTGCACAAAGTCTGATAGCGGGGCTTTATTTCCAGTCATATGTCCTGAACATCCACTGTCCAGCACTAGAATGTTTTTCCTGTTGCCCTGCAATCACAAAGACCACTAATGGTTAGTTTTAAGGACCCAGACTTAGCATTTGCAGCGGATTTAATTTCAGAGTTTATGCTAACATTCTGTTTATCAGAGTTTATATCAGACTTTCCATCAGACTTTATACTAGAAGGAATTAAAGTAACTTTCTTCAAAGAAGGTTTTATTTGATAATAATCATAGTACAGACTATGATATTCCTTACAAGTATAAATGGAATGCCATAAACTACCATAATAAAAACAAGGATTCTATGGTTTAAACCTAACAGACTGACTCTTAACTCCTGATTTAGGAGGTAAAGAGTTTATATCTTTATTTTCCTGCAAAAAGAAGCAAGATGGTTAGAGTTTCCACAGTTATAACTTTTCTTTCTAGGAGCATTAGGAACAGGCATATAATTATTGCTTTTATTCACACCTTCCTTTCCATTCCTATTTTTCCCAGCTTCCTTTACCTTGTTGTCATTCCTAATCTCTTTCAGATTATTCTTAAGCTGCTTCTTTGTCATCAAGCCTGTGTTTACTTCAGCTGGCTTATCCTGTTCTAATTTGTCAGAAGTTGACTTTTCCTTAACTTCTGTCATAGACTCTTTCATCTTTTCAGAATCAGACTTTACAGTTTTTGCTATAAACTTAACAGGATTTACCTTTGGCTTAGCAGTCTGTTTAACAACAATTGGCTCAATTTGTTTAGTTCCTTTTTCACTTTTATCATCTCCATAACCTAAGCCCTCTTTCCAGTTTCCACTACTTAATAAATTCTGAGTTGTTCTGCCAGAGTTAGTCCAAGTTCTGATAATCTCTCTTTCTTTTTTCTAAGTCAGCTTTTAGAGATTCATTCAATTCTAACACTTCATCTCTAACATATAAAGCATCATCTTTTTCTTTCTTAGTTTGATGAAGAAAAACTAACTCCTTTTCTAAATAATCATTTCTCTTTTTATAAGCAAGATTTTCAGATGTTAATCTTTCACATGTTAAAGTCTGATCTCTATAACTAATGAACATGGTTTTAAGATATAATCTCAACTCAGTAATATCATCAGTATGAAAGGCATAAGTTGTTTGAGGTACCTTCAATTTAGCAGTTTCAGGACTGCTGTCAGCATTTGCCATCAGGGCATAGTTCACCTCATGTTCAGAATCTGAAGTGTCTGTCCAGCTTTTCTTCTTTGTGATAAGTGCCTTGCCTTTCTCACTTTTTCCTTTCTTGAAGTCAGGAAATATGTGGCCTCTTTCACCACAGTTGTAGCTTTTGACATTTGAGTTGTCTCCTCTGTTAGACTTTCCTCCTTTGCCTTCAGACTTTCTGAAACCTTTCTTATCAGAACTTCCACTTTTCCTGGAAAACTTCTTGCCTTTTCTGAGTTTCCTGTAGGCTATCTTTATGATACCCTTTACCATAAGGGCACACAATTATATCATCTCTTCATCAACATCTATTTAAGGTAAACTTTCAGTTTCTGAATCATCATCATCAGAATATGATGACTCTGAATCAGACTTTATGATGAGAGCCTTTCCTTTGCCCCTTTTTGAGGCAACAACTTTAGGAGATTCCTCCTCATCTTTAAGAGCAACCGTCCTTGACTTCCTTCCATTCCTCTTGCTCCTTTGATCAATCTCAAGTTCATAAGTCTTGATCATACCATAAATTTCATCAAGAGTAGTTTCAATAAGGTCATAGTTGTCTCTTATGGTAGTAGACTTCAAATCCCAATTTTCAGGAAGAGCTAAAAGGAATTTTAGATTTTGAATCTTCAAGATCATATTCCTTGTCCACTAGTGACAGATCATTCAAGAGTTTGACAAACCTGTCATATAAGTCAGTTAATGACTCATTAGCTTTTGAGTCAAAGTGCTCATACTCTCGAGTGAGTATTGTCCTCCTATTCTTCTTGATTGCATCAGTTCCCTGGCATCTTGTCTCCAAAGCATCCCATATCTCCTTTGCAGTTTTGTAATTAATTACCCTGTTTGACATGACATTATCAATGGCACTATGCAACAAATGCCTTACCCTTGCATCCTTGGCAATAGATGAGATGTCTTCAGCTGTGTACTCACCTTTCTCCTTTGGTATGGTCTTTGCTGGTTGATCAGCAACTACAACAAAGAGCTTGGTAGGCTTATGTGGTCCTTCATTAATTCTATTAAGGTATTCTGGATCTGTAGCTTCCAGAAACATAGCCATCTTCACTTTCCATATGGGATACTCAGAAGATCTCAGTATGGGAACCCTAATAGTCTCATATCGACTGTGGGTTTGAGTCTTTTGAGTTTCTTCAGATTTGGTGGGCTTGGTCGGAGTTTGTGCTTCTTCAGACATGATTGTTTGGATCTTTACTGTATGTGTGTTAACAGATAAGCTCTGATACCAATTGTTAGGTCACACAACACTGAAGAAGGGGGTTGAATACAGTGTTTATACAATCAAATCGATTTAACACAAGTATGTAACAAAGATCAAGTATATTGAATAAACTATGTTACAATAAGAACTGTTGTTCTCTCTCAGTGATGAACAAATATCTCTAAGAGCTGCTAGGTTATAATGTATAATCTTCTCGATAATGATAATACATATAGTGTAAACCATAAGTCTGTTTATATAGTACACAGTTACAAGATAACTTCTAATTGATATGGAATATAATTCTGTCTCCTAAAATATATCAATCAGATATCTTCTACAAGTCTTCCAGTCTTCTAACTCTTTCCATGCATATCTTCTTTTGTTTTAGTCTCGATCTTCTACTGTAAATCAGCTTCCTTCCTTATATGAAAGTCTTCCCGCACTTAAGTTCTGATATGACCTTAAGTTCTGATATTAAGTTCTGACTTCCATTAAGTCCTGATTTCCGTAAGTCTTGATATGTCCTGTTTGTTAAGATCTGAAAATTAAACATGAATCACATTAGACATGACATCTCAAATATATCTAATAGTTTATGATAATAAGCATATATGACAATATGTTGTACTGGCATGAGGTTGTATAGGTGAATGAAATATCTCGAGTTCGATTCCAAAAAACCAAATATTTTATATAAATATTAAAAATAGTGGTAATTTAGTCTTTTAAATGAGTTTTTATAATCTCAGGAATATTATCACTCCTTTACCTTAACAATTTGTAATCTAGTCTACTTGTCACAACACGACAATAAAGTAACAGAAATGATAGAAAATATGTTTTTTATTCGAACGGAAATTCAAGAGAGTGAGAAGAATAATAAAATGCTTTTGAGATATATGATAGAAAGTTATTGAAGCATTAGTTTCAATCTGAAAAATAGGATCTATATTTATACACAAAATTAGCAGTTGATTATTTTCAAACTTCTAAACATAGAACTTGTTAACGAGTTTGTTTGAAAATAATAAGAATAATTCATGTTAAAACAACCTCTTAGATAAGGTTTTGAATAGTTCAAACAAGTTGATAAGATGAGATTTGTTTGAGAGAAGTTAGGAAATGAACACCCAGTCAAAATCGATTACATTTTAATCCTACCAACTTAACCACTCGATGCTCGATCAATGTCTTGAAAAATATGCATTGTTCTTGGGATATTGTAATGAAACTTCATCATCAAAAACCTGTAGATTAACATTCTTCCCGTTTTATAACGATGACATAGAGAACAAATGACCCCCTATAAAAAAATTTGATCCCTGTTTAAGATATAAGAGAAGCAACAAGTATATATGCATATAATTTTAATGTAATAAGTATAAATATGAATGAGATACACTTATACATGAAAGAGATAATATAAAGTAAGACATGTAATTTAAGACTGAATAAAATTGATGTGAATAAAGAAATGACCAGTACATTAAATCAATACTGTCATCCAAAAGTTTAAACCAACATCATACCAACAAAAACAAGTTTTAAACACAAACCAACACACCAATTTTCAAACCAATCATACATTTAAAACTTAAAAAAAAATAACCTATTCCCCTCCTCATCAACATAAAAGGGACATCTAATCAGAATCTTCAGAAAGGTCGACATGTGCCTGACCTTTTCCTTTTTTGTCTTTTGCTGGATAAATAGGGGTTTATCCATACTTAAAAAATGTCTTCTCAAAGAAATCAAGGTATGAAGCCTTTCCATCTTTTTCAGAGGGCCAATCAAATAGCTTCCACTTGTACTCTGCACGTGTCATGCCAAACATCGAAGGTGGAGGAACTGTTGGAAGAGGCAAGGGAGCAATAATTAATTTTTCGAGTGTGCAATCGCCCATCCAATCCTTCTTCTTGTTCCAGTACATCTTATATTTGTCTTGCATTCCAGAAAGTTATTGATAAAGAAACTTGGTCCTTGACCCAAGTTGGAAGAAAAGCTTGGCAAATACTTTTTCCTACGACTTAGAAGCATAGACCATGCTTTCTTGAAGGGAAGCAAACTTAAAGTCAATAGATTTTGCCACACGCTAGTCATGAATCTTGAAAATATCCAACTTTGAATTTATTGAGTCAAGAGAATGAGATACATTTTATTAAACATCTAGTATAATGCCCTCATCATACTAACCTTTGATAAATATACTCGATAGTAGCAAAATGATTGTTTAAGGACTCAAGAGCAATAGAATTTTTATTGACTTTGGCAAATAGAGAGTTTAAAATAGTGTTTATATCTTGGTCATTGGGGTCAGACACATAATTGGGAGACCCAGGAAAGTACCAAAAGAACGATGATCAGTCTTAAACAACAATTCATTACATTTAGAAACTTCGGTATTATTGGCAGTGAGTGTAGACATGTCAAAAATAGTGACTAATTTATCAAACTTAATAGATTTAGACAAAACATAAAATTATTAAATCCCCTTGGTCAACAAAGCAGGGTATAGTAAATGCATGGATTTATGATATGAAGAATAACTCATGTTCTTAATAATGAGAGAACCTAAATCACAAGGAACTTTCTTAACAAAAGCAGAAAACAAAACATAATCTTGATATGTGACTCTATCACGACCACTTTTACGAGGCAAAACATTTGTATAAAACAGTTTCAACAAAAGTGGAGTGAGTGGACAAAATAATTGTCAACTTTAAGTTATTCCTCGTACTGAAGTCCAGGAATCTCCATGAACGCCTGATGTGTGGTAAACGGACACACACCCTTGTCGGATAATGATCCAACTCGAGTTAAACAACCCGCTCAAAATAATCAGACTCCCTTTGACTTTAGAGAACACCATATCTTCTTGCATTATGGATAAATTGGCATAAAATTCCCGAACCAAATCTGGATAAACAACATCGGATGGAGACATCAACGATTTACATCCTTGGTGTTTGAATAAATCCACCATGCCAACACGATTGAGAGATCAAGATCACACAGTCATTTCATCAGAATGGGTTTGGAGAAAGACTTTGAATGACTAGGTTTTGCATTCACTGGAGATGATTCCTGAGATGCATGACTGGACACCTCAGATTCTAGTTTAGATACACGATGACGTTTTGACCCGAAACCCGCAGCCAAATCTTAGTTTTTGTGGAGAACATATTTCAAAAGTGTGTTGTGGATGTTATGTTTTGTCACTAGAGGATAAAAGTGAGAAAATAATAACAAAAAGTGAAAAAAGAGAGAAAATGGGATGGAGAAAATGAGAAAAGAAAAACCTGGGAAAGAGAAATGGTGTATAAAGAGGAGAAAGGAAAATAGATAGAAGTTGAAAAGAAGTGTATCAGAAGACCAAGGGATATGCATGAATTCCGAGAACCGAGTGCAAGTGATAAGTCATGTCAACAGAGAGATACACACAACAGTCACATGCAAGAACCGATGAAGCAAATACGGGAGAAAAAATACTCGAACAAAAATAAAATAATAAAGATAATCATGGAATCGATGAAATAACTAAAAAAATGCACAGATATGAACCATCTTAACATAAAATAGATTCTTGGAATAGTATCACATAGTTATTATAACGAACACATACTAAGTTCTCGTCGCATCAAACAAAAACGATCATCAGCCAAAGGTTTTGTAAAAATATCAACACGTTGTTTCTCTGTAAAAATATAAATAAGCTCAATATTATCTTTATAGACATCATCTCGCAGAAAATAGTGACGAACATCAATATGCTTAGCACGAGAATGCATGATAGAATTTTTAAAAATATTAATAGCATAGGTATTATCACAATAAATAGAAATATGTGAGTATAAAATACCGAAATCCTGGAATATTTGTTGTATCCAAAGAGTCTGAGCACAACAACTACCAGCTGCTATATATTATCCTTCACCAGTAGATAGAGCTACAAATGTTTTCTTTTTATTATGTCATGCAACCAAACAATCACCTAATAATTTACAAACACCACTCGTGTTTTTTCTATCAACCCGTGACCCTGCATAGTCAGCATCTAAAAGCCAATTAAATCAAAGAAAGATGTAGTAGGATAAAATAATCCCAAGTCACTCGTTCCCTTCAAATATTTAAAAATACATTTAATGACATTCAAATGAGATTCCTTAGGTTGAGACTGAGAATGAGCACATAAGCATACCCTATACATGATGTCTGGATAAGAGCCATTAAATATAAAAGTGATCCGATCATACCTCAAAATTTAGTGACATCTTCAGGTGTTCCTTGTTCATCTTTAGTGAGATTAACTGAAATACTCATAAGTGTAGTTTTAGCAGTAACATTTTCAAGTGCAAATCGTTTGAGCAGATCATCTATATACTCCTTATGTCCCATTATAAGTATTTTTTAGAATTGGATTGTTGTTCCAAAATAAGTGACTTTTTCTCATTTTTATATACTTTTTTGGCAAGTAAATTTCAATTTTGCCCTCATTGAATATGGCCTATATTTTCCATGCAAGACTATAACTATGAAATTTAATAGGGATAGCTTTGTAAAATTATCTAACTAAACCTTTTAATAAATATAAAAATTAGTCTTTGTGCAAGCCTTAAAAAGCAGTTATAATGGGATAGAAGGAGTACTTGCTTTGATCTATAAAAATACCTGCAACAACTTGTTTAAGTTGTAAACCTAGAAAGTACTAAAGTTCATCCATTAAACTCATATCAAATTCTTTATGCATGCAGTCGAAAAACCACTTACACAAAGATTTATTAATAGATCCAAATACAATATCATCTACATAAACTCGTACTAACAGAAAGTGATCATGTTTATAAAATATTAATAGAGTTGGATCGAGTGTACCGCGACTGAAGCCAATATCTACTAAGAATTGACGAGACGTTCATACCAGCATCGAGGGGTCTGTCTCAATCTGTAAACTGACTTCTTAAGCTTGTAAACATAATGTGGATATTTTTCAATGACAAACCCCGGAGGCTGCTTCACGTAGACTTCTTCCTTATTTTAGCCATTGAGAAAGGCGCTTTTGATGTTCATTTGATAAAACTTATACTTTTTGTGAGCTAAAAATACCATTAAAATTCGAATAGCTTTTAGACAAGCTATTGAAGCATAAGTCTCGTAGTAATCAATTTCTTTCTGTTAATTGTAGTCTTGAGCTACTAAACGAGTTTTATTTGAAATGATATTACCATCTTCATCCTTTTTGTTCTTAAAGACCCAACGTGTACCGGTTATTTTGGCATCTTTAGGCGGTGAGACAAGTTCCCATACTTGACATCTTTTGAACTAATTCAATTCTTCTTGCATAGCAACTGACCAGTGTTCATCTACAATAGTTTCTTGAGCATTCTTTGGTTTGAACTCAACAACAAAAGCATAGAAAGCACAGAAATTCCGAAGCCTGCTTTGAGTGGTAATTTTTTGGGCTGACTCGGACATAAGATTATTTGGAAGATGATTCTTCATAGTTCTGGAAGATTTAGGAAGGTGAATATTGCTCATTTTTTCTTCATTATAATTATCTGCTTGGAAATGAATTGGGGTTGCCACATTTGAACGTGACTGTCTCATTTACTTTTGAGGAGAATTTTTCTACTGAGAAGAACCGCAGTCATTCGAACATTGTTCAGGGGTTTTAGGAGTACTAGAAGAATAATCAAAGGCCTGTGGAGAGTTTGGAGAATTACTAATTTGCATTAATCACTACTAGTACAGACATAAGTCTGATCAATATAATTAGATAAATTAAATACAGAATATTGTGCAAGACATGCATGTACTATAAAAAGACTAAGTCAAACTAACAACCCTAAGAATTAGTTGTATGATAATCTAAATTTGTATTTTGTATTGTATTTCTTGAGTCTGTAAAAATGTCAAAGATTAGACTGGAGTATTTTTCCGTAAACAGTCTCAAGCCTAAGAATAAATTCTGGAAGAAGATCATGTCTCAGAGAAATTGTGAAGAAGTTTGGAGTTGAATAAATATGTTTTGGGAAAAATATTCTAAGTCAAGATATCTATAAGTCACATATCAAGTCATATAGAGAAGTCATTCAAGAACTCCAGAATGACTTATCGAGAAGTCCAAAATAGCTTATAGAAAAGTCTCAGAGATATCGGCAAGTCAAATTATCATTAGAGATCTCAGAGATATCGATAAGTCAAAAAATATATAAAAATCTCAGAGATATCGACACGTCATTTCTACATTAGAGAACTCTGAGATATGGACAAGTCAAAATAAAGATGTGAATATTGGAGATATCGACAAGTCAAATTCTCATTAGAGATCTCAGAGATATCGATAAGTCAAAATGCTTATAAAGATCTCAGAGATATCGACAAGTCATTTCTACATGCAGAAGTTTGGAGACCTCAACAAGCCAAGTTCACTTGTGGAGAACTCAGAGACCTTGACAAGTCAAAATACTTATAGAGGACTAAGAAATCTCGATAAGCCATTATACTTATCGAGATGTCAGTTCTTTATAGATCAAACTAGAGATCTCGATATGAAGCTCAAGTATAGAATGCAGACAAGTTAAATATCCAAGATTATCAATCAATAAACGATCTAATCAGTTAGATTAAAAAGTCTACAAAAGCAGTTTGAAGAGTACAAAATCAAAGGCCAAGATTAACTGACAAAGGATAGTCATAGATCCTGTGAATTTGCAAAGATTCACTAAGCCAAAAATGGAAAGCTTTAGAGATAACTTGTGCGGGAAAATTGCCGCTAAAATATTAGCTACCATAATTTATCTGCGACCGCTACCGGTAGCAGATAGTGCCACATTAGCCACTATATCTGCGACTGCACCTGGTTGCCAATTTAGCGACCAAAAGGTTTCAACGACTAAGGTTTATCTGTGACTATATGCCGTCGCAGCTACATTTTTTTTTAATATTCAATTTACCACGTAATATTTGGTGCTCCTCCTTAGTGACCACACAATATCTGCTACCGCATATAATAGCTGAAAATAATATTTTAAAAATGTTATTTTTAAAATATTTTTCTATAAAAATAATATTTTACGTTTTATTTTAATTTAAAAAATAAACATGGATTGAATTTTTGCTACGAATGTGATTATATATTTATGTAATAATTTTTTTGTATTAAGAAAATAATTTTTATTACTCGATATTACATATTTTCAATTTATACTAGTTTAAATAAATATAAATTAAATTTTAATATTTTTGATAATGTATAAAATTAAAAATAATCATATAACAATATTTGGAAATTATTTTACAAATATATTATATAATATTTGTTGCTTTACAAAAAAATGAGAAACGTGATATGTATCAAGTTTTGAGTACGGTAATGAATTTTGCAATTTAATAATATTTTATATATGTTGTTGTAACCGAACAATCAATAGACATGAATATTGCCCATATTTTTATCTCTATATATGTGTGTGTGCGCCTTGTGGTAAACCATAGAATTTTATACTGTTAATTAATTAGTATAATGATTAATGACTTTCAAAAAGTCTACGTTTTTTTACAAAATATTCAAACGACTAACTAACTATTTAAAAACGTATAAATACGTGATTCTTTCTAAGCCCCTTTAATTATTCAAAGAAAAATTAAAATAAATTAAAATTAAAGCATTGTTAAATAAAAAAATAAACACGAAAAGAGATTTCAATTTTTTTAAAAAATAAAAACTAAAAGCATTGTTAAATATCATAGATTATTTAAGGTTATTTAATATTTAAATATTTAAATAGAATTTTAAAATTGATGAAAGTGCCAGAGTATAAGAATTTTACTTAAAATTAATGTATGTAATAATTTATAATCTTAATAGAATTTTGGCATAATAATTTGAAATTTTCAGATTTTTTCAATTGTCCTTGATCTTTTAATGTATGATATTGAGTATTTTTTTTTTTTTTTTGGATTTTTTAGACTTTTTATTTTGATTTTTTTCAAATTATTTTGATTTGTTTATCAGATTTTGTGGATTTTTTAAATTAAAAAAATAAAAATTTAGAGTTAATAGCAAGCGAAGGCGGTCACAGATCCTGGTAGCTGATGAGAGTAAAAATGTGTTTTGACCCTGTACCACTCCCAATTACAGTTTTTAGCAAATCAGAGCTTCGATCGCCCTATGTATAGATATACATATTGTATGATGCATATATGTTATATATGTGTGTGAATATGGATGATTTTACGCGAATTATGTATCATATTGTGTGTGTGATTGATTTTGTGTGTATAAATTGATTTTTTCTGTTAATTGAATACTAATCCTTCTATACTTTGAATACTAATCCTTGTATCCTGTTAATCAATCTTTTTAGGTGAATATATATTTTTGAGGTGATCTTAAGTCTATGGGTCTGATTTTTTTGGGTGAATTATACAATGCTTGTATATATTTTTGGTGATGTGATTATTAGATATAATTGATACCAATTGCTTATTTATTTTGCTTTTGCAAGTTATTTTGTTTTGAACCCATGACCAAGGGATTAATATCGATAAATTAAAGAAGAAGAATTTCATTGTAGATGTATTATCTTAGTTAATCAGATTTTTTTTTAATTTTCCCTCGTGTAAAGTTACATATATATATACACACACTCTTCGTATACGAGTTAGTTAGGGGGAAATATAAATCCTATAATGTATAATGTCCCTGGCTGAGATAAAATATATGGTTAGAGTTTATAGATATTATATGGTAAATATTTAGTGAATTTGTATGCTACATATGGAACTTGTTACATAGTAATTTTATTTGCAAAATAAATGCACCTGTGTATATATAGGTATTGGATATCATGGACTTTTTTTGAGACCGTACTTGGATGGCACGACGGAAGTCAAATACTGAAATAGGTGCCACAACTGAATTTAGAGCCGGTTGCCAAGTGTTTTTGGATTTTGCGTATAGTCACCCGAAATGTGTGAATAAAAAGATACGATGTCCATGTTGGAAATGTAAGAAGAATAATTATTTAGACATAAATATTGTAAATTACCATTTACTTGTTAATGGGTTCATGAGAAATTACGAAGAATGCTGGGGGGCACATGGGCAGAGAAGAGATGGTGGCTTTACTGTACACAATTCTAGCAGCAGTAATAATCATCGTATGAATGAAATGGTTCACGACATTGTAGGGCCAGATTTTGATTGGGAACAAGCTAGAGAGCAACCTATGAATTCTGACGCCAAAAACTTCTTTAAGTTATTAGATGATGGCAGTGAGCCATTGTGGGATGGTTGTACCAAACAAAGTAAATTGTCTGCAGTGGCTACCTTACTTAACATCAAGGCTGATCACATGAGCCATGAGTGTTTTGAGTCTCTTTTGAAGGCCATTAAGAGTATGTTGCCGGATAGTGATAAATTACCAGAGAATTATTACTATTGCAAGAAGATGGTCAAGAAGTTGGGTATTGGATACCAAAAGATCGATGCATGTCCTAATGATTGCATGTTATTCTATATGGAAAATGAAAATATGACAAAGTGCACGGTCTACGGTCATGATCAGTTTAGACCTAATAAGGAGAGGGTGACTACAAAAAAATCAACTATACTGTTCAAGATTCTAAGGTATTTTCCTTTAACTGATTTGCTGAAAAGATTGTACATGTCTTCTAGAACAGCTGAACATATGAGTTGGCATGCAAAATCTTCGACTAAAGATGGAGAATTAAATCATCCTGCAGATGGGAAGGCTTGGAAATATTTTGACTTAGCACATCTTGAGTTTGAATTAGAGCCAAGAAATGTGAGACTTGGACTGTCCACCGATGGTTTCAACCCGTTTGGCCACTCATCTGTTCCGTATTCATGTTGGTCTGTCATTGTTACTCCAGATAACTTACCTCCTTAGATGTGTATGAAACAACCATACTTGTTTCTTTCACTCGTGATTCTTGGTCCTAAGAGTCCCGGAAAGAACTTGGATGTTTACTTGAGGTCTCTTATAGATGAGTTGAAGGTATTATAGAAAGATGGAGTACAGACTTGGGATGTTAAACGAAAACTAATTTCAACCTTAAGGCTGCAATTATGTGGACTATTAGTAATTTCCCTGCTTATGGTATGTTATATGGATGGAGCACACATGGAAAGTTGGCATGTCCATATTGTATGGAACGCACGAAGTCTTTCACTCTATCCAAAGGTCGAAATTCTTGCTGGTTTGACTGTCATCGACGGTTCTTACCCGAAGATCATCCGTTTCGCAGAAATAGAGAAAACTTCAGAAAAGGGAAAGTGAAAAATGATATGTCCGCACCATGATTGTCGGGGACAGATATGCGGTCTTGTGTGATGAGACTACCGGATGTCCCATTTGGTAAGAATGATAAGAAAATTATTGGGTTTGGCGAATCTCATAATTGGGTTCGGAAAAGTATATTCTGGGAATTGCCTTATTGGTCTACAAATTTAATTCATCATAATCTAGATGTCATGCATGTTGAGAAGAATGTGTTTGACAACTTATTTAACACCATAATGAATACAGGGAAGACGAAGGATAATGATGCAGCACGTTTAGACATGAAAGATATTTGTAAGCGTCCTAGTTTAGAAATTTATAAATCTTCTAATGATAAGAATCTCAAACCACAAGCACGTTACACGTTATCCAAAAAACAAGTTGAAGAAGCGTGCAAATGGATTAGATCTTTAAAATTACCAGATGGATATGCATCAAACATTGCAAGGTATGTTTCGGATAAGAAACCGCATGAAAAATTAAAAGGAATGAAGAGTCATGATTGTCATGTGTTCTTGGAATGACTTTTGCCTGTAGCATTTCAGGACGTTCTTTACAAACCAATATGTGATGCCGTGACAGAGCTTAGTCGTTTCTTTAATGAATTATGTTCAAAAACCTTACATGAGAAGGTTGTGTCTACACTTGAGAAGAATATCATACAAATCACGTGCAAATTGAATATCTTCCCACCTGTTTTTTTTTACTCTATCGAGCATTTGACAATACATCTTCCATATGAAGCTCTTGTTGGGGGTCCAGTTCAATATAGATGGATGTACCCTTTTGAGAGGCCGATGGGAATGCTTAAATGGGCAGTGAAGAATAGAGCTTGTGTGGAAGGGTCAATTTATGAAGCCTATAGTTTCAACGAGATATCT
Source organism: Apium graveolens (assembly GCF_009905375.1). Classification (NCBI taxonomy): domain Eukaryota; kingdom Viridiplantae; phylum Streptophyta; class Magnoliopsida; order Apiales; family Apiaceae; genus Apium; species Apium graveolens. The sequence continues at coordinate 60,761,394 of NC_133652.1, forward strand.
ACTTTTGTCTCTAACTATTCTCCGGATGAAGTCTTGACAAAGGTCAATCGAGTCTCGAGAAATGATGATGGGGGAATGTTGAACTAAATGGTCGCCTTGCTATATTTGGTCTACCAGGACGCGCTTATAGAAAAGGGAAGCGCATATTCCTATCTGAGAAAGATTTACATTTTGCACACACTTATATTCTTCTCAACTGCGAGGAGATTGATGAATATGTGAGGTACACATGTAATTCGTTTATGTATTGATATATTGTATTTAACTTATCTAGTAATAGTAAACTATATTTAAATTAAGTTAGGATATAAGTAGGTAATTAACAATAACTATAATATAAGCACCAATCCATTAGTGTATATAAATATACTCGGCCAAGCAAAAATTATCTTTGCCATCAAATGATCAAAGATGTAATACGAAAAGCGTGGAAATTACTCTAATAATGACTAAGAAAGGTATTCATGAGTTATATATATATATATATGGTATCTGAAGCACCCCCCAAAAAGCGGGGCATGGGAAGGGGGCCCAACCATATCCCTAAGGCCTTTAATAACCCAGATGAACGAACTCTTATTCAGCTTCGACCAGGTCTTAATAGCACGTACGTATCAATTACTATAAGCATTTTTATTCCAATTTAAGTGTTAAAATTTTACCATTTTTAATGAAAAAATGTTGTGTATGATAGTGATTTTGCAGATCCTAAAATTCTAAATTGCATCTCTCAGATGTGTCTTCAGAATTGGCCTACACTTGCAATTACTTGGGCTAGCGCACCTGTTGTCCACAAAGATGCAGTATGGGCTGAATTTCAGGTATATCATTTATGTTATATAATCCAAATCAGTTATATACATTAGTGCATTAGCTGCTGGTTTTCTTACCCAAATAATAGTATCCATTTATAGGTGCTAAGGATATAAGCTAATAATATCATGTATAGGTTTTAGGTAGTAATATGCTTTCTGGCAGGTATGTAAAGTTTCAATCTTTATAAGTGTTTTTATGGTTCTTGAATTTGGTTTTTTTAGTGCAAGATTTTGTTAATAAGAGTCGAGCCCTAATGGCAAATATTCAATTATTTTCAAGTTTTTGTAATATTTCTTGAATTTGATTTTGGTATTAGTGAAACCTTTCGTGTAAAGTCAAGTTTTTAAGGTAATATCTGGGAATTGTGCACTAAGTAGTTGAGAAAATTGGGATTTTTTTAAAGGTTGTTTGAAAAAAATAGTCCTCTATTTTTTTAAAAAATTGAAAGCAAGGAATTTTTAGCTGTTGTAAGATGGGGAAGAAGTTTTGGGTGAAAGATGACGACAAGGCTTTGGTAGAAAGTGTATTTGGGAGGGGAAGCCTTTGAGTATTTGGATTTGCTAGCTTCAAGTAATGTGTGTTGAGTTTGCTACTCCTGCTAGGGATTTGGGATTGCCGACTGGGTTAATTAAATATTTATTAAACATCACTCAAGTAATGTGTCTCGGCTAGCTTCAAGTATTTAGTTTCGCATTCATTTAACATCACTCTACTCGCAATCTCGATTCTTTCTTCATGGAGTTAATTAAATCCAGAAAATGTATCACCTTCTAGTGTGTCACAATTATACTACAAATAATTCCTTTATTTAAATACTATATTAACTTTTTTTTACATAAATTACATGACATAAAAGATTGTCAAACCTTTTTATATCACTGGGAAATGGGGGATTTAAATCTGCTAGTCTGCGCTTCCAGGCTATATCAGATAGAACAAGGATCACATTTTTTAGTGCATATTATCACACAAAGACTAACAGTTGCGGTCATATTTGTGGCCCTGTTCTAGACAATGTTAGAGTTTGGCCTGCTAGAGTTTAAAACGATGAACTAGTCCTGCTTATCCAAAAAACCAAAATTTAATTGATGCGGTGCTTATGTCTCAATCACGTAGTGTTAGGTCACACACACTGTAGAGGGGGGGGGGGTGAATACAGTGTATAGCACAATCAAATCCAACATTAATAACTCAAGTAACAGAAAACAAACTTTATTCAAAACAATAAACTCTGTTACAATATGGAACTGTCCTCTCTCAGTGATGAACAAATATCACGAGAGCTGCTAGGGTTACAATGAATAATCTTCTCGATAATGATAACACTTGTAGTGTAAACCCTATGTCTGTGTTTATATACTACACAGTTACAAGATAATCGCTAATTGATATGGAATATAATTCTGCTTCCTAAAATATATCAATCAGATATCTTTTCTTCCAAGTATTCTATTCTTCATAGAATTCCTTCTTCATGCATATCTCTTCGTATGTTTTATCTCGATCTTCTCTTCCTGTAAATCAACTGCTTTCCTTATCTGAACGTTTTCTTTAAGTCCTGATATTATCTTCTGATAGATATCTTCTGAACCTTAAGTACTGATGACTTAAGTTCTGACTTCAGTATAAGTGCTGATTTCAGTTAAGTACTGATTTGTCCTGTTTAAGTAAGATCTGTAAACTAAACATAAATCACATTAGTCATGACATTATCAAATATATCTAACAATCTCCCCCAACTTGTAAATTAGCATAATATACAAGTTAACAGATATTTGATGATGTCAAAAACATTAAGTACAAATGCATGAAAATTTGACTAGATAACTACAACTTACAGTCCTTAAAGCTTTACCAACTTTAACTTCTGATAACAACTTCAGTCTGTATTCATATATGAATTTGAGCAGTTGTAGATGTTGACTCGGTTTCATCTTCTGATCTCTCTGGTGTCAGGAGTTGTTCTGAGATAGTTCTTCAACAAACATCTCTCAGCATATCTGAGTTCATCAACCATCCTCCTTTTAACATCTTTAAGTTCTGCAGAATCTTCACCAGTTTGAAAGATTGCAGCCCTGAGATCATTAATTTTAGCTTTCTTTATGTCCTGATCCAGTCTGATCAAATACGCCTTGTCAGACTCAAGATTGAATTCCACAGCCTTGTAACCCAGAAAGGTAGTTATAATCTTAGCAGAGTTGGGCTTCATCTCAACAATATCACCCTTGTGATCTCTGTACTTTGGAAGATATGTGCTGTCAGACTTAACAGAATAAAGCCTTTTCTGTTTCTGAATTTGACTCTTCAAAAAGTTTGCAGCACTTTCTGTTATTTTGTCATTCACTTGAAGTAAGAATAATACATGTTCCAGTTCTTCAAAATACTTCAGTGGAATGGCATTTTCCCTTATATGATACACCCTACCATCTGTCATGAAGTACAACAAGATGTGTTATTTTAAGTAGGTATGGTAAACCATCTGTACAGATTCTAGTTGATTCAATCTTTCAGGAGTTGCTCCAATACCTGGTTCACTTAAGGAAGTTGGATCATTGGTTGTGTTCTGTATTCTTCTTTCATCAGCACTTCCCAATCCAGTTTTATCTCTTGCTTCCTTTCCAGTAACCACTCTTGCTTCAAAACCACTTGCAGCAGTCTTCAAAGGTTGAGTCTGTTTGGCTTTGGTGAATCCTGGTAGGAGTATCTTTGAAGGTTTAATATGAGCAGTGTCAGAGGTTTCCTTTGATTTATCTTCTGATATCAAGTTAACTTGAGCTATGCCAGAGGTTACTTGCTTCTTTGAGATATCAGAACTAACTATCTCTTGACTCTGAACAACTTGAGCCATGTCAGAGGTTGTCTTAGAAATTTTTCTTGAAGTCAGAGCAAGATCAGCATCTTCAACAGTAATTTCTTCATCCACAGGAGGCACATAAACCTTGATAGGTTCACCAACTTTCTCTTTGCCCTTGAACCTTGGATCTATCTGCAATTGTGATTTAGCTTTGGTTGCTTCATGATTTGTTCTTTCTTTTATCACAATGCCTTTGACTTTTGGAAGTTTCTTTTTACCAACAAAAGCTTCAGATTTAGATTTGACTTTTTCTGACTTAAGTCTAGCTTCTTCTTCCATCAGACTCTCCAAGTCCATTACCAGATTTTCCTTAAGAAATAACTGTCTTGACATTTCTTCATCAAGATCCAAAAGTTCATCAGAACTTATCCTTTTACCAGTAGCAGAAGTAATTCTTTTTCCAGCATCAGAACTTGTCCTGTGACTTGTAATTTCAGCTCTTCTTGATGAGAAATTTCTACCTTGACCATGACCTCCACCCATTCCAGAGTTTCCCTGGTCATCTTTTTCATCATCCTTCTCCTTCAGTGTCTAATCAGTTTTGCATTTGGACTTAATTACTTTCTCCCCTTTTTGGCATCAGCAGGTAAGAGAAAAGAGATAAGCAATTCCACTGAGGCTTGGATTTCATCGAGTTGAGATTGCTGAGAAGCTTGATTTTTCAAAATATCATCAATCTGAGACTGTTGCTTCTCTTGGGTCTTCTCAATGTAAGCAACTCTGTCAAAGGTAGGTTTAAAGAAACTTTTCTTTTCAAGTTTCTTAACTGTTTCTTGCTTGAGCAATTCTTCCTGAATCTTATGTAACTCTACATGAGTTTTTGAATGGAGACCTTGAAGATGTCTAGTACTCAATGCAGTGACTCGAAGCTGTGTCTTGAAATCATCAGTAATTAACATTTCATCAGCTTTTGCCAAGTGCTCAGCAAGAATCTTTTCAGATGGAACGAAGGTAACTGAGTTCCATTCCTTAGTCCACTCCTGTCCTCTAGGAGTTTCACTCCAAGGTACTGGTGCTTCTCTTGTAAAAAACTTCTTAACTAGTTCAGATTTATGAACAGTTTGTCGGGGTGCATGTCCTGAAGGACCAGCTGCATCAGCATCTGCATTAATAACAGCATCACCAGTAGGATCATCATTTGAAGCATCAGAACTAATAGAATCAGCATCTTCTGATAAAATAACAGTATGAGAAGCAATTGAGGCTTCAGCATCATCCTCTAAGTGCTGATCTGGTTCCAAGTTCTGATCAACAGCCATATCCTGATGCTCACCTATATTCTGATCATCAACATCTAGATGCAAAGAAGGTTTGGTAGACAATTATGGAGTTTGAGTAGCATCACTAACATGTGTTGTTGATGGATGAATTGCTGTTGGAGCTTCTAAGTAGAGAACCTCAGGCACAACCAGGTTGTGAATATCAATTTCAGCACTTGTACCTGGGTCTACAGGAGATACAGTTTCATGTATAGGAGACACAGATGGTGTGTTTGCCTTGTCTGTAGCTGCTTCCTGAGTTGGGGTCAATGAAGAAGGAGATGCAGTAGCTTCAGCAAATTCTAGTTCTTGTGAGATAAGAGATTCCTGATCTCCTTAGCTGCTGCTTCCTCATCATCTGAAGCTGGCCTTTTAGCTCTCTGTTTCTTGTATCTCTTTAAAGGTGGGGATTCCTTGGGAGGTTCAGCAGAAGTTATTCTTCTAAGCCTTTTGAGAAGCTTAGATCCCCCAATTTCAGAATCCTTCTGAGAAGGAACCTTCTCAGCTTCTGTAACAACAGGTTCTGATGCAGAAACCTGTTCCTCACTATCAGACTCATCTCTCAGAACAATCCTCCTTCTCTTCTGTGGTGCTTGAGGAACAGTCTTTGTCCTCTTGGGCTTGGAAGATGAAGGCTTCACAGTAGGTGCTGAGGATGAAGGTTGAGCTTTCTGTGAAGGTGTGAGATATGATTTGAGATATGTTTGAGGGAGGGTTGATGTAATAACTCGAATTTTTGAGAACCTGTAAAACGTTTAATAAATAGCAACCACGACAGACGGGAAAAACTTTTGAGCCCACACTATATAGTGCATAAAAAAATGAGTTTCGGAATCGATATTATGACTATACGTACCAAATAAGTGTATGTAAACGCTATTAGTTTTCGAAGAAAATGAACTTTGAAAAATGACCGTAATTACGACTTATCAAGGACTACGGGAATCACAATATAATTACGAGATTAAAATCCTACGGATTTATATTCAATTAGGATAAATAAAAATATAAGGACTAGAAACGAAAAGAATTACATTGCGAACCATTTACGAATAAGTATTGCGGAGAACATTTAAGTAACCGCGCGAACGCGTAAGCGATTAATTAAACGTAACACACTAACTAAACCATGGTAAGGAAGTAACCATGGTTACTTCATCAAATAGTGAGCTAACCCTAGAATGACCAAGCTAGCTAGCAAATAGTGTGCTAAGGAGCTAACCTTGTAGTTTAGCTTGTAAGCTAGCAAGCTACAAAGATTTGTCCATGGATTTGGAGACAAGGAATAAACCTAAGCTATCCTAGGAAGAATAAAGATCAACTTGCAAAGATATCAAGTCACCTTCCAAGAAGCAACCTAGAAATCATCCAAGAGAAGCAACCAAGTGCTATAAATACCCCCCACCCCCATTTAGGTCCATTCGGCTATTTTGAAGAAAAAAGGGGAATTGCAATTCAAAACTCCAAGCTCTAGTTCTTGTAAAATCACACAATTATTTCCCAAGCCTCTTAGCAACTAAACTAAGGTAAGAAAAATCTTTTATCTCTTTTTACCAAGGTTTGATGGGTGGAATAAATTCAAGAAACTCACTAGTGAATAGTGTGAATAGTAACCTCTCTTTGGTTTCTTGATTTTAATGGTGGTTTTAGGTTCCAAAAATCATACCAAGCACTTCCAAGCCTCCACCATCCTCAAGAACACATCTCAAGCTTTCAAGAAAGGTAAAAATCTTTGGCCTAACTTTATTTAAGGTTCATGTTTAAGATCCATTTAGTGGGTGTTAGTAAACCTAGCTTACTAAGTGTTGTTGATGAAATCTTGATGATTAAGTTGAGTAGATTTAAGGTTGGCTGTTGTTGCCTCAATAACATGATGTTCTTGAGAGGAGTTTGTGTGTTGATGATGATATTATGATTGTTGGTGGTTGTGTTGATAGTTAAGGCATAAACGAAACCCCGATCGTAAACGTAACTTCGTTAAAACCAACAAACCGTAACTTTAAGTTTCTGCAGAAAGTCTTTAAGTTGTAAACTATAGATTCTTGAGAAATAACCTTTTTTTAAGATAGAAAATGTTATAAGGATCGTTTAGGCGCTTGAATCGCTTAATTCCGATTTACGGATCAAAAGTTATGATCGTTTTAGTAAAAGTGTTTAACGCGACAAAAACTGCTACGAATCACGAACTTTGAAAATATAAAGGATAGACTTAAAAGTATTCATAAATCATGAAATTTTTACAGAGAGTAACATGTGGAGTTCCCTAACTGTCATAAAAATTTTAAGTGAAAATAATGATTTATCAATTTTATAAAAATGTCGGAGCCGAGACCGCGCGAGTAGAAACCGTAAGAATCCTTAAGCGGAGCCGACAACGATAATGAGAATGAACTCAAGATACTTAGGAAAATGAAGTGACCATAAAGTGTTTATGACTTAAAAGAAACGTTAAGGGTAGTATGAGTTGAGAGGGTGTATAATGAGTAGCGCATGAGTGCGAGTTACCGTGAATTAGGACGGAACCTAACGAAATGAAATGTGTTTATGGTTATAGATTTCCGAGCGGAACCTAGAGCATCCTCCACCTCGAGATACCCAGGCAAGTTTACAAACCCAACTCCATTTTACTGTTGTGTTGTGAAAGGATTGTTTTACTATCATCGCATAAATACCATGTTTGCCATGATACGTAGTTGTTGAATTTTCGCATAATATAGCGATGTTGTACGATAAGTATATATCGTGAAATGATTATTTCACTTTAAGCGTGCTGTATTGTATAAGACCGAGGGTCGGTCGGGGATTAAGATAAAACCCGGGAATCATTCCGGAGATATTATAGGACGGTTATACGTCCATAGTGGTACGTTTTAAAGGGACTCATCGTCCACTTACGAAACATTAAAACACCTCGAACTTTTAAAACGATTTCCCAATGAGCATATTCGCTCAACTATATTTTATTGATTCGGATATTAAATATTATATACGTATTCCTTTATTATAGGAGTAGTATACTTCAACGTTTATTTATTTCAAACCCAATTAATCATTATAGATTATTAATTATGTAAACACAAACTAGTTAAGGAATACTATTTAAATAAATCTTAAAAAAGAATAACTCATTCGAGGTATGATTAATATCAATTATCATTTAATTATTTATAGAATACTATTTAATTAATGATTATTTATTTAAGGATTGTTATTGATTTAAAGATCATAGATCCTGATATACCTTTTGATTTAGAAGTATCATACGAATAATTTCAGATCGTCGGTGAATATTATCCCGACTTATTATTATATTGAATATAGTTTCAAGAAGAAACTTTCCCCCTTATTAATTATCTGTTGACAACGGTCAACACACATCCCTATTACTTCCTCCGAAATTCTCGGAAGTACGTATATACATATATATACACTTATATTTTAAAAAGATAAACTATCTCTATCAACAAGCAAAACGCTTGGGGAACTTCGATATGGTTCAAGTTCCCGAGATTGATAGAATTCTGTTGAAGGACAATGGAGGGGTAGACTCTGGTACTACGTGTGCTGGATGGGCTACCAAAGGTACCGCAGGCGAAGGTACTTTGTGTACTCAGGAACTTGTGAAGTATGTGTATACCCGAAAATGGGACACGTAGCCCGAATGCGGTCAGGGTGATACCCGAGAGATGACGGTATTCGTCCTTTTACAAGTAAAGAAGGTTACTTTCCGTAGGACGACTGATCATCGTATATGGTGGCTCCTGTGAGATGTCCAAAATCTTCCAGTTGGAATGGATATGCAATACCGTAACCCAAGCCTAGGTGCTGGGATTACTATTAAGGTATTCGCAGGTTATAAAACCCCCTTAAAAGAATTGTTTTCATTAGAAGGTGTGGGACACCAAGAAATCTACTTTTAAATAAAACATATATATAATATATGATGTTATTATACAGTCATTTTCATACTGTACATTATTATGCTGAGCATCTTAGCTTGCACTTGTTTTCTTAAATTGACACAACACAACAGTGAATCAAGATGCCTGCCATGAGAACCACAGCCAGGAAATGGGTAGGAAATGGCCAGCTGTTCCGTAGATTATTTGGTGCAGTACTCAGGTAGTCGGAATAAGCTGGATTAGTTTTCAGTTGTTTATAGTTCGGCTTATTTATAAGTATGGTTTATGTAAGATAAGAAATAAGAAACGTATATTCGGCCGGCGGATTAACCTTACTTAAAGGTCACCCCCGATAAGACTAATTATATTTGGGTTGTAATAAAATTTCTCTAGTAATGATGGTTCGTTTCCAAGATAATAACCTGTAGTGTGTGTGTGTTAAGTGTGGGGTCGTGAAGCGTGAGTATTTACATATCGTAGTGTGAGTTGTGTAAGTTTAGATAGCGTGGCTTCCGAGACTCCTGACCCCGGGTTTTGGGGCGCCACAAAAATGGTATTAGAGCCTTAGGTTATCAAGTCTTGGAAATGATATGATATAAAATATGTAGACCTAAGAATAATAAGACAATCAATTAGAGCTCAAGTCGAGTTCGTTGTCGGGCTACACGGGTAGTCTTGACTGTTTTACCCTCAAGGGAATTCCAACTCTAAGTTAGTAACACCTTGCCTATTGTGTCAGGTACCAGTGGAGCCTAGGAGGGAGGTTGACCCTGTTGATGATGTCATGATTCCTGAGCATAACCCTATTCCCGAGCCAGAGAGCCCGCCCATTGATGATTCAGACGATGACCGTACTGAGGATGTCCTAGAGGAGGAGACTGAGCTTCCTGTCCCCGTAGCTAATGGCATAGTATGGAGAGATGTAGAGATGTACCCACAGCAGGCTATTCGCTCTCCTACACTACCCCCAGGGATCCAGAGCCCTATGTCCTATACTGATAACGATGATGAGGAGGCGATACGCGCACAGTTCCATGAGGTCCATGACATATCCTCTAGCGACCCAGACTCACCTCTACCACCACCGGCGACCATGCATGTAGCCGTACACGACTGGGTAGTGAGTCAGCTTAATGCTGAGATCACTGCGACGTCTGCCCATATTGCTGAGTTACGTCAGGCACTGACAGCTGAGAGAGCCACCCAACTAGGATACCCCGGAGATTTCAGAGCTGCTTCCCCAGCCATAGCCCGTAGAGAGATCGATGGGATCGAGCTCCGTACCAGGGTTCAGATGAGGATGACATCAGTGGGAGGATACATCCCGGTAGTCGATGCAGAGATGATGATTGCAGGAGCGATGAGGAGGGTGCGTGACCTCACTCGCAGTGATAGTGACTGAGAGATTAGTGACTAGATATAGACCTTGAAGAAGGCTGAGTGACTTGTCACCAATTTTGATAGGATTGCTAGTAGTAGATAGCGTTCCTAGCCTTTCAGGGTACATGGCTTATATATTTTCATTTCAGTATTTAGAACTAGCAGTGATAGATTGTAACCAGGCATGTATGAACTCGGCTAGTTGTTTCATCCCCAGGATATAACTGGGAGATCTTATGAATATATATCTAAGCAGTTATTAAAGAATTGATGTCTATATTAATGCACTTTATAAAACCTGTTAAGTAATAAATGACATGCTTATATATGAATAAAATAGCCTAACTGTTATAATCATGTGACCAATTTTCCTTATCAGAATAATGCCACCCCGTAGAAGAGGAACCAGGGCACAGCCCGCAGAGTCTGTTAACCAACAACGAGGTGACCCAGTAGTAAATGAGGAAAGTGAAGAAGACATAGACTATAATGAATATGATGATGAAGAATATGTAGAAGAAGAGGCTGAGGATACCCATCAGGGAGGGAACCCCGTAAATGAATTTATGGAACTGCTGAGAGCAAATCTGAACCAACAGCCTATTCCACCACAGCCCCCTGCTGCCCAACAGACTGTAGCTACTGTCTTTAAAGCCTTCAAGTCCCTCAAACCCCCAGAGTTTCTAGGATCTGCTGACCCCGTTGAAGCACGGGCCTGGCTCAAAGAGATAGAAAAGTCCTTCGAGATACTAGGAGTTGAGGAACGATATAAGACCATTTTCGCTTCTTACATGCTGAAAGGAGAAGCTAACTATTGGTGGGAGTCCAAACGAAACCTAGAAACTGATGCTGTGATCCCATGGGATAGATTTACCCGACTGTTCTTAGACAAGTACTTCCCTAGGTTTATGGAAACCCAAATGGAGATTATGTTTCTGGAGTTGAAACATGATAAGATGACTGTGGCAGAATATGAGGCCAAATTTACTGAGTTGTCTAGATTTATGCTTGAGTTTCTGAATACCGAAGAAAAGAAAGCGCGAAGGTTTCAGCTTGGTCTGAAATAATGGATACAGAACCGAGTATCAGTGTTAGAGCTAACAGACTATGCCACCTTAGTACAGAAAGCCTCGATTGTTGAAGCTGGCAGTGAGCAGACTGTGAAAGAAAAGGAGAATATGAAGAGGAAGATAGGAAGCCAAGGAATAGGAACCGGAAACAGGAGCCTTCCAAGTAGGTTTGTCAGGGGAGCGGTGTCCCAACCTGCAAGAGGCCCCGGATTCAGAAAGGCCCCAAGTGAGAGCGTTGGCCAGGGCGGCGGACAATCTAGGGCAACATTTCATAGCCAACCACGTGCCCCAATACCAGAATGTCAAACCTGTAAGAAGAGGCACCTTGGAGTGTGTAACCAGACAAGAGCCCCTCTGAGATGTTACCTGTGTGACCAGATCGGGCACCTTGCCAACAGTTGTACCCGGCCCAAAGTAACGTGTTTCCAATATGGGAAGGTAGGACACATGAAGCGGGATTGCCCAAAGTTGAAGCCCCCAGCCTCAGGAATGAGTAGAGCTGCATCTAACCGACCTCCAGCCGCTAGGAGCTTCAACATGACTGTTCAGGATGCTGTCCGAAATACTGACGTGATAGCAGGTACCCTTTTGTTAAATTCCGAACATGCAAATGTCCTATTTGATTCTGGAGCAACCAAGTCTTTTATATCTCAAGATTTTGCTTGCAAGTTAAAACTTAATGCCATACCCTTACGTGAGGTATTACAAGTGGAAATAGCAAACAAAGAAATAATCCCTGTAAATCAAATATACCCTAAGTGCAAGCTGAAATTAGAAGAGAATATCTTCGAGGTCGACTTACTACCATTCGCGTTAGGAGAATTTGATGTGATCTTAGGAATGGATTGGTTATCCAGTAACGGAGCGCAAATAGATTGTGAACAGAAGAAAGTTAAGATAAGAGTGCAGAATGATAAAGAGGTAGTGTTTAAAGGTCAACGACAGAACCAGAAATTTTTGACCATGCTTCACGCGAAAAGATTATTGAGGAAAGGTAACGAGGCCTATTTGGCTTATGTGATAGATACCCAGAAGGAGGTCCCCAATATACAGAACATACCCATAGTAAACGAATTCGAGGATGTATTTCCAGAAAACTTACCAGGATTGCCACCTGACAGAGAAATAGAGTTCGCTATAGAGTTAGCACCAGGGACGACACCAGTATCCAAGGCCCCATATAGGTTAGCCCCAGTTGAGATGAAAGAACTAGCTTCTCAACTGCAAGAATTATTAGATAACGGAATGATAAGGCCCAGTGTGTCACCATGGGGAGCACCAGTACTATTCGTAAAGAAAAAGGACGGCAACATGAGATTATGTATAGATTATCGAGAGCTGAATAAGCTGACTATAAAGAATAGGTACCCTCTTCCCAGAATTGACGACCTATTCGACCAACTCAAAGGAGCTGTACATTTTTCCAAAATAGATTTAAGAATAGGATACCACCAGTTGAAAATCAAACCGGAGGATATACCAAAGACTGCTTTTCACACTAGGTATGGACAATATGAGTTCTTAGTCATGTCGTTTGGATTAACCAATGCACCTGCAACCTTTATGGATTTGATGAACAGAGTGTTCAAAAAGTACCTGGACATATGTGTGATAGTTTTTATAGATGATATTCTGATCTACTCAAAGACAGAGCAAGAACATGCAGAACATTTAAGGATAGTCTTAGAAATCTTGAGGAATGAGAAATTGTATGCCAAATTTTCGAAGTGCGAATTTTGGTTGAGAGAAGTTCAGTTTTTAGGACATGTGGTGAGTAACAAAGGAGTTTTAGTTGACCCTGCCAAGATAGAGGCGGTATCCAATTGGGAAAGAACAGCAACCCCAACAGAGGTTAAGAGTTTCGTGGGTTTAGCAGGATATTACCGAAGATTCGTGCAAGACTTCGCTAAGATATCCGGTCCACTGACTAGACTTACTCGGAAGGCAGAAAAGTTCGTATGGACGGAAAAGTGTGAGGAGAGTTTTCAAGAACTGAAAAAGAGGCTGGTGTCAGCACCAGTGCTCGCTCTTCCCGATGGAAAGGGAGAGTTTGTGATATACAGCGACGCATCACTTAAAGGATTAGGATGTGTACTAATGCAGCACGACAAGGTTATAGCGTATGCCTCTCGACAATTGAAGGAATATGAGAGCCGATACCCTACGCATGACCTAGAATTAGCAGCCATAGTATTTGCCCTAAAAATTTGGAGACACTACCTATACGGTGAGAAATGCGAGATCTACACTGACCATAAAAGCCTCAAATATATTTTTACTCAGAAGGAACTAAACATGAGACAGAGGAGATGGTTAGAGTTGATAAAAGACTACGACTGTGAAATTTTGTATCACCCGGGTAAAGCGAATGTGGTGGCTGGCGCCCTTAGTAGGAAGGAAAGACTCAAGATGATAATGACATCGGAGGAATTAATTAAGGAATTTGAGAAGATGGAAATTGACGTAAGAATGACCTGTAAGGGAACGGAAGGATTATTTGAGATTAAGCTAGTACCAGAACTAACTGCAAAGATACGAGTATGTCAGGAAAAGAAGATGAGTGAGGAAAAAGGGACATTGACCGGTGAAGAAGTGAGATGTGAGAAGGATGAGGAAGGGATCATGAGGTATGCGTCCCAGATTTGGATTCCGAATGTGCAAGAATTAAAGGACGAGCTGTTGCATGAAGGGCACAGCTCTAGATATTCAATCCACCCAGGAAGTACGAAAATGTACCGTGACCTTAAGGAATATTATTGGTGGCCTAACATGAAGAGAGAAGTAGCGGAGTGGGTTAACAAGTGCTTGACATACCAAAGAGTGAAGGCGGAACACCAGCGACCTAGTGGACTGTTACGACCCCTAGAAATTCCGGAATGGAAATGGGAACACATAGCCATGGATTTTGTGACAAGCTTACCTAGGACAAAAACTAATCACGATGCTATATGGGTTATCATTGATAGACTGACCAAGTCTGCACACTTCCTATCAATCAACGAAAGGTACACCGTAGACAAGTTGGTAGATATTTACTTGAAGGAAATTGTAATAAGACACGACGTTCCTGTAGCCATAGTGTCAGATAGAGACCCGAGGTTTAATTCCCGATTTTGGAGAAGCTTCCAGGAATGTGTAGGCACCAGACTAAACATGAGTACCGCTTACCACCCCCAGACGGATGGACAAAGCGAAAGAACTATACAGACCCTAGAAGATATGCTGCGAGTATGTGCCATCGACTTCAAAGGAAATTGGGATGATCACTTACCCCTGATAGAATTTTCTTACAACAATAGCTATCACGCTAGCATAGGAATGCCCCCGTATGAAGCTCTTTACGGGAGAAGATGTCGCTCTCCCCTGTGTTGGGATGAAGTTGGAGAACACAAGCTATTAGGACCAGAGTTAGTCCAGCAGACCAGAGAAATGGTAAAACTCATCAGGAAGAGACTGGTAGCAGCCCAGGATAGACAAAAGAAGTACGCTGATCAGACCAGGAAGGATAGGGAATATGAAGTAGGAGATTCTATGTTATTGAAGGTATCTCCGTGGAAAGGAGTGATGAGGTTTGGAAAGAAAGGGAAGCTGAGTCCCAGATTCATAGGACCCTTTGAAATTTTGAGGAGGATAGGACCTCTAGCTTACGAGCTCGCCTTGCCTCCTAATTTGCAACAAGTACACAACGTGTTTCACGTATCCATATTGAGAAAGTACCATGCCGATGCCCGTCATGTAATAGAGTACGAGCAGGTAGATTTACAACCAGATCTGACCTATATCGAGCAGCCATTTAGGATAATGGACCAGAAAGAACAAGTGCTGAGGAACAAAACGGTGAAGCTAGTTAGGATCTTGTGGAGAAATCAAAATATTGAGGAATCAACTTGGGAACTTGAAGACACCATGAGGAATAGATATCCCCACTTATTTTCTAGTTGATTCCGGGACAGAATCCTTGTTAGAGGGGAAGACTATAATAACTCGAATTTTTGAGACCCTGTAAAACGTTTAATGAATAGCAACCCTGACAGACGGGAAATTTTTTTAAGCCCACACTATATAGTGCATAAAAAAATGAGTTTCGGAATCGATATTACGACTATACGTACCAAATAAGTGTATGTAAACGCTATTAGTTTTCGAAGAAAATGAACTTTGAAAAATGACCGTAATTACGACTTATCAAGGACTACGGGAATCACAATATAATTACGAGATTAAAATCCTACGGATTTATATTCAATTAGGATAAATAAAAATATAAGGACTAGAAACGAAAAGAATTACATTGCGAACTATTTACGAATAAGTATTGCGGAGAACGTTTAAGTAACCGCGCGAACGCGTAAGCGATTAATTAAACGTAACGCACTAACTAAACCATGGTAAGGAAGTAACCATGGTTACTTCATCAAATAGTGAGCTAACCCTAGGATGACCAAGCTATCTAGCAAATAGTGTGCTAAGGAGCTAACCTTGTAGTTTAGCTTGTAAGCTAGCAAGCTACAAAGATTTGTCCATGGATTTAGAGACAAGGAATAAATCTAAGCTATCCTAGGAAGAATAAAGATCAACTTGCAAAGATATCAAGTCACCTTCCAAGAAGCAACCTAGAAATCATCCAAGAGAAGCAACCAAGTGCTATAAATACCCCCCACCCCCATTTAGCTCCATTCGACTATTTTGAAGAAAAAAGGGGAATTGCAATTCAAAACTCCAAGCTCTAATTCTTGTAAAATCACACAATTATTTCCCAAGCCTCCTAGCAACTAAACTAAGGTAAGAAAAATCTTTCATCTCTTTTTATCAAGGTTTGATGGGTGGAATAAATTCAAGAAACTCACTAGTGAATAGTGTGAATAGTAACGTCTCTTTGGTTTCTTGATTTTAATGGTAGTTTTAGGTTCCAAAAATCATACCAAGCACTTCCAAGCCTCCACCATCCTCAAGAACACATCTCAAGCTTTCAAGAAAGGTAAAAATCTTTGGCCTAACTTTATTTAAGGTTCATGTTTAAGATCCATTTAGTGGGTGTTAGTAAACCTAGCTTACTAAGTGTTGTTGATGAAATCTTGATGATTAAGTTGAGTAGATTTAAGGTTGGTTGTTGTTGTTGGGAACCACGGACTTAGGGTGTTACTACATTTTACGATAAAGATTACGAAAAGAGGATTACCTTGTTAATGGTTGATTCCACGCTCTTCTATTGTATTCCCAAATTCCCTTGAGCGAAGTGTGGCCTCCGTCTTCTCAAGTTATCCTCTCTTCTTGCTCCTTGGTGGCTACAATATGTTTTCACACACTTCCAAGCAAGAAGAGAATAAGAATATATATAGGCTACAATAGGGACCATGGATAATTAGGTTGGGCCTTCTAATTACATCTTGAGCCTAGCCCAATGTAATTAAATATTAATTCAATCCACTAAAGAATTAATATTTGCACTACCTTTCCTAATACCGTAATTTAGTTAATTCGGTTCCAATATTATTTTCTTATTAAATTCCCCATGTTTAAAATATCATATGTCCATTAATTAAATAAATTACTGATAATTTATTTAATTAATATCTTTTATCCTTGATCATCCACTCAACCTTTATTTAATTATGCTAGAATAAATTCTACCTGCAGGGTTTCACATAATTAAATCTTTTTGAGCTTTCAAGGGGACATCATTAACCCGAATATTATCAGGACATGGATTCCTTCAATAAATAATATCCACAATGTATATAATTCCATCACCCAAAATATAATGATATAATTCAAAATAATTATTTCATATATAAATCAAAGCATGTAAATAATATACACGTGTTAATTACTATTTTCGGATTAAGAACCTAATAAGCATTAATAATAACATAGAATCTTAGTTCTCCTTCTTAATCAGTATTAAGGGAACAATTCTAAATTTGATCC
Source organism: Apium graveolens (assembly GCF_009905375.1). Lineage (NCBI taxonomy): Eukaryota > Viridiplantae > Streptophyta > Magnoliopsida > Apiales > Apiaceae > Apium > Apium graveolens. The sequence continues at coordinate 60,778,603 of NC_133652.1, forward strand.
TGTTCAATATACACAAAGTATACTAGTATTATTTATTAGTCAATATAAACTAATCTAAATAATACTACAGCCATATCAGTGGATTGTCCAACACCACCTGTGCTGTGAACCTTATTATATTATATAACCGTATTTAACAATCTAATATTCTGTATCCCATTTGATACTAGATTGTTCACAATATATAATATTATACAACATGTAAACATTTAAATGATTCTCAAATAAACTGGCCAGAAATAAATGTACATACTTCAAATAAATATTTTCAGTATACACTAACAGTTGTTGCCTCAAGAACATGATGTTATTGAGAGGAGTTTGTGTGTTGATGATGATATGATGATTGTTGGTGGTTGTGTTGATAGTTAAGTCTCGAAGTTGTAAACTGTAGATTCTTGAGAAATAACCATTGTTTAATATAGACAATGTTATAAGGATCGTTTAGACGCTTGAATCGCTTAATTCCAATTTACGGATCAAAAGTTATGATTGTTTTAGTAAAATTGTTTTACGCGACAAAAACTGCTACGAATCACGAACTTTGAAAATATAAAGGATAGACTTAAAAGTATTCATAAATCATGAAATTTTTACAGAGAGTAACATGTGGAGTTTACTAACTGTCATAAAAATTTCAAGTGAAAATAATGATTTCTCAATTTTATAAAAATGTCGGAGCCGAGACAGCGCGAGTAGAAACCGTAAGAATCCTTAAGCGTAGCCGACAACGATAATGAGAATGAACTCAAGATACTTAGGAAAATGAAGTGACCATAAAGTGTTTATGACTTAAAAGAAATGTTAAGGGTCGTATGAGTTGAGAGGGTGTATAATGAGTAGCGCATGAGTGCGAGTTACCGTGAATTAGGACGGAACCTAACGAAATGAAATGTGTTTATGGTTATAGATTTCCGAGCGGAACCTAGTGCATCCTCCACCTCGAGATACCCAGGCAAGTTTACAAACCCAACTCCATTTTACTGTTGTGTTGTGAAAGGATTGTTTTACTATCATCGCATAAATACCATGTTTGCCATGATACGTAGTTGTTGATTTTTTGCATAATATAGCGATGTTGTACGATAAGTATATATCGTGAAATGATTATTTCGCTTTAAGCGTGCTGTATTGTATAAGACCGAGGGTCGGTCGGGGATTAAGATAAAACCCGGGAATCATTCCGGAGATATTATAGGATGGTTATACGTCCATAGTGGTACATTTTAAAGGGACTCATCGTCCACTTACGAAACATTAAAACACCTCGAACTTTTAAAACGATTTCCCAATGAGCATATTCCCTCAACTATATTTTATTGATTCGGATATTAAATATTATATACGTATTTCTTTATTATAGGAGTAGTATACTTCAACGTTTATTTATTTTAAACCCGATTAATCATTATAGATTATTAATTATGTAAACACAAACTAGTTGAGGAATACTATTTAAATAAATCTTTTAAAAGAATAACTCATTCGAGGTATGATTAATATCAATTATCATTTAATTATTTATAGACTACTATTTAATTAATGATTATTTATTTAAGGATTGTTATTGATTTAAAGATCATAGATCCTGATATACCTTTTGATTTAGAAGTATCATTCGAATAATTTCAGATCGTCGGTGAATATTATCCCGACTTATTATTATATTGAATATAGTTTCAAGAAGAAACTTTTCCCCTTATTAATTATCTGTTGACAATGGTCAACACACATCCCTATTACTTCCTCCGAAATTCTCGAAAGTACGTATATACATATATATACACTTATATTTTAAAAAGATAAACTATCTCTATCAACAAACAAAATGCTTGGGGAACTTCGATGTGGTTCAAGTTCCCGAGATTGATAGAATTCTGTTGAAGGACAATGGAGGGGTAGACTCTGGTACTACGTGTGCTGGATGGGCTACCAAAGGTACCGCAGGCGAAGGTACTTTGTGTACTCAGGAACTTGTGAAGTATGTGTATACCCGAAAATGGGACACGTAGCCCGAATGCGGCCAGGGTGATAACCGAGGGATGACGGTATTCGTCCTTTTACTAGTAAAGAAGGTTACTTTCCGTAGGATGAATGATCATCGTATGCGGTGGCTCCTGTGAGATGTCCAAAATCTTCCAATTGGAATGAATATGCAATACCGTAACCCAAGCCTAGGTGCTGGGATTACTATTAAGGTATTCGCAAGTTATAAAACCCCCTTAAAAGAATTATTTTCATAAGAAGGTGTGGGACACCAAGAAATCTACTTTTAAATAAAACATATATATAATATATGATGTTATTATACAGTCATTTTCATACTGTACATTATTATGCTGAGCATTTTAGCTCACACTTGTTTTCTTAAATTGACACAACACAACAGTGAATCAAGATGCCTGCCATGAGAACCACAGCCAGAAAACGGGTAGGAAATGGCCAGCTGTTCCGTAGATTGTTTGGTGCAATACCTCAGGTAGTCGGAATAAGCTGGATTAGTTTTCAGTTATTTATAGTTCAGCTTATTTATAAGTATGGTTTATGTAAGATAAGAAATAAGAAACGTATATTCTGCCGGCGGATTAACCTTACTTAAAGGTCACCCCCGGTAAGACTAATTATATTTGGGTTGTAATAAAATTTCTCTAGTAATGATGGTTCGTTTCCAAGACAATAACCTGTAGTGTGTGTGTGTTAAGTGTGGGATCGTGAAGCGTGAGTATTTATATATCGTAGTGTGAGTTGTGTAAGTTTAGATAGCGTGGCTTCCGAGACTCCTGACCCCGGGTTTTGGGGCGCCACAGTTGAGGTATAGATGTATGAGTGGTATGTTCTGATGGTTGATGTGGTGTTTGGGATGTGGTGGTGGGTTTTACATCAGGATAAACAGATCTATAGGTTTCAGGATTAGCATTTACCAAGATCTGTTTTACAGACTGAGGAATCTGTAAAGGTCTAACCACCGTTTTCTTAAGGTCAGCATTTACCAAGTCATTAAAGGCTCGTTTTGAAAGTTTAAAAGGTGGATATAAGTCAGTAGTAGGTTGGGGTTCATCAACACAACATAAATTATATATAAGCTGACAGAATCTAGCAAAGTAGATAACATTCCTATCCTCTGTCATCCTATCCCCAATAAAACCTATCACAACACTTGCAAAATCAAAATGAGTTTGGTTAATAATAGCATACCCGATGTGCTGACTCATTATTAGAATGACATCAAAGTTGGAACACTTATTCCCGAAGGATTTAGTGATGCAGTCGAAGAAGAAGCTCCATTCATTTCTGATATGTGCCCGTTTCAACTGTCCAAGCTTAGTCAAACTCCTTTCATACCCCAAACTGTCCATTAACTCTTGTAGAGCTGATTCCTCCGGTGTTGAAAAAATACAGCCTTCTGGTAAATGTAAGGTCTTGCGAATTGTACCAGGAGTTACCACATGTTCAGAATCATCCACTTCAAAAACAATACTGGGAGTACAAGTTGCACCACCATTAGCAAAATGCCCAGTCCGCCAAAACGTCAAAACTTGTTGGCTTGAAAAGACTGAAGGCTGGGTCAATGCATACCCAATTTCACTGTGTGCAAGAAGATCTTGCACAAAATGCAACTCAGACGGAGCTTCATCATGATTGAGAATTGCAGCATAGTTATTTGGAACGAACTTAGCTCCATCAATGATCAAATCCTTAGGTGCCATGAGAAAAATTGAAAAGTAAGATTGCATGTTAGGTGTTTGATAAAATGTCTGTATGAAAAACCAACGTCAGAAGATGAGAGAGAGTAAAAGCAAAGAAAGAGAGATAAAATGTAAAAGTAAATAAAAGATTGTATAATCTTCTCTCTTTCTGACTTATACTTGGTAAAAAAAATATAACCGTTGGACACCTGTCAGACATGCAGCAATAATGAATAGTTAATGGGCACGGGAAAACAGTAATCATTACTTATCACATGCAGTTTTTCAAGGAAAAACCGTTCCACTTACCCAGTAATCCCATTAATTGAGGTAAGTCAGATTTAATTCAAAATTTAAATTGTTCCCACTTATTCAATTTTTTCACTGCAAAACCAATATTCTGAAAATAAATTTCGAGTGTGAGAATGACCAAAATAAATCAATTAAACAAGTACTGATATTTTAAAATCAGAATTTAATTTAAATCAATAATTAAAATGGTCAGCAGAATATGAACATATCAGGATTTGACAGTGCAGTAAAATTGCAAACATCTCAGAGACATAATCTTGCAAAAATAAGAAATTCCATTAATATATTAAGAGAATACATTCATGAAATTGAAATTACATCAAAGTATTACAAGACTGTCCTAAGCTTTTAAACCTAACATCAACAGCTTTTGTCCTTGGCTAAGAAGCCGGACAAAGCTGACGAAGAAGAAAAACAGGAAGAAGAAAAATAAATTATTTCTTCTTCCGACTCTCTACAAAAAGAATAGCGAGTCGAATGATTCGCTCTTGTTGGCGGATAGCTTCCAGCCGTTCTTCCTCCAATCGCTCCAGATGGCGATGGTAATCCATGTAAAAGAACAGGAGGTGTGTGAGAACCTCCTGGGGACAGGAATGACAGTTACGTGCCTTTCCTGCTGCCAGTCCTCACAGCTCAGCTCCATGTTGAAGGTCTCATAGTTCAAAAACATATTGTAGTTGACCATTTTGTGTTGGTATGAAGGAAAGGAGAGTGAGTATGTGAGAAAAGAAATGATGTGTAGGCTGATTTGAGGTGTTGGTTTATATAGGCAAGAGAATGCCAGGAGACGCAAGGAAATTTAATGCTGACAGGTAGAAATAATTCTACCTCGTCTCCCTAGACTTGGAAGAAGAAAAACAGTCATTGGAAAAGTAAAACAGGGTTTAATGCGCACAACAAACAAGTAAAAAAAATACTGTGCATGTACGTGTTCTACTAACCCTAATTAGATTGACTGTTAATATTCCACCCAAACATATTCTGATTGAAAATGAGACTGTTTCAAATTGTAACCACAAATAAGCCAAGTAAAGGATCAGAATTTAATATCAGAACTTAGACTTATATCAGAACTTAACAGTCATCTGAACATGATTTCTTAACTCGAAAAATGAATGCCTATCTCTGTGATTCTTCATACAAATTCTGATATCGATTCTTCAGAACTTAATCATCAGAACGTTCAACAGAACCTGTCCTCAGAATTTATGCAATTTGACACATAAATTGTTCATCTACAACAACATGGATCACCACAGTAATTTTCATCATTCATATGGAGTGTTAGAGTGTGCATTAAGCTAAATATCAGACAAAGAGTAAAGTCTGATTCACTTCAGTACATCTTAGAAATAAGGCATAACTAAAACTTTACTTAAAATCTGTCATTATTCTGAAGCCTACTATTGAATGAGTTCATGCTTGAGTCCACCTCAACTGTCTTGTGCTAATTTTGTGCATCTTTTTAAATTCCATTTTGCAGTGGCTTCTCAGTGTAAGTGAGTCACGACTGCTTATCAGAATTTATGCTATTATCAGAGTGTTTCTCCAGTAATCATAAAGTGTGAAAAGTCACCAAGAAAAATATTTTGCTTTTCTGATGCATATAACTTAATACCAGCACTACACTTGGGTCGTCCCTTCCACATTTTTACTCTAGACCTCAAAGGAGTACCTGATTTTTATTTCTTTTTCTTTTCCTTTTTCTTTTGATAAGAGAGGTTTATCAGCACTTAGTACATTCAATAGATTTATTAACATCAGAACTTAACAGATGAGAAGCATTCTTTTAGTTTTGGACTTAGTAATAAGATAGACAAAGTAACCTTAACTAAGCTCAATATCAGAATTTGCTTGTGTCAATGGATTTCCACATAAATAATTACTTCTAACATGGGATCTCTAGTATATTGAAGACTACTAGGTCAGCATCTAGCACAGTTATCCTCATAGGATTGAATAGTCACATAAACAGTCATATCACTATCAGAGTTTAGAAATTCACAGCAGACAACAATCAGTACTTAAGCAATTTTCAATTAAGCACAGAATACACAGAGAGAGTAATTTCTGTAAATACTGATCATAAAGTCTGATGCATCAGAACAAAACTAAGCAGATTTAGAGAAAGAACCTGAAACCATGCCAAGTTCATTTACCAATCTTGTAAAAGTAGCTTCACACAGTGGTTTTGTGAAGATATCTGCTAGTTGTTGATTTGTTAGAACAAAGTGCAATTCCACTGTACCTTCATCCACATGTTCCATTATGAAATGGTACCTAATGCTGATGTGCTTTGTCATTGAGTGTTGAACTGGATTACCTGTCATAGCAATAACACTTTGATTATCACAATAAATAGGGATTTTAAAATATGTTAACCCATAATCCAGTAACTGATTCTTTATCCAAAGAATCTGTGCACAACAGCTTCCTGCATCAATGTATTCTGCTTTTGCAGTAGATGTGGAAATTGACTTTTGTTTCTTGCTAAACCAAGAAACCAATTTGCCTCCAAGAAATTGGCAGCTTCCACTTGTGCTTTTCCTGTCAATTTTGCAACCTGCAAAATCTGCATCTGAGTAACCTATTAGTTTAAAATCTGATTCTCTGGGATACCACAATTCCAGATCAGCTGTTCCCTTAAGATACTTGAAAATCCTTTTCACAACTGTTAAGTGAGGTTCTCTTGGATCTGCTTGAAATCTTGCACAAAGACAGGTAGCATACATGATATCAGGTCTACTAGCAGTTAGATAGAGTAGAGAGCCAATCATACCTCTGTAATTAGTAATATCTACTGATTTACCAGTATCCTTATCCAGTTTTATTGCAGTGGCCATGGGAGTGGATGCACTTGAACAATCTTGCATCCCAAATTTCTTCAGCAAATTTCAGGTGTACTTGGTTTGACAAATAAAAGTGCCTTCTTCATTCTGCTTGACTTGAAGGCCCAGAAAATAGCTAAGTTCCCCCATCATACTCATTTGATATCTTAACTGCATCAGTTTGGTAAACGTCTTGCAAAGTCTGTCATTTGTAGAACCAAAAATGATATCATCAACATATATCTGAACCAGAAGTAAGTCCTTTCCATGGTTGAGGTAGAACAGTGTTTTGTCTATAGTTCCTCTGTTAAATCCACTTTCCAGAAGAAACTGAGCTAAAGTCTCATACCATGCTCTTGGAGCTTGCTTAAGGCCATAGAGTGCTTTATCAAGCCTGTAGACATAATCTGGATATTTGGAATCTACAAAGCCTGGAGGTTGTTCAACATATACTTCCTCCTCCAATTCTCCATTGAGAAAAGCACTTTTCACATCCATTTGAAAGACAGTAAACTTTTTGTGAGCAGCATAAGCCAAAAATATCCTTATGGCTTCCAATCTAGCAACTGGTGCAAATGTTTCATCATAATCAATTCCCTCCTGTTGAGAATATCCTTTTTGCAACCAACCTTGCCTTATTCCTTGTAATTATGCCATCACTATCAGTTTTGTTTCTAAATACCCACTTTGTATCAACAACAGATCTGTTCTTTGGTCTGGGCACTAGGGTCCAGACTTTGTTTCTTTCAAATTCATTTAACTCTTCCTGCATTGCTTGCACCCAATCAGCATCTTGAAGAGCTTCTTCCACTTTCTTTGGTTCAGTCTGAGAAAGAAAAGAATTATAAAGACATTCACTTGAAGTAGCTGTTCTAGTTCTGACTCCTGTATCAGGATTTCCAATTATTAAGTCAGGTGTATGTAATTTAGTCCACTTCCTTGCAGATGGAAGGTTTTCTCTAGAACTGGATGCTCCCCTATGATCCATGCTATCTTCATCAACATTTTCTGATGCTCCCCCTGAAAATATGCTCTCTGAGTTGGATCCTTCAGAATTTAGATTTTCAGAACTATCAGAACTTGGCTTATCAGAACTTGATGAATCAGAACTTGAAGAGCCAGTTGTCTGTTCAGATGCTTCTTAAGATGTGGTTGTATCTTCAGTATGCTCCCCCTGCACAGGTGCATCTTTCTTTGGCGTAGTCATCACAGTTTCAATAACATCAGAGTTTAATCCATCAGAGTTTGCGGTATCAGGATTTAGACTGTCAGGATTTTTAGTATCAGAATTTAAGTCTTCATTCTTAAATCCCAGCTGATCATGATCATTGAAATCTTCAAGTCCAGTAATCTTCTTATCATCAAAAGAGACATTGATAGATTCCATGACCACTCTTGTTCTCAAGTTATAGACTCCGAAGGCTTTTGTGGAAAGTGGATATCCAACAAAGATTCCTTCATCAGCTTTTAGATCAAATTTGGATAGCTGTTCAGGATGAGTCTTAAGAACAAAACACTTGCATCCAAATACGTGAAAATACTTCAGATTTGGCTTCTTATTCTTCACCATCTCATATGGTGTCTTTCCTTGCTTGTTAATGAGTGTTGCATTCTGAGTAAAACAAGTAGTCTGCACAGCTTCAGCCCAGAAATAGGTTGGAAGCTTTGCTTCATCAAGCATTGTATGTGCAGCTTCAATGAGAGTTCTATTCTTTCTTTCAACAACTCCATTTTGCTGTGGAGTTCCAGGAGCAGAAAATTCCTGCTTGATTCCATGGTTTTTGCAGAACTCTTCCATTATCAAATTCTTGAACTAAGTACCATTATCACTTCTTATTATTTTCACAGAATCTTTGACCAATTTATCCAGTTTCCTGACATGATCAATCAAGATAGATGCAGTTTCACTTTTTGTGTGCAAGAAATACACCCATGTGTATCTGGTGAACTCATCCACTATGACCATATCATATTTCTTTTTTGCAATAGACATGACATTTACTGGACCAAATAGATCAACATGCAGTAAGTGATAAGGCTCAAGAATTGATGATTCAGTCTTGCTCTTGAATGATGATTTCCTTTGTTTAGCCTTCTGACAAGAATCACAAAGGCCATTAGGAGCAAATACTGACTTTGGCAGTCCTCTCACAAGATCTTTCTTGACTAGTTCATTTATATTGTTGAAATTTAACTGAGAGAGTTTCTTGTGCCAATTCCAGCTTTCTTCAATTGATGCTCTACTCATCAGACAGATTGCAGAACCATCATTACTTGTTAAAAGCTTGGCTTCATAGATGTTATCATGCCTGTATCCTTACAGAACAACTTTGCCTGTTGATTTACTTACTACTTCACAGTGTTCTTCAAAGAAATCCACATGATAACCTCTGTCACAGATTTGACTAACACTCAGCAGATTGTGTTTAAGTCCTGAGACCAGAGCTACTTCCTTAATGATGACATTCCCAAGATTGATATTTCCATATCCCAATGTTTTTCCAATGTTGCCATCTCCATAAGAAACACTTGGGCCATCCTTCTCCACAAAGTCTGATAGCAGGACTTTATTTCCAGTCATATGTCCTGAACATCCACTGTCCAGAACTAGGATGTTTTTCCTGTTGCCCTGCAATCACAAAGACCACTAATGATTAGTTTTAAGGACCCAGACAAGCTTGGATCCTTTGGCCTTATTAAGTCTGTTAACATTTGCAGCGGATTTTGCATCAGAGTTTATGTTAACATTTTTCTTATCAGAATTTACACTATCAGACTTTGAATCAGAACTTACACTAGAAGGAACAATGGTAACTTTCTTTAAAGAAGGTTTTATTTGATAATAATCATAGTACAAACTATGATATTCCTTACAAGTATAAATGGAATGCCATAAACTACCACAATGAAAACAAGGATTTTGTGGTTTATATCTAACAGACTGACTCTTAACTCCTGACTTTGAAGGTAAGGAGTTTATGTTCTTATTCTTCCTACAAAAAGAAGCCAGATGGTTATAACTTCCACAGTTATGACATATTTTTCTAGGAGCATCAGGATCAGACTTATAATCATTGCTTTTATTCACACCTTCCTTTTCATTCCTATTTTTCCTAGGTGATTTTACCTTGTTTGCATTCTTAACATCTTTCAGCTTATGCTTAAGCTGCTTCTTAGTCATTAAGCCTACGTTTACTTCAGTTGTCTTTTCCTGTTTTAGTTTGTCAGAAGTTAATTCCTTTTTAACTTCTGATTTCTCAGTATTAGACTTTACAGCTACAAACTTAACAGGTTTTAACTTTGGCTTTTGTTTAACAACTATAGGCTTAATATCTACAGTTCCTTTATCATTCTTATCATCTCCATAACCTAAGCCCTCTTTCCAGTTTTCACTACTTAACAAATTCTGAGTTGTTCTGCCAGAGTTAGTCCAAGTCCCGATAATCTCTCTTTCCTTTTGTAACTCAGCTTTTAGAGATTCATTCATTTTAAGCACTTCATCCCTAACATAGAAAGTATCATCTCTATCTTTCTGAGTTTGATGGAACATGACTAACTCTTTTTCTAAATAATCATTCCTCTTTTTGCAAGCAAGATTTTCAGAAGTTAATCTTTCACATGTTAAAGTTTGATCTCTATAACTAATGAACATGGTTTTAAGATATCTTCTCAACTCATTAATATCATCAGTATGAAAGGCATAAGTAGTTTGAGGTACATTTAATTCAGCAGCTTCAGAACTGCTTTCAGCACTTGCCTTATCAACATTTGCCATCAGGACATAATTCTCCTCACTTTCAGAATCTGAGGTGTCTATCCAGCTTTTCTTCTTTGTGACAAGAGCCTTGCGTTTGTCACTCTTCACTTTCTTGCAATCAGGAGATATGTGGTCTTTCTCACCACAGTTGTAGCATTTGACATTTGTATAATCTCCTCTGTCAGACTTTCCTCCTCTGCCCTCAGATTTTCTGAAATTCTTCTTATCAGAACTTGCACCTTTCCTGGAAAACTTCTTTCCCTTCCTGAACTTTCTGTATGCAATCTTTGTGATTCCTTTCACCATAAGGGCACACAACTTCATCATCTCTTCATCAGCATCCGTCTCAGGCAAGCTTTCAGATTCTGAGTCATCATCACTTTTAGAACTTGATGACTCAGTATCAGACATTGTGAAGAGAGCTTTACCCTTGTCTTTCCTTGAGGTGGCTGTCTTGGGGGATTCTTCTTCAGCCTTAAGAGCAACTGTCCTTGACTTTCCTCCTTTCCTCTTGCTTCTTTATTCCATCTCAAGTTCATGAGTCTTGAGCATCCCATAAATTTCATCAAGAGTTGTTTCATCAAGATTATAGTTGTCTCTTATTGTTGTTGCCTTCAAATCCCAGCTTTCAGGAAGAGCCAACAGGAATTTAAGCTTTGAATCTTCAAGATCATACTCCTTATCAACCAGTGATAAATCATTCAAGAGTTTGACAAATCTATCATATAAATCAGTCAATGACTCATTAGCTTTTGAGTCAAAGTGTTCATAATCTTGAGTGAGTATAGTCTTCCTGTTCTTCTTAATCATATCAGTTCCCTGACATCTTATTTCCAAGGCATCTCATATCTCCTTTGCAGTCTTGCAGTTTATTACCCTGTTTGACATTACATTATCAATAGCATTATGCAGTAAGTGTCGTACCTTAGCATCCTTAGCAATTGATGCAATATCTTCAGCAGTGTAGTCACTCTTTTCTTTTGGTACTGACTTTGCTGCTTCACCTGCAACTGCAACAGCGAGCTTGGTTGGTTTGTGAGGCCCTTTCTTGATTCTATCAAGATATTCTAGATCTGTAGCTTCCAGAAACATGGTCATCCTCACCTTCCATATGGGATATTCAGATGGTCTCAATATGGGAACTCTAATAGTCTCATATCGGCTTTGAATTTGTGTCTTTGGAGGTTCTTCAGTTTTGGTGGGCTTAGTTGGAGTTTCTACTTCGGACATGATTGTTTTTGGATCTTAAACTGTTTGTGTGTTAACAGATAGGCTCTGATACCACTTGTTAGGTCACACACACTATAGAGGGGGGTGAATACAGTGTATAGCACAATCAAATCCAACGTTAATAACTCAAGTAACAGAAAACAAACTTTATTCAGAACAATAAACTCTGTTACAGTATGGAACTGTCCTCTCTCAGTGATGAACAAATATCACGAGAGCTGCTAGGGTTACAATGAATAATCTTCTCGATAATGATAACACTTGTAGTGTAAATCCTATGTCTGTGTTTATATACTATACAGTTACAAGATAATCGCTAATTGATATGGAATATAATTCTGCTTCCTAAAATATATCAATCAGATATCTTTTCTTCCAAGTATTCTATTCTTCATAGAATTCCTTCTTCATGCATATCTCTTCTTATGTTTTGTCTCGATCTTCTCTTCCTGTAAATCAGCTGCTTTCCTTATCTGAACGTTTCCTTTAAGTCCTGATATTATCTTCTGATAGATATCTTCTGAACCTTAAGTACTGATGACTTAAGTTCTGACTTCAGTATAAGTGCTGATTTCAGTTAAGTACTGATTTGTCCTGTTTAAGTAAGATCTGTAAACTAAACATAAATCACATTAGTCATGACATTATCAAATATATCTAACACGTAGGCACTGCTAATTTTTCCCTGTGAATTATAGGGTACTTTTTTGGCCAATGAGTTCGAAACACAGAGCTCAGGATTACACCTAAATAATTCAAGAACATTCGACTATATATGCAATTAATAAGTTTAAAATGCTAATATTTTCCATGTTCTCCTTCTGTCAAGGATCTTTAAAATACGCAGTTAGTTAGGTCCATCCATATAAATTTTGCAGATCATTCTTCAAAAAATTAAATTGATTATTATTAAGTAAAGCTTTATGTGCTTGCAGTTACAGTTAGTGAAGTAGAACCTCTGTACCAAATTGAGCTATTTTAGATAATGTTGTATACTATACAGAAATCAAAGTTGTATGAATATGTGAAAATTTATTGAAACACAGAGTTTAAGGACCTTGATAGTTTTGTTCAGACTCTATCATTTATGTATAAATGTATAAAATAAGCTACAAATAGGTCTTATGGGTCATCTAAATTTCAAAGCGGAATATTCAAAGTTCTTTCTTCAACTTGCTCTTTTTTTCTTCAGACCCTGTCATGTAAGAGCATAGAAACCAGTTTTGCAATAGTATTCAAATTTTCAAAGTCCACCCTATAATCTTCATATATAACTCATTCCTCATTCCTCCTGCCTTCAATCTTTTTATAATAGCGACAACTAACACATACAAGATTAGAAGGAAAAAAATTGGGTTACCGAGTATCATCTCCTCTTTTTCTTCCTGTCATAAGCAATAAATACTAGTATATTTACACCATTAAAGTACACCAATCAATGCACTTTATTGTCAACATTTTCAATTATGTTTTAAAGGTAACCAAAATTTGAAAGTCAACACTAGACTAGACTACCAACAATGTAGATTTTATAATTAGGCTTCTGCTTTCATTTTGTCCTGTAAACTCAATAATCTGTAACAACATGCTATATTTAATTACCTAATATTATCTCTCGTCATGTAAATTAACTTATAATTTATCTTGATGTATCTTTAATGTAAAAAAATTATAGGTGGACGGATGAGCAGGGTCCAGCGATATCAGCTTTTTTCCGGCATAAGTGTGCAGCTCGCACGAAAGACAATCTTTCAAAAGAATGTGATAAAGCCATAACCAATGTTGAAATTGACCATGAAGATGAACCAGGAGGTGGAGTGTTATACATGCACGAGTATAGTCCCTGGTGGTGCTCTCCTGATATATGGGCTCAGATGTGTGAACAGTGGAGAGATGAGAAGTGGTTAAAGAAGCGTGCTACTGCCTCCAGCAATAGGTATGCAGGTGTACCTGTTGGGGAGAAGGCCAAAGGTACCTACAAAGGCGTCAGTATCTCCCAGTTACAACATATCTATGCGAGGGTATATATTAATAGTTTTAATTTATTTACTGTCGTGCAATATATAGAATATCACATATTTACTTAGCAATAATGAGAATATATTTTCTTCAGGAGGCTGAATCTCAGGGTACTCCTGTTGACTGGTTGGATGTGTACGTGGCCACTCATGGCGGCCTATTAGAAGCTAAAAATATAGCGGTAATAAGTTTAAATTATTTAGTAGATTCAACTTCATTTTCTATCATTTTATTAGTTCTGTTTAGGGTTAAAAGAACTCAAAATTCACATCACTAAGATTCGTAGCCATAAACCATTCTCGAAAGTTGCCCCATAAAAGCTATGATAAGGTAATCACATGTATGTATAAGTGTTCTAGGGTAAAGATTTATCTGTAGAAATAAACATCATCAACCTGTTAATTTTGAATCTAGACTCCTTAGAATCGTTATTGCACAAGTGGCCATTGCATAATCAGCTTACAAAAGCTTATAAAAAAATATTCTAAAACTAATATTCGCACTACTAAATAAGAAGTCTATCGTAATTATAGAATTATAAATTCCTAACAAATTAGGTTAGAAGAAAAAAAGGTTTTCGTCGAATATAACCATGAAAAATAAACAACCCCGTCATTTAGTTATAAGAGAAAATAAAGTTTCTTTACCTCAGCTTCTTCTGAATTAAAAAATTGAGGATGCGATGAGTCATGCTCGTCCAATTGAATAAAATAGCACACCAGACATAAGTGAGAACTTTGAGTAAAATTGGTGAATGAAATATGCCTTGAGACTGGGAAGGAAATTTACCAACTTTATCGGTTACGTGTTAGAAGAGAAACAGATTAAAAAAAATTAGGATTTGCTAATAACAAATAGAAATTAGTGGAAAAAAATATCATTGATGAATACAGTTTTGAATTAAGACCAATCAGAAGAGATATTAGCAACTTTAATAGGGTGACTAACTAGCATATTTTGTATAACATCTGATTGGCCTACCTTTTTGATTCACAAGTCCAGATATCAATAGAGATCCTAATACTTAACTAAATAAGCGACTAGGAATTAGTAAAAATAAAGGAAAATAAGCCTAAAAAGTAATAACTAATATAGCGCTTGTAAAAATGTTGTTTAACTATTTCCTCCTTGCCTCCTACATAGCGTTTCTCCGGAGCAAAATGTTAGAATATTTTTTCTATTTTTATTTTATTTTCATGCTATAATATAGTTACTTGCATAGCATTAATTTTAAAAATATTACATAAGTTATTTACTTGCGTAGCAGATGTGAAAAATGATACGAAGGTGGTGTATCCTATGTTCCATTTTATAGTAGTAAATGAGACTAATTCATAGTTTTCAAAAATAACTTTATGATCCTCTTATTATCTTCTTTTAACTCTCTAATTGTTAATATGATGGCAGGAAACTTATCGTCGTTTACTTGATGAGCGTTATCCCGAAGGCACTGAACGTCCAGATTTTGATCAGAAGTTATGGGAGATTGCTTCAGAAGTTAAGAAGAACTATGTTAAAGGTCAAGGTCAGCGACGACACCCATCCATTTATGATTCTGGGAGCACACAGTCTTCACAATCATGGAGCCATCCATCTTCTCATACTCCAGCTAATTGTGTGAGGGCTATTTTCCATAATCCCGGGCGTCTTCTTACACTTGCAGGCCATTTAGCAGCTTTGCGCCCTGAGGAGTTAGCTCGTGCAGTGGCTGCGGCAACAGCATCACTGCAGAGAGATGATGATGAGGTAATCAAACATCTAAATCCATATTGCTTAGTTAGGCAGGATTATTTCATTAATATTATCTTATATATACCATAAACATGTATTTTGTTAAATTTTATGTTTTAAATGTAAGGATCACACCAGCAGCATCATGATCAGGATGACGAGTTTGGCGCATCTTAGGATTTTATGAAGGCATTTATAATTATAAAGTGTACTTTTGTACTTAGACAATACTTGAACGTATGGTTGTGATCTTTAAGGATTATGCAGTTTTCAAGGATTATGTTCTTTAAGATAATGTGAACTTTTTATTTTGTTCAATCCGTGGATTCAAAAATTTGTATTTGTTATATTTATATTGGGATAATTACTATGCTTAGTACATTTTTTTTGTAATTGTATTTTTACAAAGCAGGTTTAAAATTTGGAAAATTTGATAAAACTGTAAAACTATATTATTTTAAAAATTAAATATCACCAGAAGCTGTAGCTGCTACTAATATACCATAAAAAATCATGCATCAGCGGCAAAAAATGGTAGCTAATGTTGGTCGCTAACAATAGCGACCGCAATCCGTAGCAAAAACAAGTAGCAATTGTTTTACAAATTAGCGACATAATACAGCTGCTATAACATTATCACAAAAGTTGGAAACGACGGTCGGTTGCTGAAACGGGTCAACAAAAGTCGTGACGACGTTACTCGCTAAACCCTATCGCCAATATTTGCGACAACCGCCGGTCGCTCATGTTGGTCGACGGAGCAGCTACCGACTGCGGTCGCTATTTTCATCGCAGACACCTGGCGACATGGCAAGACGATGCTGACCAGGATTGGCGACCGCATAGTCACTGATAGTCGCCACTAAAGTACTTGGTCGCTAAAATACGTCGCCAATATGTGTTACAACGACCATTTTTTCTGCTACAAACAGTTGAGACCGTTTTCGGTCGCTAATAACCATTTGCGACCAACTGCGGTCGCTGATAGTCGGTCGCTGTTAGAACTTTTTCTTGCATGTGTAAACCTGTGTTTACTGATCTATAAAGTAAATACTGATCCTTTGCTTTTAATTGTATCAAACATATCTAGAATTTCTTGTAACTCTCTCAAGGAAGAAGCTGAGTTCTTTACTTACAAAGAACCCATGATTTGTAGCAAAACACTAGCTTGATTTTAATATAAAATTAAGTGAGTTTTGAAATATTGTATGCATTGTTTATCTTCAGTTAACATAATACTGCTTCATTTCCTATCTGCTTTGTTCACTAACTAATAAACATTCAAAAAATCTAAAATATATCTAAAACACATTCACCCTTCCTTTGTGTTGTATTCATTACCTAACACAGAACACCAAGAGTTTTAGTTTGGTTCACCTCCTAAACTTAATTAATATCTTACATTCAAGTCCCCATGCCAACTAGTATCAAAGGTTTATTATAATCCATTTATAAATAACTTACAAACGTTTTTAATAACATATACAATGGCCACTTGAAAGAACCCTTTCCCTCGACACTAGCGTCACCTAGTAAACATGCTACACTAGTCCACTGGCTATCTTAGCCTTGATAATTTGTAATCGAGTCTACTTGCCACAACCCGACAATAAAGTAATAGAAATGATGTGTATTACAATTCAAACTATGTTTCTTATTTGACTGGATACTCAATAGAGTGAGAAGAATAAGAAAATACTTTTTAGATGTATGATAAAAAGTAATGGAAACATTAGTTTAAATCTGAAAACAGAATGTGTATTTATTTAATAAGCTAGCGGTTGATTATTTTCAAATTTCAAAAGATAGAATTTGTTAAACGAGTTTGTTTGAAAATAATAAAGATAAGTTTTGTTAAAACAACTCGTTTGGATAAAGTTTTAAATAGTTCAAACAAGTTAATAATATAAGATTTGTTTGAGAGAAGTTAGGAAATGAATACCCAGTCGAATTTGATTACATTTTAATCATAACAACTTAACCATTCGATGCTCGATCAATGTCTTAAAAAAATTGCATTATTCTCGGGAAATTATAATGGAACTTCATCATCAGAAACCTGTAGATTAACACATCTTTTCTTAACGTGATATCCGAGCGTGGTTATTTAACATGTTATAAGAGTTGAACATGGTATCAGAGTTCAAATTGCTGAAAGACTCGGGTTGACTCTTTACTGCCTACAACATCCTCACAATTTATTTTAAAATACGAAAAGATATTTGTAGAAGTGTGCATTCGGTTAACCGAAACCGAAACTAAACTTTTTTCAGTTAACCGAAATCGAAATATGTCAAAAAATTCTACCGAAATCGAACCGATTTTAATTCAGTTAGAAACCGAACCGATATAATTTTTTCGGTTAATAACCGAAAACCGATATCGAAAACCGAAATTTATTTGAACTATAAAAAAGTGACAAAAATAGATATATTTTTTTTAGCCAATATTTTAAAATTAAAAAAAAAATTATACGATACATCAGGAATGATACAAAGAATAAATGGCGAGTACCCGTACATGAGATGCAAAGAGTTAATGATCTCCAGTAAACTTACATAATAAGCATTCCGGGATAAAAATTACCTGTCAATAGCTATTTACACCAATTAATTTTTAATTTATTTTAATATTAACACAAGCTTAAAATACATGAAATACATAACATTCATATACATTTGGTATTAAAAAGTTTCTACGATGTGATTATAAATATAACATATATTAAATGTATGAATATTTATTAATATTTATTATCATAATATATTAATAATTAATTTTTAATTATTTTAATGTATGCTTTTTTAGTTATAATGTTGATAATTGTGTTTTTTCTAAATTTTCTTATTGTCTCATTGTTTTAAATAATTAGTTTTTTAAAAAAAATTGATGATCTTGTTTTCTTCGCCTTGTTATTAGGTAATGTTTGAAGAGAATATTACCACTGGGGAGACTATCACGTTCAATACGTGGATTTTTTTATATATAACTAGCCTAAAACCCGTGTACAAAATATTATTATTTTTAATTAAAAGGTAAATAGATGTATAAATTTATAAGTAAGGGTAAATAGGTAAATTTAAGGTGTACAAAAAAATAGGTAACCTACCAAAACTTTTAGGGGGTGTTTGATTAATGTGAGGGAAACAGAATGGAATTGGGAAAGGGAAAGGAGGAGAAATGAATGTAATGACCCAGAATTATTTTACGTACTTGGTTCAGATTCGGAAAAGTAATAAAAATTTACATGATTATATTTGTTTTTTATTTTTTAATATTAAGCAATCTCAATATAGTCAAATATATTTATATTACAACAGTATAATATATTAGCATTATAATAAACAAATATATTTAATTATTTAATAGAACCATTAATTTTTTTTAATAAATTAAGATATAAATTTATATCAAAATTATTTTTAATTTATAAAAACTAAATTATAAATTATTTTAAATTTTTAAAATTAATTTTGCATACTGATCTATTTTTTGGGTCCAAAATTTAAATTATAATTGAAATAAGAAAACAAAAGTGGGAAGCGGAGTTCAAATACCTAGTGGGAAGTGGGGAATTGAGTTTGAGGAATTTTGGGTAAACATATAACTAAAAAAAAGGTAAACGGAATTATTGTTTTTACTAAACAAATATCAACAAAGGGAATGAGCCTAATTCTTTCCCTTTCCCTTTCCCTTTGTTGAATACCTCATACCAAACGCCTCCTTAATGTTTTGTGTTTTATGTAATATTAATAGAAATAATTTAAATATAATTTATATAAAATTATAAGTAAGGGTAAATAGGTAAATTTAAGGTGTACCAAAAAATATTTACCGTACCAAAACTTTTAATATTTCATCTAAAATTAAGTCTCCTTATATATTTAGTATTAAATTATTTCTCATTGTTTCTCTGTTGTATTTAGTATTAGATTATGTCTCCTTATCAAATTGGTTTTAGTTTAGTACTCCTTATCACCTTTGCACCAAATATCAATATCAAATAATCTTGATCATTGATTTTTTTAATTTAACGGCCTATATGGTTTATGTCTCCTTATTTATTTAGTATTGGGTAATCATGTCTCCTTATGTATTTAGTATTAGATTATGTATCCTTGTCTATTTAGTGTTGAGTGTTTATTTCATAATTAAATTGATTTTAGTTTAGTTATCCTTACTACTTTCAGATAATTTTCACCATTGATTTTATTTTTAATCTAACAATTTATATGTTTTGTGCGATAATACATCCAACTAAATATTCTCCTTATACTAACTATATTCCGAATATAATTGGTTTTCACTAATAATAAAAAATAATGATATTATAATTCTTTTTGACAAACAATAATGATATTATGATTGGTACTGATTTTTCACTGCTTTAGATGTTCAAACTTTCTTGAAATCTATATTTCTCGCGGTAATTTCCATAAAAATTTTATTGTCTTTACGATTTTAGTTTTTTGGGGAGTTAATTGAATTTTGCAACCCTACCATTCATTCAATAACAAAATTATATACTTATTTTCAAAAATACAGTTTGCGACCCCTAACTTTCCACATCAAATACAATATGCATCTTTTTATCCATTTTGTTAAAAATATAGGGTAAAATTTAAATTCAGCAAAATATTTAAATAATAATTTTAACTTTTTTAAAATTTAACTAAAAGTTAGAATTTCAAATTATAAAAATAATATTAATATCAATTGTTTTATATTTTACTCAGTATAATTTTTAAAATTTTAAAATATAAATATATTTAGAAACTTTATGATTATATATAAAAACATATATTTTGTTTGATAAATATATTTTAAGTATTTAGCAGTATGATTAATTTAGAGCATTACTAATGGAAAATAGCTACTCCCTGATTTTTTACTTACTTTTTCCTCATACTTGGAACGCATTAAGACTATATGAAATATAGTTCTAAAATTTATTTTTAGAATTTTCTTTTTCTATATAGAAACTTAAACAATATATTTTTATTTAAAAGAAAAAATATTAAAAATTATTTAGGGAACCATACTTTACGGAAGTTTTAAAATGCGTGTCGATCTTCCATCACCATGGTAAAGAATCCAGTGGGACGGAGGGGGTATAATTTTTTTTTCATGTAAAATATGCATTAAAATAAATATTTTTATTAATTTGAAATTTTAGTTATTAATATTAACATCTCAATTTCAATTTTAAAATCGGAAGGGATATATGTTGAAGTTAATATTGAAAGTTAAGAATTGTAAAACTGTTTTACAAATTAAATATACTATTTTAATTTAAAATTAAAGGTGAGCAATTAACTTTTTTTTTGGATGGTAAGCAGAGGCACTTACATCCCTTCTAAGTTATAATCCAACCCGAGCTCAACCAATTCCCCCTGCAGTACCCTTGATTTCAGAAATTATAATCGTCAAGTCTTAAAAACTTTAAACTTTATCTACTTATTTTTGTTTATACTGTGTACATATAGTTATATAATTATGCATGTTGTGGATTTGAATTTTGATATTTAGCAAATTTTGTACTCAATTTTTTAAAATCTAGCAAATTGTATACTTCAATCAAATATGATTAACACGGTTAACTATTAGAAGGTAAATTCACTATTTTTATTCATTAAAACACAATCTAAATAATTTAATGTTTAATTTATTATTAAATTTATAAAAGTTTGATAAACTTTTATATTAATTTGTATCAACTTATATTAATATTAAATTAATATTATGAAGTTGATTCGTTCTTGTACTAATTAATTACAAATTCTTTGATGATAAAACTTTTTTAAAAATGAATGCCGTTAAAATTAGTTAAAGGATACAAGTGCATGGCACCCGTGACATTTTTAACTTTTAAGTATACGTACTTGATAAGTTTGGAAAAAGAGAATTTGTAATATTTTTTAAGATAGAATTCAATTTTTTTAATTATAGTTTTGTAATAAATAGCATATGCAAAGAAAATGTACATGATTTATTAGTATTTATAAGTTATTTACTTGTTTTAATTAAATAAAAAATGATAGATAGAAGTTCAGCAAATATATTACAATTATTAAAAGAAATATATTTTATTATGATTTATTATGTATTTTTTTATGATTTATTACAATTATATTTTATATTTATACAAACTATAAAACAATCATTTGAAAAAACTACTATATCCTAGCAAAAACAGAAACAAAGTAACAATCTTGATCAAATTTAATTTAATGTAAGCATGCTATTTACATGAATTAGCTAATTTTAAGTGTACACTTTGCTAAATATGAAATTATGAATATATAAAATGTACAAGTATGTAATTATAAGTATACAATGTGCATTTAACTCTAGAGAAAATATAAAAATAGGTTATATAGAGCATAGACACACAGACATGTGAAAAGAGGCCATGAACTGGGGACAGAGTGGAAAAATGAGCCCAAAGTAGGAAGAGTAAAATGGGAGAAAAGTAGAACGTCTTTACGTTAAAACACCACTGATGGCAGCTCGTGCGTCTCTTGTTGTTGATAATTTAAAGGCCCAGGCTCCTATTTCTTCTCTTTCCTCTTTATCGAAAGAATAAATCAGTGTCCAGTCTTTGTCACTCACAGCACGCTCAATCTCCCCCCGTTTCCCTTATTTCCGTTTTCTAGGGTTTTCGCCAGCTTCAACTTTATTTATATTATTATAGCTAGCCCTCCACTTCCTTTTCACTTTTCAAGTTAAATTAGAAATATCACTCTACTCATCCAGGTAAAACAATTTTATAAGACGCTTATATATATCTCAATTCTCAAGTGCTAATCCCTTTCGCTTTTTACAGTTAAACATTGCGATGATATAGGGTTAGCAGTTAGCAGTACTGAGAGCTTAAACCACACAAGCAAAAATATGCATACATTTATGAGTCCGAACGGGAGAATTGTGCCTTCCATCAAAATTAACACCTTGCTCATGAATTTTGAAAGTACTGGAGAAAAACAAGCGTAGGGTGAGTATTTAAAATAATTTCAATTTCATTCATAATTATTATCAGGGGTTCTTTAAAGAAACGAAAATAAATGTAATTAAAATAAATTTAACATATTTTTACTTCAAAAATTTTCTTCAAAAGTGAGTTAAAAGTATTTTACTTAGTAATCAATATTTATTTATTTTTCTTTTAAAACTAGTGAACAGGGTATAAGAGTAAATTATTTAATTAGAGATGGTTTATTTTCAATAATAATCAATAAAATTTCTGCTCTGAATTGTTATTTATAAATTTAATTTCGCCACTGCAGCACATCTCTTTTTAAGTATGATATAGATTTTTGTCGTTGAAGTAGAGAAATAGATCTTGCTGACTAGTTAGTGCTCAATCAAATTAAGGTATAAAACTTGACTTAGCGGGGCATATGATTGTGCGCGGACTGATCAGTCCACTTCACATTTTGTTAAAGTGAGAGTGAAATGATTGAAATCTAGTTTGAATTCGTCCTTTTGGAAACAACTAGACCTGTAATGGGGTTGGCAACAAAAGTTTACTGGGGCCAAACTTATATACAGTAGAGGCACACTTGTTGTTTTTAAGAGCATTTTGTCAAATTTTATCAAAGTTAATATCTATATATATATCTTAATTTTTTTACTTTTATCTCTCCATCATATTTGACAATCTTTTTTTAAAATACATTTTAATAGTTGACAACCCCGTATGGTTATTAGTGTAATAAAAATAAATTGGGAATTTGAATATGAAAGATTTAGATATATTTTTTGGAAAAAAAATAAATTTAACTAAACGAGGAAGTTGTAAGTTTTGACAATTTTGGTTGAAAATCTCTTGACAACCCTGTAACTCAAATAGGTTGGCGACTAAAATTGTTATATCACATAAATATTGACAATTTCTTACTAATCCTTATTGAAGATACTCTAAGCGGATTATTAATTCATTTATGTAGAGGAAAAGAAGCATGAACGCTTAAAAATATCGTTAACACGTACATGTACCCTCAGTAACGAATATTGGACATTACGTTTGTGATCATTCGACCTATGCTAATGTAATGATTTTGATATTAAGAAACCTTTATTACATTGTATCTTGTAATATTTAGAGAAGTTTTATTTGATGCTTTTTGTTGAATTCGTGATAAGCCATAGTTTTATTTGATCAAACAGCTTCTTGTTGAATTCCTGATTCTTAAGCCATATAGAGGAAGATAGAAGTTTTATTTGATCAAATGGCTTGTTGAATTACTGATTCTTCAGCGAAGAGCCGCGACATCGCATGCGTATATAGTTAAGAAGACCTAAAAACTCTGTTTGCTGATTGGAATGAGTTTCATATGTGCATGTAGATCATGAAATGGGTTTTGTATTTTTCTCACCATCTAATTTTCTACCTGACATATTTTTTATAAATTTACAAGTGAAAGACTTTTCATAACATTTATGAAGTTGGTAGGAAATTTTCCAAATATAACATAAATGGGTCATACTCTACGTGTAATATGATTTGGCATATAATGTAAATGACTCCCTTTCCATATTAGTATGTAAATTCTTTTCATGTATATGTTCACATCAACATGTATAACTTATATATTGACCATATTTGTCTATATTAATTTATCACCAATTTCATTTCGTACTTAAATACTTTTTATAGTTCTTGATCCATAAAAATTGAAACATGTACTACCGATTTTCGGTCATTTGTTACTGATTCGACCGTAAAGAAATTATTTTATTCTTACGGTGCAAGTATACTTATATGATTTGTAAAGGCAACGAGCAGAAAGATTTTTGGAAATTATATTCCTACACAGCACCAATATTCTGTGTCAGACTATCACATCATTTTTTGTATGGTTTAATGTTATTTTGATAATTATTTCCTTGACTATATAGTTGAGGTATGCATGACAACATGCCCACCTATTTCCACTTACGAAAGGTTTTATCTATTTGTGAATAAAAATCAATTAGACCCTAATTAAACAGATTTGTTCATGGTTGTGGTCCAATAAGACTACTCCGAATAAACTTTTGAATTTTATTTTTATTTTGTCAGGAAATACTTTTGGAATTTATATAACTTGTTTGCTTGCTAAAGTGTGGGCACCAAGGGACCAAAACTGAAAATATAGCATATGCGAGATTTTATATATAGAAATTTGCATTAAACATAATGCAGCCAGATACACAAAGCCCGCTTTCTGCAGACAAATCGCAGAAAACTGAATTCTGATTTGACATGCCTTCTTATTTATTATATTAATAATAATATAATATCAGTCAAAAGGTATCTTTATGTAATAACTTTAAGTCAGACAATGATCACATGACCAGATAATTAGTCGGCCAATCGAACCAAAGAAAATGCCTTACAAACAATTACTCACCCGTTCCTTCCAAATATTTATATTTGACTAGGACACAAATTTTAGAAAAATTGTTAAATTGATGGAGAAAAATTAAAAAAACGAGTAAAACAGTGAGACTGATTAATAATATATATATATATATATATATATATATAAAAGTGGATATAGTGTAGAGAAGTAGTGGACGTAATATCTTTCAAATCACGTGAAAGATAAACCACATTTAAATAATTGAAATAAAGTAACATCTAAAAAAGAAAATGTAAATAAATGTGAAGGATAAAGGGAGTACTAACAGAGTTATCCGAGTCAATAATTTGTATGTCATAAGCTGATTTATAAGCAGCAGGAATGTTATATAAAAAACTGTTATCAAATGACATTAATGTTGTGAAGCTCACTAACAAGTATAGCAACATAGAGGCAAGTGTATAAAGAATTTAACAAGTTTAGGCCAAGACCACAGTTAACAAAACAAAACATGCAGGTAAACAAAATCAGTAACTGAAATAACGAAGAGAGAAAGAAAGATGTACCCGAAACCATAGCTTTCAACAGTGACTGAAATAAAGGTTTACAGATACAAAATGCCAAGAAAATAATCACAGCTGAGTCACCAGGCCTTGCTCGAAGTCCTGGCTGCTCTTGAAGAGATTATTGCCCCCTACCTGCTGCGTTTGGGATGTACGCAATATCTCCACCAGGATAAAATAGCTCGGAGTTTATGTTAACAGCAACAACAAAACCTCCACTTCGACCAGCACCTCAGTCGCCGGAAAATATCAGCACTTCAATTCTTGTGGGAGAGAAATGCAGAGAGGTTGAAGAGAAGAGATGAGAATGTAGTGTGTTGTATATTCATTCAGTTTAGCCTCTATTTATAGGAGAGGAAAAATGAAACTGTCCACACACTTAATGTCTGAATTAAACTGCTCCATTAATGAAAAAATCAAAACTGATCAAATTTTGAATTCATAAATGAAAAAATCAAAACTGAACAGCTTTTAAATTTAAATTATTTGTAACAGCTTTTCACATTAACACCCACATTATTATCAGAACTTAAGTTAAGTTCTGATTCGACTCATCAGTACTTAAGTTCTGATTCGACTCATCAGTACTTAAGTTCTGATTCTGATATCAGAACTTGTTAAGTTCTGATTTTATTCATCAGTTCTTAAGTTCTGATTCTTATATCGGAACTTGTTACAGATCAGATTATTTGCAGGTTCAATATATTTAGACTACTTAGCCTATTTCAGAACCCAGCCCAATAATCCAATCACCGATAAATAAATTCGAATTAAAATAATTCTCAAATAAATAAAATCCTCGCCCAGGTCGCCTCGCGTACGCGAGACGCCGAGACATTCGCCCAAATCGCCCTTCGACCCGACCCGGTGCGGTGCGGTGCGTGGCGGGGCGGGGCGCGCGTGTGTGTGTGTGTGCGCGCGTGAAGCACACAACAACACAATGGACCATCACACACCTTAGTAGTTGTATACTACTCATGTGGGTAATACCATATAAAGCACACAACCCCCTTTATTTATTTCAATGTGGGACAAACATTCTCAAATTTTCCAAGCTTTTCCAAGCTACTTTCATCTCTCATTTCATATGGATTTCATTAAGAAAATTCTTAAAACCATACATGAAAATTTAAGTTCAAATATCATTGAACAATTTCCAATTGTTAGATTTTAGGATTAACATCAAGAACATAATTAAATTAAGCTCTAAAATCCTAATTTTCTAACAATCCCCCACAAATCCATACAGAAATGTGATCAATTTCCCATCATGACTTGTTTTTTCAGAGTCGGTACCCTTCCGGGTTTGAACCCTCCTAATTCCTCTACTTCAATGGCTATCGGACTCAGATGGAATGTTTCACCTTGAATCTTAATCCGTTTAGTATAACCATATTCCTTAGACGACGACAAGTCAAAGGTTATGGTGCCAATCTACGGCTTTGAGACATTAATGGTCATGACTCGATCCTGTTCGTCGAATGCTTCAAGGATTAACCCTATCCTCTAATTGCGACCACACAATTACATTCGCTTAGCTGGGCATCTCCAGAGATATACTGCCTCTATCTCGTCAAATGACTTGATCCCATTCAGAGTTTTAACACTCTTGCTTTTCTGGCAGTGTCAGTACCTTCTAGGTTTACAGGGGATAGACTCAGATACTATAGTATCATCTATGTAGCAAAGGTACTACCAACTCATCCTTACAGCTTGTTATTACCCATTGAATACACTTCGAGGGATCTCCTCTCATGTGTATTGGGTTCCCACTGTTGATGAATTATGATGGGTTGACAATCCCATCCCCAACCTTGACTTAAGGACCACTGCAGGTTCCAGTCCTTTAGTAAGAGGATCAGCTATATTATTCTGAGTTCCTATGAACTCTATAGCTATGATCCTATCAGTCACTAAACCCCTTATAGACTTGAGTCTAACTTGGATGTGTCTCTTAGTTTTAGCATTATGCTTTTTACTGCTAATCTTGTCGATAGTTGTTCGACTATCACAGTGAATAGCAATAGCAGGGAGCGGTCTGCTTACTACAGGTATTGCAGACATAAGTCCGTGTAACCATTCAGCCTCCGTCCCTGTGGCATCAAGTGCACACAACTCAGCCTCAAAAGTGGACCGAGTAACAATAGTCTGTCTGCTTGACTTCCAGGATATTGCTCCACCAGCCAAGGTGAACACGTATCCAGTCACTCCATTGGAACCAGACTTCTTAGCTATCCAACTTGCATCACTGTACCCTTCAAGCACACCAGGAAATCTCCTGTAGTGTAAACTAAGGTACATTGTGCCTTTTAGATATCTAAGTACTCTATCAAGAGCATCCCAATGAGTTCTGTTTGAACAGCTTGTATATCTCACCAATTTAGACACAGAATATGAAATATCTGGTCTAGTACAGTTAGCAAGATACTGCAAGCTCCCAATAATCTGAGAATACCTTAACTGAGACACAGGCACTCCTGAAGTATTCTTGACAAGGGCAACTTTCGAATCATAAGGTGTACTAGCGATTCTACACTGTGAATAACCATATTTCTCAAGTATAGATTTCTCTATATAATGAGATTGAGTCAAGGTTATTCCTTCAGTGGACTGAATCAATTTGATTCCAAGAATCACACTTGCCTCACCCATATCCTTCATTTCAAAATGCCTTTTCAAGAATTCTTTAGTCTCCTTAATAATCTCAATATTGGTTCCAAACAATAAAATATCATCCACATATAGGCACAAAATAACACACTCATTACCTTTAACTTTAGTGTAGACACACTTATCACTTTCATTAATCTTATAACTGAAAGGCAATATAGTTTCATCAAACTTTTTATGCCAATCTCTGGGAGCTTATTTCAAGCCATAGATGGACTTGATCAACTTACATACTTTCCTTTCATTGCCTGATGCAACAAATCCATCAGGCTGATCCATATAAATCTCTTCCTCAAGTTCACCATGAAGAAAAGCCGTCTTTACATCCATCTGATGAATGATAAGACCATGGACTGAAGCCAATGCTATAAGCATTCGGATTGTTACCATTCTTACAACCGGAGAGTATGTATCAAAATAATCAATTCCTTCATTTTGCTTAAAACCCTTAGCTACCAGTCTAGCTTTGTACTTATCTATTGAGCCGTCAGGGTTCAACTTCCTTTTAAAGACCCATTTGCACCCAATAGTAGAACACCCAGGAGGGAGATCAACCAACTCCCATGTTCCATTGGAAACAATAGAGTCAATTTCACTCTTGACAGCGCCCTTCCAGTGCCTTGACTCAGAAGAATCCATAGCTTGCCGGAAAGTTAAAGGTTCGTCCTCGATATTGTAAGTGATGAAATCACCTCCAAAATCCTTGACTATTTTTGCACGCTTACTTCTCCTTGGTTCCTCTAATTCCTTAGGAATAGAGCTACTACTAGGTTCCGCCCCCACATTTGTCATCTTTTCCACATGATCAGGAATAGAACTTGATGTGTGAGTAGGATCTTCCTCAGAAGTCGTTTCAGGTATTCCAGTCTTCATAGGGTAGACATCCTCAAAGAATGTCGCATCTCGAAATTCAACTATCGTGTTTGCCACTATACCATCTATGTCAGATTTTAACACTAAAAATCTCATAGCTGTAGTGGTTTCAAGATAGCCCAGAAAGATACAGTCAACAGTCTTTGGACCTAGTTTCTTTCTCTTGTGTTCAGGAACAAGCACCTTAGCAAGGCACCCCCACACACGAAGATACTTAAGACTAGTCATCCTGCCTTTCCATAACTCCAAGGGTGTTTTATCCATGTGTTTCAGAGGGACTCTATTCAAAATATGGCAAGCCGTATTTAGAGCCTCTCCCCACATGTATTTAGGCAACCCAGAGTTAATAAGCATACTATTAATCATATCTTTAAATGTTCTGTTCTTTCGCTCAGCAACCCCATTAGACTCAGGTGTGTATGGTGGAGTAACTTCATGAACTATACCATTGTTTGCACAAAATTCATTAAAAGCATTACTCGTATACTCACCACCTCTATCAGATCTCAACCTTTTAAGTATCTTACTAGTTTGTTTTTCTACTTCAGTTTTATATATAATGAATTTACTAAATGCTTCATCCTTATGTCTAAGTAAATAAACATAACAATATCTACTACTATCATCTATAAAAGTAATGAAGTATCTAAACTGGTCCTTGGTCAACACACCACCAAATTCACAAATATCAGTGTGTACTAAATCTAACAAGTCTGAATCCCTAACAACGTTATGAAAAGGTTTCCTTATCTGTTTAGCAGACACACATACTTGACATTTAGAATTCTTTTCTATGGTATATTTTGGAATCAACTCTAAGTTCATCATGTTCTTAAGAGCACCAAAGTTTAAATGACCTAGTCTAGCATGCCATATATTTGAGGATTCGATACAGTTAACAGTAGGAATAACATTATTAATCAAATTTCCCAAAACGGGATCCGCATTAATAACAAATAAACCATTTGACAAGTAACCCTTGCCAAAGAATGTACCAGTGTGAATAAGAACTACTTTATTACACTTGAACGAAATTTCAAAACCACTAGAAACTAAACAGCTTCCACTTATTATATTTCTACGCATGTCGGGAACATGATGCACTCTCGTCAGAGATAGAATACGTCCTGAAGGGAACTTCAGATCCACGTTTCCAACTCCATGTACTTGAGCAACACTAGCATTCCCCATCTTCACAGTCAAGCTATGACTCTGTTGATAAGATACAAATAAACTAATATCAGCACAAATATGTACATTAGCTCCAGTATCTATCAACCATTCATTTGACAGATAGGTAGAAAATATCACAGGGTTGTAGGATACATACCGGTCAACGTTGGTTTCAGAAGCCATAGCCTCACCAACAACCATGTTCACTACAGGCCCACTTGCGGTTCCAAGCACAACATTTGACTGTGCTACCTCGGTTTTCTTCGCTTTCTTCGTAGGGCAGTCCTTACTCCAGTGCCCAACCTGCCCACAAGACCAGCATGGTTTGTTTGCCTTGGGTTTCTTGGCCTTGTCCTTGTCACTCTTAGGTTTATTACTATTAGCTTTCTTAGCAAAAGCCTTCCTCTTTTGTCCTATAGTTGCTATGTTTACCTTCGAGGTACCGTGTTCAGTTGGCATCACATGTCCCTGTTTGGACTTGTGTTGTTCTTGCACCGAGATGTCCAGCATAAGGTTGGTCCAGGTGATCTCTCCTTTCTGTCTTTTCAGGGAGAGAGAAAACTCTTCCCAAGACTTCGGGAGTTTTTCAATCACACTCATCACCTTGAACTTCTCCGGGAGATTCATTCCGGACTCCTTCAAAGCATGCACTATCATCTCGAACTCATGCACCTGCTCAGTCATGGACTTATTGTCCACCAGCTTGAACTCGAGGAACCTTGCCACAGAATACTTTTCTAGACCTTGTGAGTCAGTATTATGTGTCTGGTCCAGCTTCTCCCATAAGAGTTTTGCAGAGTAGGCATCAGAAGAATAGACATCAAACAAAGTGTTTGTTAGTGCCGCCAGAATGGCCGCTCTAGCCACTCCATCCTTCTCAGCCCACTTCGCAAAAGCCTTAACTGTATCAGCCTTCTCTTGATCCACTACTGGTTTCTCATATTCCACAACCGGCCACATACCCTTTATAGTCAACCACAGCTTCATCCTTTTCTGCCAGCGAGAAAAGCCAATGACACCGTTGAATTTCTCCGGTAAACCGGTTAGTTCAACAGCCTGTGGGAAACTATAGGTGGTCCAATCAATGGCCCCAGCAGTTACACCCGAACTGCTACCACCACCAACGATAACCTCACTTTCGTTAACCATTATGCTAAATTCTAAATAACTAGTAATCTCTTCAAGAATGTTGTGAAGCTCACTAACAAGTATAGCAACATAGAGGCAAGTGTATAAAGAATTTAACAAGTTTAGGCCAAGACCACAGTTAACAAAACAAAACATGCAGGTAAACAAAATCAGTAACTGAAATAACGAAGAGAGAAAGAAAGATGTACCCGAAACCATAGTTTTCAACAGTGACTGAAATAAAGGTTTACAGATACAAAATGCCAAGAAAATAATCACAGCTGAGTCACCAGGCCTTGCTCGAAGTCCTGGCTGCTCTTGAAGAGATTATTGCCCCCTACCTGCTGCGTTTGGGATGTACGCAATATCTCCACCAGGATAAAACAGCTCGGAGTTTATGTTAACAGCAGCAACAAAACCTCCACTTCGACCAGCACCTCAGTCGCCGGAAAATATCAGCACTTCAGTTCTTGTGGGAGAGAAATGCAGAGAGGTTGAAGAGAAGAGATGAGAATGTAGTGTGTTGTATATTCATTCAGTTTAGCCTCTATTTATAGGAGAGGAAAAATGAAACTGTCCACACACTTAATGTCTGAATTAAACTGCTCCATTAATGAAAAAATCAAAACTGATCAAATTTTGAATTCATAAATGAAAAAATCAAAACTGAACAGCTTTTAAATTTAAATTATTTGTAACAGCTTTTCACATTAACACCCACATTATTATCAGAACTTAAGTTAAGTTCTGATTCGACTCATCAGTACTTAAGTTCTGATTCGACTCATCAGTACTTAAGTTCTGATTCTGATATCAGAACTTAACAAGTTCTGATTTTATTCATCAGTTCTTAAGTTCTGATTCTTATATCAGAACTTGTTACAGATCAGATTATTTGCAGGTTCAATATATTTAGACTACTTAGCCTATTTCAGAACCCAGCCCAATAATCCAATCACCGATAAATAAATTCGAATTAAAATAATTCTCAAATAAATAAAATCCTCGCCCAGGTCGCCTCGCGTACGCGAGACGCCGAGACACCGAGACATTCGCCCAAATCGCCCTTCGACCCGACCCGGTGCGGGGCGCGCGTGTGTGTGCGCGCGTGAAGCACACAACAACACAATGGACCATCACACACCTTAGTAGTTGTATACTACTCATGTGGGTAATACCATATAAAGCACACAACCCCCTTTATTTATTTCAATGTGGGACAAACATTCTCAAATTTTCCAAACTTTTCCAAGCTACTTTCATCTCTCATTTCATATGGATTTCATTAAGAAAATTCTTAAAATCATACATGAAAATTTAAGTTCAAATATCATTGAACAATTTCCAATTGTTAGATTTTAGGATTAACATCAAGAACATAATTAAATTAAGCTCTAAAATCCTAATTTTCTAACAATTATATCATCAGTATAAAATAATTTAATTAATGTCACCGGATGAATGCATGAGTTTGTTTTTCATTTTAAAATGAAATTCTGTGATGTGTATTATTCTGTAATTATTTCGAAATTTGATATCCTCACATCTTCCTTCTACTAATGCTAAAGAAACTTTTGATAGCTGACGAAGTAGCAAGACATACAATCCTAGCTACTTGGCTTCGGTTAAATTCCAAATTCACCTTAATTTTCTGTGAGGCATTGCATATTTCCAAAATCTGCGTTGCAAATTTCTAGAATAACCTTAAATTAAAAAAAAATTGTTACGGACACACACATATGTTAAACCTCTCTGCGTAGACAAAATCAATATCGGAACTAGCAAGATAAAACTCAAAAAAAAAAAAAAGAAGAGTCTTTATTTGTTATGATTCCTCTGGGTGTAGATATAATCAATATGGGCCGCAAGTGTTCTTCTCATTAAGCATTCCTCTTCTGCAGGCCCTGAACAATTCATTTCTGTTGATGCCTTGACTGCCTCATCATCCTGTCACCAGTACAATTTTATCAACATCCTTCATTTGTACATATTTGATTAACAATATTAAATTAACATATATTTAATAAAAACAAAAACAATGTATATAGATATTGCAGACATCTAGAATAAATTTACCTTATGATATGTTTTCATGGGTGTAACATCGCTGAACGTCGGACCGATTCGGGCAGCAGTGACCTGAGTTATGATCAGGAGGACTGAGATGATGCAAAGGCTGGTAAGCTTAAGCATTATGGTGGTTTGTTACAAGATAAAATTAGGAAGAATGAGATTATATGAAAATAAATTAAGGACTGTGAATGAATGAACTTATATATACTTCCTGGAGATTGGAGGGGGCAATGGAATGTGGAAATGAAAAGAAAATATTGACTCTGAAATGAAAAATAAAATGCTAAAAATATGGGTTGCAATGACTAGTCCTGAAAACAGGGCTGGCCTTCGTAATTTCAGTTAAGTTGACAAATATTTTGATGACTTTGAAATCCTAAATATGCACTTGTGAATGTCATTAGATCAGTGAGGTACATGCCTGCTTGACTTTGTTCTTTTCTGCTACTACTTTTCAGGGTCATTTGTTAATTTTATAATTTATAAGATTGTTATTAGCCATAAGCTGACAGTGCTTAAATTTTACTATAACTTCTTTCTACATTAAATTTTACTTGTTTTATATAAATTAAATTTTAAACCATGAATGTGTAGACAGATCATATGTCTACACAAAATTAATCCATGGTTATATATTATCGTTGAAATGAAATATAAAGTATGAACCAAAACGAACTGTGAAACTCATTTATAGAATTAGTAAAATATAAATGTGTTTTAAATTTGTAAAAAAAATCAATCGGTTAACTAATGTGGGTGCCGAAAGAAATTTGACTTTTAATTATTTGTGAAATAATGTAATGGTGAAAAGCTTTTGTCCGGTGTGAAGAACCTGAAACAATTGAACACTGTGTTTTTTCATGTCCTTTTGTTGCAGCTGTTGGGAAAAACTAGATTCTGGGAAGCTGTACCACAGAAGTGATCAAAAGCTATACCACAGAACATTAAAGTGAAGCCACGACTATCATATGGTCCTTTGGGTGTGCGCGTAATCTCTGGTCTGGTAAAACAAAAGCCTGAAGAACTATGGATGTGGTTCGCTTAGCATTGCAACCTAACATTCCTAAACTCTTTAGTTAATCTTACAGCGAATGATGGTGATATCAGCTGGATTTCACCTCCTGTGATACGTACAATGAAAATTAATGTGGCGGCTGGCGGGTGTGTTAAAGATATAGAGCCACACACATCTGCCAGCTCAACAAGTTAGTTGGAGTGTATATCAAATAATGTGTAGGCTACTATATAATGATGTGAGATCTGTGGCACATGTTGTAAAAATATTATTTCATTTTCTTTAATATACATAGTTAGCTTACTTCATAAGATAGATTCATCTTCTATATTCATCTTCATCTTCTATCATGGTATGCTTCATCCGTTAATAGTGGTTTGATTGTTATTTCAATGATTAATCATCAACATGTGTTTCACCTTATTACAATTCATCAAACACGTCATCTGCAACTGCATCGTTGTGCTTCGATCTACTCAAAACATATATCTCTTCGTTGAATCCATCAATTTTTTTCTTTATAATGACCTCTGCTTTTTATTCATCTGCTGCAACCGGATCAACTACATCCGCTTCAGCTACGATCTTGGATGTGAATCATCCATATTACTTACATCCTAGTGATAATCAGGGGATGCAAATCATATCAATGATTCTCAGTGACAACAATTACAATCAGTGGTGCAGATCCATGGAGATTGCTCTATCATCGAAGTTGAAGCTCGGTTTTGTGGATGGAACGCATCTTAAACCGGAGGCAAACTCTCCGCTTCTTCTTCATTGGACATGGTGCAACAATATGGTAACCACCTGGATTTTAAACTCAGTTTCCATTATTATTCGTAACAGTGTTGTGTATATGCAAACTGCTCTTGATATATAGAAAGATCTCGAGGTTCGATACTCTCAAAGTAACGTACCAAAATTGTTTCAACCTAGATCAGAGATTTCTCATTTATTCTCATTTATCTTAAGGAGTGTTGTCTATTGCAAGTTATTTTTCAAAATTTTGAGCTGTTCATGATGAATTGAGTTGTATGATTACGAAACCTCGCTACACTTGTATACTATGTAAATGTTCAGTTAATGTCAAACTTGATCTATATGATCAGGACATTCAGTTAGCTCAGTTTTTAATGGGCTTAAATGAGCTGTATACTGGAATTAGAGGTCAGCTATTGATGATGAAACCGTTGTCATCTTTAATTCAATGTTATTCCTTATTGTTATAAGAGGAAAATCAGAGATCTCTAGCTTTGTCTTCACTTATATCACATGATTCTGTTGTTATGGCTATTAAGAATGGTAATACACGTTTTAAAGTGGGGGAAAATGCCAGAAGAATTCCTCAGGATAATAGAGATCAAATAGTCTGTGAATTTTATCATATGACAGGACATACTAAGGATAAATGTTATTGTATACATGGTTTTCCGCCTTGGCACAAGTTATATGGAAAACCTAAGCCTAAACCTCGATTTAATTCGGGGACTATGAAACCTCCATTAGCAGCAGCTCAGGTGTGTAGTTCAGAGTTAATCGCAGACAACGTTCCCCCTGATTGTGATAATTTTCAGTCTACCTGTGCTGCCGCAACCGATTCTTTTCATCTTTAAGATAGTCAGTGCCAACGGTTCCAGATTTGCAGGCTAATAATTGGTACTAACATGTATTTTGTTGGTACTAACATGTATTTTGCCAACAATGTTCATCCTGATTTGTCCTACACATCAGATATTTGGATTGTAAATAAAGGTGCTACTGATCACATCACACCACGTATGTAATTATTGCATAATGTTACACCATTTATTTCCACTCTACACTTACCTAATGGGGCCTCTACTGCAGTTACTCATATAGGATGTGTTATTCTTAATGCGGATATTCAGCCGCACAATTTGTTATATGTGCCAAAGTTTTCCTACAATCTTCTATATGTTTCCAGACTTTTAACTGATAGCAGGTGTGTGGCTACTTTCACTCCTCAGTGTTGCTCTCTTCAAGCCTCTAACTGGAAAAGTGCACTTAAGATTGGATAAACAACTAATGGCTTTTATCTGCTCAATCAAACTCAGCTTGGCTTACATAGTGCTAATTCAGCAATGTCTACACTGGCATGTGCTATTATAGTAAATAAAACTCTGCTCTGGCATTATAGGCTTGGACATGTGCCTTCCCCCATTTTAAAGTTGTTACTAGTTACTGGCCTTTCTCATGATATTACTCCCTGTGATAGTTGTGCTCTAGCTAAGAAGACCAGGATTCCCTTTCCTTCTAGCCAGTCTCAGTCAAAATCTACTTTTGAGTTGGTTCACATTGACCTATGGGGTCCTTACAGACACAAGACTCACACCACTTGTACCATGTTTCTTACAATTGTTGATGACAAGTCTAAGGCAACCTGGGTTTATTTGGTGTCTGACAAAGCTCAAGTGCCTAGGATATTCTCTGATTTCATCTTTTTTTGTTAAAAATCAATTTAAAACCACCATTCATTGTGTTCGTTCCGAAAATGGCTCTGAATTTCTGAATAAAGCTATGGCTTCTAGCTTTGCCCCGGTTGCTAAGATGTTGACTATACGCATCTTGTTAGCTTTGGTTGCTAAACATAATTGGAGTATTAAGCAATTAGATGTTACTAATGCTTTTCTCCATGGATTATTAGACGAGGAGGTGTATATGGCATTTCCACCTGGCTATACTCTTTCTAATGATCCGATGACCAGATTTCTGAATTAAAGGTTAGTTTTCCGTCTTCTCAAGTCCATTTATTGACTCAAGCTGGCCCCTCGATAATGGTTCATTGCTCTTACTAATACATTGTTAAAGTTTGGTTTTGTTTAGCTTCTTAGTGATTCCACTTTATTTTTATTTCACCATGGCACCACAGTTGCTTATATACTTATATATGTGGATGACATGCTGTTAACTGGAAATAATGATGCCTTACTCGATGACATTATTCAGTTTCTTGGTCTACATTTTAAAATTAAAGATTTAGGGCCTCTACACTATTTCTTGGGCTTAGAACTTCACAGGTCTGCTAAAGGTATATTTCTGAATCAGCATAAATACATGCTGGATATTGTTCATGATTATGGTTTATTAGATGTTAACCCTATCTGTATTCCCATGGATCAACATCACACTCTACTTGGTGATACTACTTCAGTTTTCCTTCATGATGTGACTCAATATAGGCGTTCGGTGGGTCGTTTAATCTACTTGACAATTACACGTCCGGATTTATCCTATCCAGTCCATGTTTGAGCTCAATTTATGAACACTCCTCGTGAATCTCATTGGGTTGAAACTCTCAAAGTGGTGAAAATACATTTTTGGTACTTGGCATCAAGGTTTGTTGTTCTCTTCGGCTCCTCATATGTCTCTCTCTGCATATTGTGATGCACACTGGGCAAGTTGCCCAAACACACATCTTTCTTTGATTGGTTTTTGTGTGCTGGGTGATTCTTTGATCATTTGGAAATTTAAAAAGTAGAATATTGTGTCTCGATCTTCTGCTGAGGCCGAGTATAGGTCTCTTGCTTATACTTGTTGTGAGTTGACTTGGGTGATATCCTTATTGATAGAAATGTTATTTATGGATCTAACTCCCATTCAGTTATATTATGATGACAAGTCAGCCTTGCATATTGCTTCAAATCCTGTCTTTCATGAACGAACCAAGCATATTGAGATTGATTGTCATTTGATCCGTCAGAAAATTCAGCAAGGGTTAGTTGAGCCACATCATGTTTCTTCACTTATATCACATGATTATGTTGTCATGGCTATTAAAAATGGTAATACACATTTTAAAGTGGGGGGAAATACCAGAAGAATTCCTCAGGATAATAGAGATCAAATAGTCTGTGAATTTTGTCATATGACAGGACATACTAAGGATAAATGTTATTGTATACATTGTTTTTCGCCTTGGCACAAGTTGTATGGAAAACCTAAGCCTAAACCTCGATTTAATTCGGGGACTGTGAAACCTCCATTAGCAGCAGCTCAGGTGTGTAGTTCAGAGTTAATCGCAGACAAGGTTCCCCCTAATTGTGATAATTTTCAGTCTACCTGTGCTGCCGCGGCCGATTCTTTTCATCTTTAAGATAGTCAGTGCCAACGGTTCCAGATTTGCAGGCTAATAATTGGTATTCTGCAATGCATTTTAATCAATTGGCTGGTACTAACATGTATTTTTCCAACAATGTTCATCTTGATTTGTCCTACACATCAGATATTTGGATTGTAAATAAAGGTGTTACTGATCACATCACACCATGTCCGTAATTGTTGCATAATGTTACACCATTTATTTCCACTCTACACTTACCTAATGGGGCCTCTACTGCAGTTACTCATATAGGATGTGTTATTCTTAATGCGGATATTCAGCCGCACAATGTGTTATATGTGCCAATGTTTTCCTACAATTTTTTATCTATTTCCAGACTTTTAACTGATAGCAGGTGTATGGTTACTTTCACTCCTCTGTGTTGCTCTCTTCAAGCCTCTAACTGGAAAAGTGCACTTAAGATTGGAAAAACAACTAATGGCTTTAAGCTGCTCAATCAAATTCAGCTTGGCTTACATAGTGCTAATTCAGCAATGTCTACACTGACATGTGCTATTATAGTAAATAAAACTCTGCTCTGGCATTATAGTCTTGGACATGTGCCTTCCCTCATTTTAAAGTTGTTACCAGTTGCTGGCCTCTCTCATGATATTACTCCATGTGATAGTTGTGCTCTAGCTAAACAGACCAGGATTCCCTTTCCTTCTAGCCAGTCTCAGTTAAAAGCTACTTTTGAGTTGGTTCACATTGACCTGTGGGGTCCTTACAGACACAAGACTCACACCACTTGTACCATGTTTCTTACAATTGTTGATGATAAGTCTAAGGCAACCTGGGTTTATTTGGTGTCTGACAAAGCTCAAGTGCCATTGATATTCTCTGATTTCATCTTTTTTTGTTAAAAATCAATTTAAAACCACCATTTAATGTGTTCGTTCCGACAATGGCTCTGAATTTCTGAATAAAGCTATGGCTTCTAGCTTTGCCCCGGTTGCTAAGATGTTGACTATACGCATCTTGTTAGCTTTGGTTGCTAAACATAATTGGAGTATTAAGCAATTAGATGTTACTAATGCTTTTCTCCATGTATTATTAGACGACGAGGTGTATATGGCATTTCCACCTGGCTATACTCTTTCTAATGATCTGATGACCAGATTTCTGAATTAAAGGTTAGTTTTCCGTCTTCTCAAGTCCATTTATTGACTCAAGCAGGCCCCTCGATAATGGTTCATTGCTCTTACTAATACATTGTTAAAGTTTGGTTTTTTTTAGCTTCTTAGTGATTCCAGTTTATTTTAATTTCACCATGGCACCACAGTTGCTTATATACTTATATATGTGGATGACATGCTGTTAACTGGAAATAATGATGCCTTACTCGATGACATTATTCAGTTTCTTGGTCTACATTTTAAAATTAAAGATTTAGGGCCTCTACACTATTTCTTGGGCTTAGAACTTCACAGGTCTGCTAAAGGTATATTTCTGAATCAGCATAAATACATGCTGGATATTGTTCATGATTATGGTTTATTAGATGTTAACCCTATCTGTATTCCCATGGATCAACATCACACTCTACTTGGTGATACTACTTCAGTTTTCCTTCATGATGTGACTCAATATAGGCGTTCGGTGGGTCGTTTAATCTACTTGACAATTACACGTCCGGATTTATCCTATCCAGTCCATGTTTGAGCTCAATTTATGAACACTCCTCGTGAATCTCATTGGGTTGAAACTCTCAAAGTGGTGAAAATACATTTTTGGTACTTGGCATCAAGGTTTGTTGTTCTCTTCGGCTCCTCATATGTCTCTCTCTGCATATTGTGATGCACACTGGGCAAGTTGCCCAAACACACATCTTTCTTTGATTGGTTTTTGTGTGCTGGGTGATTCTTTGATCATTTGGAAATTTAAAAAGTAGAATATTGTGTCTCGATCTTCTGCTGAGGCCGAGTATAGGTCTCTTGCTTATACTTGTTGTGAGTTGACTTGGGTGATATCCTTATTGATAGAAATGTTATTTATGGATCTAACTCCCATTCAGTTATATTATGATGACAAGTCAGCCTTGCATATTGCTTCAAATCCTGTCTTTCATGAACGAACCAAGCATATTGAGATTGATTGTCATTTGATCCGTCAGAAAATTCAGCAAGGGTTAGTTGAGCCACATCATGTTTCTTCACTTATATCACATGATTATGTTGTCATGGCTATTAAAAATGGTAATACACATTTTAAAGTGGGGGGAAATACCAGAAGAATTCCTCAGGATAATAGAGATCAAATAGTCTGTGAATTTTGTCATATGACAGGACATACTAAGGATAAATGTTATTGTATACATTGTTTTTCGCCTTGGCACAAGTTGTATGGAAAACCTAAGCCTAAACCTCGATTTAATTCGGGGACTGTGAAACCTCCATTAGCAGCAGCTCAGGTGTGTAGTTCAGAGTTAATCGCAGACAAGGTTCCCCCTAATTGTGATAATTTTCAGTCTACCTGTGCTGCCGCGGCCGATTCTTTTCATCTTTAAGATAGTCAGTGCCAACGGTTCCAGATTTGCAGGCTAATAATTGGTATTCTGCAATGCATTTTAATCAATTGGCTGGTACTAACATGTATTTTTCCAACAATGTTCATCTTGATTTGTCCTACACATCAGATATTTGGATTGTAAATAAAGGTGTTACTGATCACATCACACCATGTCCGTAATTGTTGCATAATGTTACACCATTTATTTCCACTCTACACTTACCTAATGGGGCCTCTACTGCAGTTACTCATATAGGATGTGTTATTCTTAATGCGGATATTCAGCCGCACAATGTGTTATATGTGCCAATGTTTTCCTACAATCTTTTATCTATTTCCAGACTTTTAACTGATAGCAGGTGTATGGTTACTTTCACTCCTCTGTGTTGCTCTCTTCAAGCCTCTAACTGGAAAAGTGCACTTAAGATTGGAAAAACAACTAATGGCTTTAAGCTGCTCAATCAAATTCAGCTTGGCTTACATAGTGCTAATTCAGCAATGTCTACACTGACATGTGCTATTATAGTAAATAAAACTCTGCTCTGGCATTATAGTCTTGGACATGTGCCTTCCCTCATTTTAAAGTTGTTACCAGTTGCTGGCCTCTCTCATGATATTACTCCATGTGATAGTTGTGCTCTAGCTAAACAGACCAGGATTCCCTTTCCTTCTAGCCAGTCTCAATTAAAAGCTACTTTTGAGTTGGTTCACATTGACCTGTGGGGTCCTTACAGACACAAGACTCACACCACTTGTACCATGTTTCTTACAATTGTTGATGATAAGTCTAAGGCAACCTGGGTTTATTTGGTGTCTGACAAAGCTCAAGTGCCATTGATATTCTCTGATTTCATCTTTTTTTGTTAAAAATCAATTTAAAACCACCATTTAATGTGTTCGTTCCGACAATGGCTCTGAATTTCTGAATAAAGCTATGGCTTCTAGCTTTGCCCCGGTTGCTAAGATGTTGACTATACGCATCTTGTTAGCTTTGGTTGCTAAACATAATTGGAGTATTAAGCAATTAGATGTTACTAATGCTTTTCTCCATGTATTATTAGACGACGAGGTGTATATGGCATTTCCACCTGGCTATACTCTTTCTAATGATCTGATGACCAGATTTCTGAATTAAAGGTTAGTTTTCCGTCTTCTCAAGTCCATTTATTGACTCAAAATTTTGTTAAGAATGCATTTTGACTGCCACATATATTAGCAACATGTTACCGACACCTGTTTTTTACAATAAAATACCTTCTGAACTACTTATGATGAACCTCTTAATCAATCCCTTCTTAAGGTTTTTGGGTGTTTGGATTATACTTCTGTCCATGATTCCAACAAGTTTAATCCTCGGGCTTTTAAAGGTGTGTTTGTGGGATTTCCTATAGATCATAAAGGATATAAACTTATAAACTTAGAGACAAAAAATATATTTGTTTAAAGACATGTTGTTTTTCATGAGACTTTGTTTCCTCAGTGATACACATACTTCTGTATTTACTGATCCTCATTTCATTCACACTTGATTATCTGATGATAATAATGACTAAAATTTACCTTTTCCTATTGTTTCTACATCAAAATCATCAGATAATCTTCATGATTTTTTATATATATCTCATGTTCCGTCTCCCAACCTACAAATAACTTCTATATATCATTATTTTCCTTGTATTAGTAATGAGTCAATTACTCTTAATACGCTTCAAATTGACCCGGAAACTGAACAATAGTTACATTTACCTCCCGATCTGTATCCTTTGACTAGTTTACCAACCTCTAGTCGGGCCACGGTGTTGTAGAATGATAGGCAGCGGATGGAGGAGGACTTGGCCAAGGCAAACATGAGGATCATCCACCGGAACATCCAGTTGAAGAAGTCCCGAAAGAAGCTTCGGAAGATGAAGAAGTAGTTGGACCAGACGGAGGAGCGCTATTTCCAGTTCGGCGCTAACTACATCCTGGAGAAGGCTCATGGCCTTGGCTGGGATTACAAGCACCTGCTGGAGGATAACCTTGAAGTTCCTATCGGTCGGCCATCGGTTGGAGCCCCTCCCGTCTCTTCCGGCGAAGACGAAGAGCTCTCAGATGAGGACCTTCAGTCTTAAATTCCTTGTAATTTTTAAATTTTTAAGTTGTAATTGATACTCCTGCCTTCGGGCTTTGTAACTTTAACTTGCCTTCGGGCTAAATTTCATTTTAAGATTTAATGCATCTTTCTTTTCGTCAACATCTGTTTATTCTTTCTGTGTTCATTGCATCTTCGGCTTTATTTTTTCCTTAACAACTTTTTAGCAATTTTTTTATGGTACATCTGCATCTTCGGCCTAACTTTGGCCTTAGCAGTTTTTATTTCTCATGTCCATCTTCGGACCCCAGTGTTATAGGGCCGAGATTTAAGTCTGAGGGGAACCCCAAGTCATTAACACTAAGGTTAAATCCTTTTGA
This sequence comes from Apium graveolens, assembly GCF_009905375.1. Taxonomy (NCBI): domain Eukaryota; kingdom Viridiplantae; phylum Streptophyta; class Magnoliopsida; order Apiales; family Apiaceae; genus Apium; species Apium graveolens. The sequence goes on from NC_133652.1 coordinate 60,822,090, forward strand.
AGGAACAAGGGGGAGGCCTTCTTCGGGTTGCCCCTAGGCCAGTGCGCCTTCGTTCCATCGGTTAAAAGTGGGACTTGTAAAATTGTGATTCTTTTCCAGTTGTTAGGAAATCCACTAGAGAAATCAAAAGGCCTAAATGATGATATTATTACACTTTACCATCTTCTATTGTGAATTATATATGTTCTTCTTCAGCAGCCACCAAGTATCCAATGTCCAATTATTTCTCCACATAATTTTTTACACCTGCACATATTTTTTCTGGTTAAACCCATTCAAACCAAAGAAACAACTATTTTTGCTCAAGCTATTTTAGACCCGAAGTGGATTGAAGTTATGAATAAAGAGTTGGAATCCCTTGAGTTCAATAACACTCGGACACTTGTCCCTTTACCGCCTTAAAAATAATTAATAGGTTGTAAATGGGTATACAAAATAAAGTATCATGCTAATAGTGATATAGATAAATAAATATAAGGCACGTTTAGTGGCCTAAGGTTACACTCAGGAAGAAGGAGTGGACTTTCATGAAACCTTTTCCTTTGTAGCCAAAGGAGTTACTATTAAATCAGTCTTTGCTATATCAGTTTCCGAAGAATGGAAAGTGTTTCAGTTAGACATAAATAATGTTTTTTACATGGAGATCTTCATGAGGAGGTATATATGGATTTACCTCTTGGCTATAATCTTTCCGGTTATTCTCATTTGGTTTGTAAGCTTGTAAAGTTTATATATGGTCTTAGGCAAGCTTCCAGAGAATGACACACTAAGCTCAGTGATTTTCTAATTGATTTTGGGTTTACTAAATCTCTAGCATATTATTCTTTGTTCATACGTAATTAGAATAATCTGTTCACAATACCTGTGGTTTATGTAGATGACATTTTGTTGACTGGGAACAATATTTATTTTATTGATTCTCTCAAAACTGCTTTGTATAAAACCTTTAGTATTAAAGATTTAGGAGAAGCAAAATATTACTTGGGTTTGGAAGTGACCAGAAATGAAAAGGGTATAGTCAGAAAAATTTTATTCTTGATATACTTTGCTGGATTGTAAACCATTGTCCATTTTATTAGACCAACATGTGAAATTTTATGATACTGATAAGTCTGGTATGCTAAACAGTAATCCTTCTATGTATATAAGTTTGGTAGGAAGAATGTTATATTTTGACCTTTACTAGATCTGACATTAGCTATTTAGTTCATCTTTTGAGTTAATTTATGTAAGCCCCTAGAGAAAAACATATGGCAGCTATTTTCAGAGTGTTGAGATATCTGAAGTGCACTGCAGGCTTGGGTTTATTTTTTACTTCTCGAAATGATTTGAAAATTACAGGCTTTTTGTGATAGTGACTGGGGAGGTTGTACAGTTTCAGGTAGATCTGTCACTAATTTATGTCTTCAGCTTAGTTCAGCCCCTATATCTTGGCAATCCAAGAAGCATAGTGTAACTTCTCTTACGACAGCAGAGGCTGAATACATTTCATTAACTAATGTTACTACTGAAATTATGTGGATTAAATCTTTGCTTATTGATCTTAACATTGTTATTGATTATGTTTTTCATGTTTTTTGTGATAATCAGGAGGCCATTGACATTGCTCTAAATCATGTTCAGCATGCCAGAACTAAATACATTGAGTTAGATTGTCACTCTGTTAGAGAGAAGGTGCAAGCTCATATTATTGTTTCTCAGAAATTGCTTCAAAATTTCATTTGACAGACATCTTCACCAAAGCTTTAGGCAGAGCAGCTCATTGGTACATATGTTCTAAGCTTGGCTTACACAATCCTTGTGTAATTCCAGCTTGTGGGGGAAATACTGAGAATAATTAAATTTCTCATCATCAAGAGATCAAGTCAACAATATGATGCTTACTACTACAGATTCCAAACTATAATATAAATCAAATATACATAAGGCATTGTATTCTCTGATAAATAATAGTTTGATACATTATGTGTGGGCCTACGGCCTAATGTGTAACACAGGCTTCTTATCGCTTTAGTATATGTCTAGTATTATTGACTTGATACTTGACTAGTCTGGTTATATAAGTGTCTGGTTATGAAAAATCAACTTCTAAATCGGGCTGCCTACTCCCAGCAAGCAATAGTGGAAACTCTTGCTATTAAAGAAGCGCTTATCCGGGTAAATATTATGCAGTGGCCAAAATTAGTTTATCATCGAAACTGACTGTTTGTTCAAAAATTCTGTATTTCACTGCCATTAGACTCAAATTTTGGGGTCCTGAATACAGTTGTCGTACCCTAAATTAGCTTAAATGTTGTTTATAGTCTTACTATGTCCTATTATATTTCTGATCATACTAATAGTGTTGCTAATGATACCAAAATAAACACTCTAAACTTTTACGCTAATAGTGTATATTATAGCTTATTATTTAGGCCCATGTATCGATTCAAAAAGGATATCGAAAAGAAGCTTGAAAATTACAAGGACTTACGGAACTTATCTATACTCTTTATTAAAAAAAGAAACCCCTCTAAATGGTATGGTATGCCATGTATACAGCAGTATGCCACTAAAATATTAAATTAAATTAAAATAATAATAATAATAATTATTATTATTATTATTATTATAAGGCTATACATAATGGGAGTCTATTAATTATAAGCCAAAAATAAAAATTGAAAATTTAATAATAACTCGGGCTCCATTAATTAGCAAATAAAATATGGTAGACAACGATGAGTTTATATAATAACAGTTTATTAACTAGAATCCGAGAGAAAACGATAAAGATATAACATTGTTTAAAAATTCAGGCTCTGATTATCACTAAATATCATAATAATTTATTAATCAATTGTAAATAATAATGAACTTAGATATTATGAGTTTATTAACTAAAATTTGAGAACCAATAATATAATCCTCTTTTGTCCCTTTTAAATTTTCAAATTAAAAAAACATATATATTAAGAAAAATTAAATTATGTAAGTTAATGATGAGCTGTCCGCACTAAATATCTGGTAAATACGCATGACAAACACACGAATTCATTTATTTTATAAATTATACTTATATGATATGTGCATTCATTGTCTGCAATGACCGAACATACATATTCGGCATGCGTATTCGGGTGACTGTATGTAATGACTACGTATGTAAGTAGAGCTGGCAATTTGGTATGCGACATGATATAAAATGACATGAGAATGACGCGATATAAATGGATACATGTTCAGCTTTTTGGCACACGAATACGAAAGTACACAACAAGAAAGAACACGAAATCTAAACGGGTATGGATATGTGTACCCTTGGATACACGACACGACACGAAAGTACACGAAGTAATAAATTTATTAATAATTTTTTTAATATTTATATATTCATTTATATAAATATATATTACATTAATATTATATGTATATATACATAAAATTCATGGGTCATATTCCCTGACAATCATGTGTCAGGGAACTGTTAACCAACACACTGTTTCCTAGCCGTTAGATAAACAATTTAACGGCCAGAATTTTAAAAAAAATCCCCCTTCTGCGTATTTTTTTCGAACACGAAATCTAAATGGGTATGGATATGTGTACCCTTGGATACACGACACGACATGAAAGTACACGAAGTAATAAATTTATTAATATTTTTTTTAATATTTATATATTCATTTATATAAATATATATTACTTTAATATTATATGTATATATACATAAAATTCATGGGTCCTGTTCCCTGACAATCATGTGTCAGGGAACTGTTAACCAACACACTGTCTCCTAGCCGTTAGATGAACAATTTAACGGCCAGGATTTTAAAAAAAATCCCCCTTCTGCGCATTTTTTCCGCGAAACGCTGCCATTCCGCGCTTATTTTCCATGGAATGTCTTTCCCTTCCACGGATAATAATAGTGGAAGGACTGTACTTGCAGTTTATAACCCTAAAACGATCACACTTTCCTTTTTGTGCAATATTTATCAAATTGGAGAGGAAATATGGGAGAATTCTTGGTTTTGTTCATCCTTACTCACTAATTAAATTTGGTAAGCTCAATTTCTTGCTTTTTTCTTGTTGTAATTATGGATAAGATGTTTGCTAGGTTTGAAGGTAGAAAATCTTCAAAAAAATTGATAATGTTGTCAATAGTGAGGTTGTTGATATTAGTGGTAGTTTCTTATGTAATGATAAAGTAAATTATGTTAACCTTGTTGATGATTGTGATGAAGATGTTTTTGTTAGTGGACATAGATTTGAAAATGAAGATTTGCATGAAAATAGTGAGTTTATGTATGATAGTAGTGAAACTAGGGATAAGAGTGTTGTTGGGGAAGAAGATATTGTAATTCCTTTCTTGAGTCAAAATTTCCCTAATTTGGTAGCCGCCGAAAATGTAATTAGGACCTATACTTTGAAAAATTGGTTTGCAATTAAAATCCTAAATACACAAAGGCGTGTGGACAAAACAATATATGCCCGTACTTATATTTGTATTTTAGCGGGACAAACCTGCGAGAAAGAACTCGTAGAGGATGAAGAAGTTTTTATAGGAAGTGTCGGTAGTGAGAAGAAGAAAAGGCGTAGATATAAACTTGCTAGAAGAGGATATAAATTTAGGATTTATGTGATTAATAGGTGAAATACAAGGCATTGGGAGATAACATCGTTAAAGTTAAATCACAATCATGATGTTGTGTCTCCTTCTAAGATGAGTTTGATTAAAAGGGAGCGACATGTAACCGCCGCCCAAAAGAATTTAATTAAGAGTTTCCATGTTTCGGGTATTGCGCCTAGACAACAAATGAATATATTTGGAAAAATGCACGGAGGAGAGGAGCAAGTAGGGTTTCATGCCCAACACTTGAGAAATGTTGTGCGTGATTTTAGAAAAGATAATTTGGGAGTGTATGATGCGCAAGGGGGATTGGATTTGTTACATAGGTTAGAAGAGGAAAGTGGAGGAAATTTTTTTATTCGGATTCTAATTGATGAAGAAGGAAGATTGAAATGTCTTTTATAGGTTGACCCCCGGTCGTTGTTGGCCTATAAAGGACCTCCCCAAGTGGAGGAAGAAGACCCGGAGTTGCTCCCTTCTGAAGAAGAGGCATACCATTCAAGGGTTTGGGCCGAAGCATGTCATTGGTTAACCCTTCCTTGCAAGTTTGTAAGAGTGTGGAGCAATGTGCCGCCTTATTTTCTCCCTTATTCAAACTTGGGTAAAGAGTCCCCCGATGGCCCATGGAGACTATCTGAATAGTATGGCGGTAAAATTGTGAAATATGATAGGATCGCGGACATACGTAAGTTGAAGCCTCGTGAGGGTGCCACCCGGGACCAAGTACACATTTATCATGTCAAGGGTTGGGTGTCCCACCTACGTGGTGATGATACCACTGCATGGGCTTGAAGGCGTGCACCATGGTGCAAATTCACTCTCTATGACAGGTCGAGCATCATTCCTGTCACCATATAGAATGATCACCAGACCTATGTTGAAGTAGCTGAAGGTGTGCTCCGCGAAGGGTGTGTTGTTGTGCTATATTGGGTTACATGCATTGTAAAGGCCGATGCCCCCCAGGTCGCACCAACTATCAGGCGACTTCTCTAACTTTTTAGAGATATTTAGTTAGTTAGGGTAGCTCGTACGAGAATTCCCTTTGTTTAAGTATTTTTGTTAGAAATATGGTGTGAACTTGATGATAAGTTAAACAAAACACCTTAGTAAATTTGACTTAGTGAATTTCGTAGCTCTCGATGGATGATTTAATATAGTCTCGACGGATGAACTTTATAGTCCCGACGGATGATAATTTGACATCCATCGAGAGTGTAGCTTATATAACAAATAAGAACTGTAGCATATTTTTGCAAACAACATGTTTTAGTCTAGTAGATTGTGTAGGGTTCTCTGAGATGTCTTGTAATTCTGTATTAGTGAAATAGAGTCAAGTGACAGATAGACTCCCGACGGATGATCTACAAGGCTCCCGACGGATAATCAACATATTCCCAACGGATGTTCAACATAATCCCGATGGATGATCATATTCAAAATAGCTGTTGATAGTGACAACACAATCACATGCGTCGGGTGTTTGCAAAAGGAATGTGGCAGCCTATTAAGCAAGATTTTGAGAACAAAGAAGCATTACCATTTTCTTGCAAATGTGAAGATTTTCAAAGATGCTGGAATAGAGTAGTGAAGCAGCATGGAGTTAGACTAGATACATTTTGTTTTATTATCTTGTCTTACTGTCATGTAACTTGGTGATATATAAACCAAGAGTAGCCAGTAGAACAAAAAAAATTAAACAAGCTTATTTTCAGAGAAACATATCAAGCTGTATTCTGTAAGAATTTCTCTGTAGTTTTGTTTGTTCAACTTGTAAAGTAGCTGTGAGCTATTCTAAGCTTAACAGAGTTCTTAATCTAATATATATATATATATATATATATATATATATATATATATATATATATATATATATCTGGTGGATACTTTCAAATCCACCAGAAAGTTTTAAATCTTGTATTTTATTACTTAGTGTTTTGATTTCTATTACTCTTCCATTCCGCACTATTGTAAATTAAACACTGTTATATATATTAAGTTAGAACAATTTTAAAATCTCAAAAGTAGCTAGAATTACATTCAACCCCCCTTCTGTAATTCTTGTTGTATTATTTAGGGAATAACAATTGGTATCAGAGCAAGCTCTTGAAGAACAAAGAGTATAAAGATCACAACAAACAACAAGATGAACAAGAAGGATGTTGGAGTTAAAATTCCATTTCTGGATAAAGACAACTATCGCCACCGGAAGGTGAAGATGCACCTACATCTTCTTTCCCAAGATGAGGCATATGTAGACCGCATAGAGAGAGGTCCTCATGTACCAATGAGAGCTGTAACTGGCAATGAACCATCTGTTCCAAAACCTAGGCATGAATGGTCAGATCCTGATATTGAGCAAGTCAGGAAGGATAAGAAGGCCATGAACATATTGTTCAATGGTGTTGATGGTAATATGTTTGATAACATCATTAACTGTAAAACAGCTAAAGAGGTTTGGGACACAATACATATTATTTGTGATGATACTGAGCAAGTGAGGGAAAACAAGACGCAGCTCCTGATTCAGCAATATGAGCATTTCCACTGTGAAGAAAGTGAGTCACTCACCGATATATTTAGTAGATTTAAAAAGCTACTAAATGCTCCGAAGCTACATGGAAGAGTCTATCAAATAAAAGACTTTAACCTCAAGTTCCTTAGATCTCTCCCAAAGGAGTGGAAGCCAATGACAGTCTCATTGAGAAATTCTCAGGATTACAAGGAGTTCACCTTGGAGAGACTATATGGCATCCTGAAAACCTATGAGCTTGAAATAGAGCAAGATGAAAGGATGGAGAGAGGAAGGAATAAAGGAGGATCCATAGCACTGGTTGCTGAATTAGAGAAGGAGAAAGAGATAAAGGTGAAAGCTGTTGAATCTACATCAAAGATCTATAAAAGCAAGGGTAAAGGGCTGGTAGCTGAGATTGAAGATCAGTTGAGCCAAGATGACATGGATGATATTGATGAGCATTTAGCATTTTTTTCCAGGAGATTTGCCAAGCTCAAATTCAAGAAGAATTTTGGAGCAGCCAAGCCAAATAGAAACATGGTTGATAAGTCAAAATTCAAGTGTTTCAAATATGGCTTGGTAGGTCATTTTGCTAGTGAGTGTAGAAAGTCTGAATCCAGCAAAAAGAAGTTCGAGCCTGTTGATTATAAACAAAAATACTTTGAGTTTTTCAAAAAAAAGGAAAGGGCTTTCATTACACAGGAGAATAACTGGGCTGCAGATGGATTGGATGAAGATGTAGAAACAAGCTATGCCAATCTAGCCCTAATGGCCAAATCAGATGAAACAGAGACCAGTTCTTCAAGCAATCAAGTAATCACCACTAACTTAGCACATTTATCTAAAGATGAGTGTAATGATGCAATAAATGACATATTTACAGAATTATATTACCCGCGTGTTACACTTAAGTCTCTCACTAAGGAAAATGCTAAAATTAAAGAAAACAATTTGTTTTTAAGTGAGAGGAATAATGTTCCAGAGTCTCAATTTATTGAATTTGAAAAATTGAGAATTGAGTGTAAAATTGCTAAGGATGAATTAACCGAGTCCTTGAAGAAAGAAGAGATTTTAAGGAAACAGTTTGAGAGAGAACAAGAAGTAATTAAAGCATGGAAATCATTTAGAGATGTTCATGCTCAAATTACTAAAGTTCAAGGTATAGAATCCTTTTGTGATGCAGCCTGGAAAAAGAGCAAAGAGAAGCTTGACTCCAATCTGGTTGAAGGACTCTTTACAAATGTGGACTCGACGGATGATGAAAATCATCTGTCGGATAATTAAAAGGATTACCCGTCGAAAGACAAGGAGCCACATCTTTCGGCTATGAGTAAACCAATTAGCAAAGATAAGCTAGTTAAATTGAATGAGAAATATGGATTAGTTTCTAAAAACTTTGTTTCAGGAGAATCAAGCCAAGTTAGAAAAGATAAGAAAGTTAATGTTGGTCATATGTCTATTAAGCAATTGAATGACAGACTTGAAAAGATTGAGATTAAGATGGAAACTAAAAGGAAAATTAATAGAAATGGGAAGGTAGGGATTAACAAACATAACAACTACACACCTGATAAATATGCACCCAGAATAATATGTGTTAAGTATGGTAGTGTTAATCACTTGTCTGTTAATTGCAAGATTGTTATGCCTACTCCCATGACTGCGCCTTCTTCTTTTTCCAACATGACTGCCATGTCTGCAATGCCTATAAATGCTATGTCTGCTCAGAATATGAATGCACAATTTGATAATATGCCATTTGTACCTAATCCTTATTATGCTGCATTTATTATGCCACAAATGCCATTTAGTATGCCTTACTGGAATAATATGTTTGTAAATAGCATGCCATTTCATGTAAACCAAAATGTGCATGATAATTTTGTTTCAATGTCTGGTTTCAAAGGTCCAACTCAAATGACTAAGGATGAATCTGAAATCCCCAAGTCAAATGAGGTCAAACCTAAGAAACCAAAGAAAAAGGCTAACAAGGCAGGACCCAAGGAAACTTGGGTACCAAAATTAACTTGATATGGTTTTGATGTGTGCAGGGAAATAGTAAGAATCTTTGGTATCTAGACAGTGGTTGCTCAAGGCACATGAATGGAGATTCTACCCTGCTCACTGAGTTCAAGGAAAGAGCTGGCCCAAGTATTACTTTTGGAGATGACATCAAGGGTTATACTTTGGGATATGGCTTGATTTCAAAGGATAATGTCATCATTGAAGAGGTTGCCTTCGTGGATGGACTCAAGTATAATTTTTTGAATATCAACCAGCTTTGTGATAAGGGCAACTCAGTTACTTTCAATTCAGAAGCTTGTGTTATGATAAACAAAAAGAGCAACAAAGTGGTTCTCACTGGAGTGAGAAAAGGAAATGTGTACCTAGCTGATTCCAACTCATCAAATGCAGACTCAGTAACTTGTCTCCTCAGTAAAGCAAGTCAAGATGAAAGTTGGCTATGGTACAAGAAGCTGTCACATCTAAACTTCAAGACCATGAATGAGCTATTAAGAAAGAGTTGGTCAGAGGTATCCCTCTAGTGGAGTTCACTAAGGATGGATTGTGTGATGCCTGCCAGAAAGGAAAGCAGATTAAAGCATCATTAAAAAAGAAGCTTAATTCAAAAATTGAAGAACCTTTGCAACTGTTGCATATGGATTTGTTTGGACCAGTCAATATGTTGTCCAGCCCAAGGAAAAGATATTACCTAGTAATTGTAGATCAAAGTTCTCTTGGACATTTTTCTAAATTCGAAATATGAAGCTAGTGAAATCATCATCAATCACATAAGGCAAGTCAACAATCATCCTGACTTCAAAGAAAGAAGAATCAGGAGTGACAATGGAACTGAGTTCAAGAATTTTGTGATAAGATCATTTTATGAAGAGAATGGGATTATACATGAGTTTTCTGCAGCTAGAACTCCACAACAAAATGGAGTAGTGGAAAGGAAAAATAGATCTCTTATTGAAGCTGCAAGAACAATGCTAGAAGAATCAAAGTTACCAACATATTTTTGGGCTGAAGCTGTGAATACTGCATGCTACACTCAAAATGTTTCTTTGGTTAATCAAGCAAAATGCATGACACCCTACCAATTTTTCAAGAATAGGAAGGCAACTCTAAATTTCTTACATGTCTTTGGCTGCAAATGTTATATCTTGAGGAATCAAACTGATCAACATGGTAAGTTTGATGCCAAAACAGATGAAGGAATTTTTGTTGGATATGCTGTGGGAAAAGCATATAGAGTCTACAATCTAAGAACCAATATGCTTATGGAATCTGTACATATTGTGTTTAATGATAAAAAGATTGAAGGACTGCAAGATGGAGATTTCCATGAAAGCCTCAAATTCGACAATGTTGAGATGGTTATGATGACAGTGATGATGAAAGTGATCAAGAAATAGTGGCTAAGGATAATACAGAAAAATCTACAACTAATGAAGCACATTACTCAAAATACGTCGAGTTACATAATACATTATCCGTCGGTAGACAATCAGCTTCATTCATCAAGATACAAAGTGCATCATCTGTCTGAACAATAAGAGAAGCTGAGAGTCAAAACAGATCACTTACAGAAAGAACCCCATCTTTAAGTCAAAGATCCACAAACTCAGGGGGAGTTTCCTATAATCAAAACTCAGTCACACATCAAGACAACAATGAGGCCTCTTCATCAAGAGTTAATCTACCACAACAGAGAAAATGGACTAGAGATCACCCTTTTGAGCTCATTATTGGTGATGCATCTTCTAGAGTTCAAACAAGGAAAGCAACTCAAGAAGAATGCCTGTATAGCAGCTTTCTCTTTAAGGAAGAACCAAAGAAGGTAGAAGAAGCTCTGTTGGATCCTGATTGGGTTTTAGCTATGCAGGAAGAGCTAAACCAATTTAAAAGGAACAAGTTATGGAAGCTGGTAACCAAGCCTAAGGGAAAGAATCCAATTGACACCAAGTGGGTATTCAGAAACAAGATAGATAAAAATGGCATAGTTGTCAGGAAAAAAGCTAGATTGGTTGCTAAGGGCTACTGTCAACAAGAAGAAATAGATTTTGATGAAACTTTTGCTCCTGTTGCAATAATTGAAGCCATCAGAATTTTCTTAGCCTATGTAGCACATCCCAATTTTAAAGTCTATCAAATGGATGTCAAAAGTGCCTTTCTGAATGGAGATTTGGAGGAGGAAGTCTATGTAAGTCAGTCTCCTGGTTTTGAAGATCCGAATTTTCCAGAATATGTTTACTATCGTTTGAAAGCACTTTATGGATTGAAGCAAGCACCTAGAGCTTGGTATGATACTTTGTCAAAGTTTCTCTTAGAAAACCACTTCACAAGAGGTACTGTTGATAAAACTTTATTCTTTAAAAATGTTAATGGCTCGAGTATACTTGTTCAAATTTATGTAGATGATATTATATTTGGCTCTATAGATGAAAAACTTTGCAAAAAGTTTGCCAAATTGATGCAAAGTTAGTATGAAATGAGCATGATGGGAGAACTAACTTACTTTCTTGGTTTACAAGTTAAGCAAGTTAGAGATGGAATATTCATTAGTCAAACCAAATACATTTATGATCTTTTAAAGAAGTTTGATCTAATGGATTGCACATCTACAAAAACTCTCATGACCACTGCAACTAAGCTTGAATTAAACACTACTGAAAATATGTGGATATTTCAAGCTATAGAGGCATGGTTGACTCACTTCTGTACTTAACAGCTAGTATGCCAGATATAATGTTTGCTACTTGTCTTTGTGCTAGATTCTAGGCTGATCTTAGGGAATCTCATTTAGTAGCTATTAAGAGAATTTTCAGATATCTCAAGGGAACACCAAAACTTGGTATTTGGTACCCTAGAGATTCTGGTTTTGATCTAACTGGTTATTCAGATTCAGATTATGCAGGTTGTAAAATTGATAGAAAAAGTACAACAGGAACCTGTCAATTTCTAGGAAACAAGCTTGTGTCCTGGTTCAGTAAAAAGCAAAATTCAGTGTCTACTTCTACAGCTGAAGCTGAATATATTGTTGCTGGCAGTTGCTGTGCATAGATTTTATGGATGAAAAACCAATTGTTGGACTATGGTCTACAAGTAAAAAGAATTCCCATTTTCTGTGATGACACAAGTGCAATTGCCATCATTGAAAATCTAGTACAACATTCAATAACGAAGCACATAGACATCAAGTACCACTTCATTAGGGAACATGTGATGAATGGTACTGTGGAACTTCATTTTGTTCCAAGTGAAAAGCAGGTTGCAGATATTTTTACCAAGCCACTTGATGAATCCACATTTTCTAGGTTGGTAAGTGAGTTAGATATGCTTAATTATTCTTAAATATTTTCAGATATTTTTGCAAGTTGAAATGCATCCAGAAACTTAACTGATTTTTCTGTCTAAGATGAAATTCTGACTAAGTCAAAATTTATATCTCGACGGATGTTCATTATCCATCGAGTTTGATCATTCGTCGAAATAGTATATCTTAATAAAAATCAATTACTTTTCTGGATTACTTTTTACCTGACGGATAACTGTTTTATCCTCATCTGTCGAATTATCTACATCTTAGCCGTTAAAAATACTGAACATTATCTATCGGATATACTTACAGTCTGTAAGTATATCACGACGGATAATTGACAGAATTTTGACAGTTTATTTTATTTTAAACGGCTATTTTAGGCAATTTTGGTTGTTTACTTTATTTTTCTTTATTACTTTTGACAATTTATTTCTGAGATAGTATAAAAGCTAAATTTATTTCCATTCCTTTCTTTTATCTTTCTCTACTGTAATTAACTACTCTCCTCTTCTTCAAAGCAAAGCCCTCTCTATTTATGTAACTTATCTTGCTCTAAAAATGGCACCAGTAGTCAAAATCATGTCTCAGTCAGGATTTATCTATGAGAAGAACAATTTTGTGGCACTTGTGAACAAAGGGATTCCAGCATCTGAAGATTATCATAAAATGATGGATTTTGTGAAGGGATGCAAGCTTAATTATGCCATGCTGGAATCACCCACAATCTACTGCGAAGTTGTGGATGAGATGTGGACAACTACTATTTATCAGGCTAGTGACAGAACCATCACGCTCTCCATTAAAGGTAAGAAACACTGCATTAACTGTGACATTATCAAAGCATGCTTTAAGATTCCAAATAACACCACTACTAATCCACACACAGATGCTGATATAGTTAATTTGCTTAACTCCATGGTCTATGCACTTCCTACTACTAAATTAAGTGAGATTAGGAGGCTAGGTCTTAGGAAAGAGTGGAGTTTCTTGTGTGATGTAGTTACTTAAGTGTTCTCTGGTAAGAGAAGTAACTTTGGTTCTGTCAATACTATTATGCTTAACATGCTTTACATGCTTCTTACTGATAAGTAATCAACTTCAGTGATGCTGTTATGTTTGAGTTAGGATACAAGTTAGGAGAGGTTAATAAGAGATCTAAACATATCTATTATGCAAGATTCCTTATGATTATTACAACCATATCTGTGAAGATCTTGTAATTGAGAACCCAACCAACAAATTAGATTGTCGGGTTCAAGAAATAAGGGTAATTGCAAACTTTAATAGAGCTGATCACCACAATGAGGTGTCCTTGGTTTATTTTCCAATCATGGAGGGCCCTCAGGTAAGTGAGGTAAGCACCATTGTCCCTACTATTCCAACCTCTCAAATTTCTTCTACTTTGAGTGTGGTCATGGCATCTGTGTCAATGACCAAACAGATGCCTACCCAAGCCACCAAAACAAAAATTTCAAAAACCAAATCAAAGAAAACCCCCTCTGGTTTCTCTCAAAAGAAACCAGTTACAATTTCTATCAAACACCAAGAGGGGAGTGTGAAGGTGAGAGAGTTAGGTGAGGGACAGGGTGAATATCAAAGAAGCCCTAAGGATAAGGTTGGAGAGGTGAGTGTTTCCCAGCCTTGCCACACTGCAGTTTCCCAACAAACTGCAGTGCTTAAAAAGGACTTAAGCTCATTGCTAGTTGCATCCTCCCAAAAGGATATAACTATTGAATAAAGCTCTCAGCCAAGAGCATAGGCCAAGAGGGTAAGAGATACAAGTTCACCCCAAACCTATGCCAAAAAGAAGATATCCAAACCAACTGGGGATACACAGGGTGCACACACAGTGCCTACTGCAGTCAAAGACTCAGTACATGCACCATCACAAATTCAGTTTGATGTGGCTCCAATAAATGTGGAGTCACAGCCAAAATCCTTAATCATAGAAGCACCTCAAATACCAAACTCTCCCACAAATTCTCTGGATGTGGATATGATCAACACATCAATTCCTGATTCCCCTTCTTTAACTCTGTTGGGGAAGCCAAAATCTAGTGCAAGTGAGCATCATCTATTGGATGATTTATTGGCTCACTTGCCAATTCTTTCAGGAACTGTTGAGACATCTGTACCCAAATTATCATCAATCTGCACAGAGTCTACAATAGTTTCCACTCCTAACTCTGTCACTTTTTCTATTCCGGTGGATATCGTTCATCCGTCAGTTAGTGATTGTATCCCGATGGAAGTGCCTAACAGCAGTCATCTGTCGGTTATCCTAACTACTACCCCGATGGATGTTTCTCATCCGTCGGTACTCACTATACACACTAAAATCTCAACAATTATTACAAGTGTAGATGAGTTAGTAGTTGTACAATCACTCTTAAGACTAAGGGAAGGGAGTGAAATGAGTGAGAGGCTGGGTTGCATCCAGGCAAAAGGAGAGGAAATAAGTGAACAAATGCAGGCTATTTCTTCCATCCCGGCAAAAGAGAGTGAGAGGAGTTCCACCTTAGTAGGTGAAGGTGAGGGTGTGAGGGTGGTGAGCCAAGGGGAGCCCTTGATGCAACAAAAGAGAGAAAATGAGATAAATGCAGGTAAAGGAGTTATAAGGGTGGAAACCATTGCTAGTGAGTCAATGAATGTCAGTGAAGCTAGAAAAAGAGAGACTATTTCAGCAAGAATATCAAGCTTTTATAGATTATATCTCTTTGGATGCTAAGACATTTACTCATCTTATTCCAGCTTATCGAACTCTAGCTGGACAGGGCAATGAGGATGCTGAGAGAATGTTGAACCTGGTGCATACAACTGCCTCAATGCAAAGAGCAAAGGATGCCACCACTGCTATGCCATCCACAACTGGTAGTTTGAATTGGCTGAAGAATCTTTTGGGGATGATGGTGAGGATGATGGGGATGATAGCATGGGCATAGGGGGAGATGCAAATATCCCTTCCTGGATGCTAACCAAAGAATGTTCATATTCACATCTCCAATCCACCTTATTCAAACTTATTCATGACACCCAAACAGCCATTCAAGCATCTACAAGTGCCAGCACAAGAAGGTTACTCACAACACATCTTGAAGCTCTACAACTGCACAAAATTCAGGCTCTCCAATACAGTCAGAATGTGGAAGAACTTAAGCAAGAAATTTCAGATGTCAAACAGGATTTAGTAGCAAGGTCGGATGCTAGGCTTCTTGGAACCACCATGATTGAGATAGCTCAGAGATTGAGAAAAGAAGCTGATTTGAACATGAAAGTTGAGGCCATGGACTCCAGACTGACAAATGTGGAAAAGTCAGTGACCAAAATACTTGCCAATCAGGAAGCTCAAACTGCTCTGCTCCAATAGTTAGTGGTTGCAGAACTCCCTCTTTCTCATCAACTTGACGCAAACAAAAAGGGGGAGAAAGATTCACTCATTCCAGTTAGTCAAGGGGACTCATCAAGTGAGAGGGAGAAAGTGCTCAACATCCAAGTCAGTAAAGTAATTGTGCCAGCAATTGCTTTCACTAAGCCACCAGCTATGGATAGCATTGATCTCATCAATCTAGCAGCAGCAAAACTGGAATCAAATGATAAACTGACAAAGATTGATGTAGCAGCAGCTGAGAAGAAACTAGATGATAAATGGAAGAAGATTTATGCAGATATTTAAAAGAAATTTGGTCAGATACAGAAACTAGAAAAAATCTTTCATCACCGCTCTCAAGTCAAGCAAATCTCAGTGAATGAAATGAGTATAGGTAGCTTGGAAAAAGGCCAAACTTCATGCATCAAATCTCCAAAAGTCAATATAATTATGAAGCCTAAAAAGAACTATCCAAAGTCATCAAACAAGAATCCCTTGGATCTCATGATTGAGACTCCAAAGCCAGATGAAAAAAAGCTGTTGGCAAGCTCCATAGCATTTTACAAAGATCCATCTGATTCAACACAAAAGAAGAGAATTGCCAAAATTTACATGAATGGAAAAGAGATCTTTGTGATGGCTAGACACCCTCAGTTTGCATCAGCAAAAAGGGAAGAAAAATAAAGAATTAAGCAAGAAAAGAGGCAAGCTGCTTTAGATGCTAAGAAACTCAAACAGAAGAAAGAGCAAGCTGCTATAGTAGCCAAGCTTCAAGTTATGAAAGCTACAACTGAAACCTCTGAAAAACCACCTGTGATTACTAAGCTCAGGATCAGTAAATACAAAATGAGCCTCCACAGAAAAGAAAATTCAGATACAAACTTCACTCCAAAAGGAAATTGGACTTCAGTGATGAGGAAATGGAAGACTACATTCCCAAATAGTCTATAACTTTAACTCAAACATCCAAGCCCTCAGTGGCACATAAGGAATTCAAGGTAGATCCAACAAAGAATTTTCATGGTGAACCTATAATTCCCAAGAATGAGTTAATAGACTGGGAAAGTTTGCCAATTCCTGAGCTTAATTTACTTATCTTCAACAAGCCAAAGAAAACAAAGATAAGAGCAACCAAGAAGGTTAAGCCTGTGACTCTCAGAACCAAGACCCTAACCAAATCTCAACCTATAGTCAACAAGGGAGATCTTTTATATATCTTTGACATCAAGGAGTTTTTAGATTTAAACCTCTATTTGGATGAATTGGAAGAAATAAGAGGGATTGATGCTCACAGACATCTTCCTGAAAGACTGGTGTTTAAGTACAAGGGAGGGGAAGAGATCACATGGCATTTTCATAGGATTCTTCAAGAAAGCCAATCTGTACTGATAAAGGTCTTCTTATCCTTCAATAAAAACTTTGGTTTTAATGTAACTGCAAGGAAATTGGTCCTAAAGAAGATAGAAGATCAAGGAGCAATAAAACCAAAGATGCACTCCCAAAAACTCTATCAATTCCCTTCACAGGAAATAGAGTGCATTTGAGGCCTTATTGGCTGATGGAATTCATGGACAACAAGGGTGTTAGAAGATTCTTCAGACTGGATGACCAACTGAGTATCTCTAGCAATGAGACTCTATTGTAAATGCAAGAAAAGCTGGATCTATCTAAAGCTGATGAACTTGAATTTCATAGAAAACTCCAGAATCAAATAGAAGAGAATAACAGGATGTCTGGGAAGAAATCCAGACAATCAAGGAAATAGAAATCATCGGCTCAGACTAGAGGAGCACCTTGATAATGATTTTGAGAACTCTCTGTACACTTTGCTTTGTTCAACTTTCAATAAATTTGCAGCACTTGTCAGTTTTATCTTTTAATCTGTATATTTAGGGTGTTTTGTTGTCATCAAGTTTCTCTTAATTTATGGCTACAATTCCAGGAGACATAAATTGGGGGAGATTGTTAGAAATATGTTGTGAACTTGATGATAAGTTAAACAAAACACCTTAGTAGATTTGACGTAGTGAATTTTATAGCTCTCGACGGATGATCTAATATAGTCCCGACGGATGAACTTTATAGTCCCGACGGATGACAATTTGACATTCATCGAGAGTGTAGCTTATGTAACAAATAAGAACTGTAGCATATTTCTGCAAACAACATGTTTTAGTCGAGTAGATTGTGTAGGGTCCTCTAAGTCATGTTGACTACTTGATTGATATGCAAAATAGGTTGGCTAATTGTAAATATGAGATGTCTTGTAATTCTGTATAAGTGAAATAGAGTCAAGTGACAGATAGACTCCCGACGAATGATCTATAAGGCTCCCGACGGATGATCAACATATTCCCAACAGATGTTCAACATAATCCTGACGGATGATCATATTCAAAATAGCTGTTGATAGTGACAACACAGTCACATGCGTCGGGTGTTTGCAAAAGGAATGTGGCAGCCTGTTAAGCAGGATTTTGAGAACAAAGAAGCATTACCATTTTCATGCAAATGTGAAGATTTTCAAAGATGCTGGAATAGAGTAGTGAAGCAGCGTGGAGTTAGACTAGATATATTTTGTTTTATTATCTTGTCTTACTGTCATGTAACTTGGTGATATATAAACCAAGAGTAGCCAGTAGAACAAAAAAAAGTTAAGCAAGCTTATTTTCAGAGAAACATATCAAGCTGTATTCTGTAAGAATTTCTCTGTAGTTTTGTTTGTTTAACTTGTAAAGCAGTTGTGAGCTATTATAAGCTTGACAGAGTTCTCAATATGATATATATATATGGTGGATACTTTCAAATCCACCAGAAAGTTTTAAAACTTGTATTTTATTACTTAGTGATTTGATTTCTATTACTCTTCCATTCCGCACTATTGCAAATCAAACACTGTTATATATATTAAGTTATAATAATTTTAAAATCTCAAAAGTAGCTAGAATTACATTCAACCCCCCTTCTGTAATTCTTGTTGTATTATTTAGGGAATAACAATTTTTTTATATTTTGATGTAATGCTGCTATCCATAGCTTGTAGACAAGCCAAACCTTGTTGTATCTGTAAAATACATTTGGGGCATATAATTAGATGCTACTATAATGCAAAGGAGGAATCAATTCTAAAAATTATGGGGGAAACAATTATAACAAAATTACAAGGTCAAATGCCTAGGAGTTGTTAAACAACTCCCGGGTGATGTACTGTGGCTCTGGCAATGGTTGTGGCTTCCCAACACGCATCTGTGCAATGCCTGAGTACCACTACATGTTGCCTTTGTCATCCACTGAGTATGGCTGACGAGCCACTACAACCTCGAGGTGCTGACTAAAACGGGTCCAGTCACCAATCTCAGCAAACCATACACCCCGCCAGTCATAGGGATTGAACGGAATTATAGGCTTCCTATACTCTGTCATGTTAACAGGTGACCGTGGGATACCCTGTCTGAACCTGAATTGTCTCATCACGCTATCAAAATGCTGATACTCTACAACATCATAGCATAGCACTGGAATCCTGGCAAGACCAAAGTAAAGAGCCTCCCAATCCTCAGTCGATATGTCATGATCCCCATCTGAATCTTCCTCCACCTCTTGAAAGTGGGCATATGGCGTCCATGCCACAATATCAGCTGCAACTCCATCAAACTCGCATCTATAATGTGGCAAACTATGATGAGGCACCAATCTACTGTCACGCCTACCTATAGCCTGTTTTCTCTTAACAACAATCCCGATACCAAGAACATCATCATCAATAGGATCATCAGGAACAACATCAGCCTACACCTTACCCTTTCCTCCCTTTCCCCTACCCTTACCCCTAACCTCCTTGACCTCCGTCACCTTCTTCCCCCTAACCTCCTTCCCCTGCTTCCCTTTCACCTCCTTCCCCTTCTTCCCGTTCTTCCCCTTAGGCTCCTCCTCCGCCTCCTCCTCCACCTCCTCCTCCCCAGCTACCACCTCATCAACCGGCCTAGCCCAGAACTCAGTTGCTGGATATGAATCCCTGATAGGATCAGGAAGAGGTCTCCCAATCAAGAATCACTCATATGCCCACAACTACAACAACCATGTACAACATGCAATCCTCTTCGCCCCTTTCTGTGCCGCATGCTCGAGCCCCCTATATAGATATGACAGAACCGCAGAATCCCAGGACCATCGTGACACCCGTAAAAAAGGGAAGGTGTTCAATGTACTTCGGTTGCACCACATTCCTACTACTGGAAGGAAAAAGAACTGAACCAATAACCATGAGCAAGTATGCCTGTGTGTGGATAGCAATCCTCCTCGGATCAGGACCCGGATCAACTGTCCCATATATCTGATACAACCACGTGTACTTTATGCCGGCTCTGGCCCATGCCACTTTCACCTCCTCTTCATCCAACGGCTCAAACCAATGTCTCGCAAAATACCCCAAGGCACTATCCAGACCGTCTCCAACTAACGGATGCCCAACAACTAGTAAACCCAAGATATAGCCAACATCCTCCAGAGTCACTGTCATTTCCCCCTGTCTCATGAAGAAGGTGTTGGTCTCGGGACGCCACATCTCCACAAGTGACGTGACAAGCCTCGTATCATTCTGCAAAACCACACCCGGATTTGCAAACACACCAAAACCAATGCTATGCAACAAGTCCTTATGTGCATCAGACAAAACCCACCTACGCATGTTCCTGTTCCCACAATAGCACTCCAAAGAACCCGCTCATGTCCCTCCCAAACATCCGAACTCACATGATACTCATTATCAAAGATAATGTCATGACTAACTGGACTCGGCAATATGTTATCCATCCCAAAATAATATACATACAATTTAACGTTATATACTTCAAGTAGACATTCCACATTTAAAATCAAACGTATAATCACATTCACATGTACCAAAACACATTCAAAAGAGAGTTTACAGCTAGTATTTGATTAACATATACCACCAAATTACCAAACAATTAACCAGCGCAATATTTAACATGTGTCATCCTGCTAATAACTTATAGATAATGCACAAACAACCTCTGAATCTTACATTTTAACAGTAATTCATTATTACATCTCAACCAAGGCATATCAATCAACATGAGGGATCCAAAGTTAATACACAGAATGAACGGAACCAAGACATTCTCACATTACTTTTCTGACACAACCACAATCAACATCATTCGACAAAACACAACCAAGTCATTCTTACATTATGTATTCCGACACAACCACAGTCAACAATATTCGATAAAATGCAACCATTACGATTAACTGATCATGATCAACTGGAAATAATCAACGATAATATGATTACACAAAAATTACATAAAAATTAATCAATAAAGTTGAAACAACAAAATACACACAAATCTTATACACACAAATCGTAAATATACAAAATTAAAGAATCAGAATACGCACAAATCGTATATGTAAACGTATATATATATACGTTATAATCTTTTTTCCGCAAATCTGGATACAAGATGATTATAATTGATTATACATACAAAATGAACCAATTACAGTTGATTATACATACAAAATGAATTAAAATACACACAAAATGGAACTACACATACATAAACTGATTTTTATGAACCCTAACCCTAAAAACCCGAGATTGTCCCTAATTGTAATGAAATTACGAACCTGGAATGAGAAATCAACAAAACAGGATGGAATTGGGTTGTAATCGCCTGAAAATCGCCTGAAAATCGCACCAATCGCCTATTAATCAAACTCAGTTGGCTGATTATTTGATTAAACTGTAAAACGGGTTTATTTTTCGGGTAAAACTGAGAACTGTAATCCCGCATATATTAGTAGCAGAAGGTAATTAAGGGTATTAATGTCTTTACCCGTTCCGCACATAATATACGCGGAAGCCACTCCGTTCCGCGGAAAAAAGCGTGGACCATCGAATTGTTTTTTAAAATCCTGGTCGTTGGATTTCTAATCCAACGGCCAGGAAATAATGTGTTGGTTAACAGTTCCCTGACACATGATTGTTAGGGAACATGACCCAAAATTCATATATATTTTTATAAAAATATATCCAAAAATATACTGTATATGTAAATATATATTTAATATATATAAATATATATATGTAAAATTATATCCAACTATATAATATTATATATATATATATTAATTAATTTATTTATTTTTATACACAAAACGAACACGAAACGATGAGTTACGGATATGTGTTTACCCTTAGGTATACGAATGCTAAACGGGTCGGGTATGTGCTTGCCCTTCACTACACGAAACATGAAAGTACACGACATGAAAGTATACGAATGACACGAATTGTCAGCTGTAATGTTAGGGATGCATATTCTTGACAAATGTTTAAAAAATTGAATTTTCATGCTTGATATGCATATACGGCGGGTTTTCGGGTAGCTCCGCATACATGTATTTTGGGCTGTTAAATCCCAAAAATGAGTTATTTTGATCATTTTTTCTTTACATGTATGAACATAATTATGACATTAAAAGATGAGTTATGAGTGTGTATATTAGTTGCAAAGTCAAATACTGAAACTAGCAATATTGGGGTAGAGATGGAAATATATTTATAATTTTTTTATTAATTTAATTAATATAATAATAATGGATGATAATAATAGTGAAGTTATATATATATTGAAATAAATGTACTTGCATTACTTAGAAAATATCAGAATTGAGTACATGATGAATAAATTCAGGAGGAGTAACATTCCACTCCCCTAAGCCAGACTCAGAACATGCAGCTTTTGCTAGAACATGCGCTACATTGTTCGCAGACCTATAGACAAACTCCACTAGCACGTTATCAAGGTGCTTCAATAAATCAACACAATCCGACACAATCGTATCAAAATAAGATTACCCTTGTTGACCCTTGCAAGCTAACTAAAGAACTTTTGAATTCGTTTCAACAATACAATGATGTAATTTACTTGATAGAGCCCATGATAATGCTTCCTTCAACGCAAGTGATTCTGCTTCCCTGGGTTGCCATGCTCCTGGGATATGAGTACATTTAGAACTGATAAACCTCCCTTGACAATCTCGCAACACACTCCCCACTCCAATGCTGCCAGTCTTATATATCGCAGCGTCAACATTCATCTTAACCCATCCCAAAGGTGGTTTACTCCATTTTCTCCTGCCATTTTCTTTCTGACTTATCTTCTTATCAGCTTCTTGTCTTTCTTCTCTCCAGTCTGTCAGTAAGTTCATGGCTGCAGCCTTAGTACCAAAGACTGATCCATTCTCCCTTTCCCAAACCTAGTGGTTACGACGCTTCCATAAGCTCCAGCAATACATCCCTACCTGCACACACTACTCTCTATTAGCAAATGAAAAAGCTTTAGTCAGCACCTCAAATGCCATTTCATTCCGCGTTGATTGTATTAGATGTTCTAATCCTGTACCTAACCAAGTCGTTTTTGCAAAATCACAATCAAATAGAACATGTCTATCTATTTCTGCTTCTCCATGACACCAAGGGCACCCGACATCTACTTCCACTCTTTTCATGCTTAGAGAATGATTTCTAGGTAAGCATCCTCTACTTACCTGCCATAAAAATGCAGTAACTTTTCCTGGCAACTGCAAAGACCATAGACGGTTCCAAAAACTTGCATGAACATTATTTTGTTCCCCTTGTACAATTTGTAGCAGCTCTTAACTATAAACTTCCCATTTCTTTCCAACATCCAAAATCAAGAGTCTTCTCTATGCCGTGTTGGAATTGGGATTCGAGTTATAAGCTTCATATCACGTACATTGCATATATCAGTAATACATCATAATCCCAACCAGTTTGTTCTTCATTCATCAGCATCTGAACTGTAGTTTCTCGCAGTGCATCTGGCATACTAGTTGTTAAACAACCATTTTCTACGCATGGTAACAAAGGAATCTGCCAGACCTTCATACTAGCACCATCTCCAATTTTTCGCCTACTCCCCTTCCTGGCTAAGTCCTGAGCTTCCATAATACTACGCAACATGTAGCTAGGATTTATTCCAATAGTAGCACTTAGGAAATCCGTAGTGGGAAAGTATCCAGCTTTCATAATATCTGACACCAAAGGATTTGCTCTTGTCAACATTCTCCACCCCTGTTTGGCTAACATAGTTGTATTAAACTGTTTAAGGCGTCGCATCCCTAATCCTCCTCCCGACTTTGGCATACACAAATTTTCCCACGAGAGCCACCAAATACCCTTATCGTTAGCCTTTTGCCCCCAGAAGAAGCCATTCATTTTTTTCTCAATGCCATCACAGATAGAAGCATGTAATAAGAATAAACTCATCCAAAAGTTAGGAACAACTTGCGCTGCTGTTTTCAACAGGGTTAGTTTACCACCTTTCGACGGACTTTTATTTGCCCCCCTGCAATTTTTGAGCCACTCGATCTTGCAAAAAACCAAACACCTCATTTTTGTTCTTCCCCACATACATTGGCATACCTAAATATTTTCCAGCTCTATCTGTTTCCGGGACCACAAGCTTTGCACATACCAGCTTCCTATTTTCTACCTTCGTATTTGGACTAAAACAGATGCTTGACTTGTCATAATTCACAGCTTGTCCCGAGAGTCTTTCATACCTTTCCAACATACTTTTTATAATCGATGCCTCTGCTTCTGTTGCTCGAATAAAAAATAGCAATCATCAGCGAAAAATAAATGGGAGATAACTGGTGCTCCCCTAGCTGCTCGACATCCATGAATCAGACCAGTTTCTTCGTGTCTCCGAACAATGGCACTCAGCCCTTCAGCGCATAAGATATAAATATATGGTGTCATGTGGTCTCCCTGTCGGATCCCCCTTTGTGATTGTACATCACCAAAGACCTCTCCATCTTGAATGAAGCTATATGTAACAGTCGTAATGCAGTTCATTACTCTATCAATCCACTGCTGGTGAAATCCGAATTTATACAACATATTGTTTATGAATTCCCACTCAAGCTTATCGTACGCTTTAGATACGTCAAGCTTCAACCCTGCCACTCCAATCTTCCCATGGGTTTTCCTTCGAATATAGTGATTTATTTCAAAGGCGATTAAGGCATTATCTGTGAGAAACCTCCCTTCAACAAACGCACTCTGCTTATCGGACACTATACCAGGAAAACATTTCTTTAGCCTATTTGTCATAACTTTTGAAACAATACGCATGAGTATATTACATAACGAGATGGGTCTTAACTCCGTCATTTGTTGTGGCTGCTTAACCTTGGTAATAAGACTGATAATAGTACGATTCAGACCTATAGGTAACTTCCCAGTATCAAAGAATACCTGAGAAATCTGCACTACATCATTTCCAACAATATTCCAATACGTCTGAAAGAATGCCGGATTAAAGCCATCTGGACCTGGTAATGTATCCAGGTGCATGCTGAATACCGCTTCTTTAACCTCATTACTTACTATAGGCATTATCAGCTCCTCATTTTGCTTCTCAGATACACCTGTAACCTTCTCCCTTTCAGACAAACTCACATTTGCATTTGAGGACTTGAATAAATTTGAAAAGTAGTCAGTAATGACTCGGTGGATACCTTCCTTTTCCTCTTGTCAATTACCATCTCCATCTTTCAATCTCCCAATCTTATTGTGCTGCTTTATTGTTGATGCATATTTATGAAAGAAGCGAGATTTTAGATCTCCTTCTTTAAGCCAGAATTGTTTCGCTCGCTGTTTCTAGTAAATTTCTTGTTTTTCTCACAAACAAAGGTAATTCCATCTAACTTCTTTATATTCAATTATCCCTTGTTTGTCCCGTCTGGACCGCAGCTATTTCAACCTCCTTCTATACTCACACAGTTGCTTTCGAGTCTCTTGAACCAGCCATCCACCCCATTCCTACAACTTCGCACATCAGTTTAACAATTTCGTCAATATATCTGCTCCTGCTTCCCTATCCCAGCACTCTTTAATTAAATTAAGACATTCATTTTCCTTTATCCAAACATTCTCAAACCGGAATCTTTTTGTTTTTGGCATGTATATCTTTCTATGCAAACATAAGTATAGAGGTAAGTGATCGGATGTTGATACGTCCAGGACTCTTACCTCTGCCTACGAAAATAAAGCTTGCCATGCTTGATTTGCCATCCCTCTATCTAAACGCTCATGCATCCAATTTATTCCTCCCCTCGATTTCTCCCTCGTATACTTGTCGCCAACATATCCCAAATCAATTAATCCACACTCATCTATTGCATCAGTAAAGCCTTCAATAAGATTTCTTGGTTGCATTCTCACCCCACGTTTCTCCTTCACGCTCATAATATCATTAAAATCCCCTATGATACATCACAGAAGATCCGATTTATTTGCCAAATTTCTTAACATATCCCACGATTCCTTTCTTCTTACTCTCTCTGGGAAGCCGTAATATCCAGTATATCTCCATTTTCCAATTTGATCATTAGTAATTTCAAAATCAATGTAGTTGTTGCAAGTATCTCGTAAAGTTACTCCTCCTTCCGTTCTCCACAATAACGCCAAGCCTCCATTATGCCCCTGAGCATCTATAGCACAACAACCAGCAAAACCTAAGTCTTTACAATTTTTTTCTATTTTTTTTAACTAAAGTCTCACATAAAAAATAAAGTTGGGCTGAAATTGATTATTGATTTCTTTTAGAAATCGAACTGCCCACAAGTTGGCCAGCCCGTGGCAGTTCCAAGATATAAGGCTCATAATGAGATGTGGGCCTGGAGTCCCGAACCCACCAGCAATTCATTTTTTGATCCATCATTTTATGACCCATCAGTCTGTAAAGGCCCAGTCTGTGATACAGTATCTTCACCTTTATTTTTGCCATTAATTTCTATATTTACTCGCCTTCTTTTAGGGTCTAGCACAATCCTCCGTTTGAATTTGAATTTCCCGCCTCAGTATCATTCCTCTGATTCTGTAATTGATTCGGATCAATTTTATCCCCCGTATCACGTTACATAATCCTGATTACTCCATTATCTCCAGAATTATCGCGCACAACCCCATCCATCTCCATGAACCTGTCTTCCGTTCGGCTGCCTCCATGCACGATGGTTGCGACATCCCCTTGTTTCTCCTTTTGTGCCCACTGTCCTTCTCCATTATTTGCATTTCGTAGCCACCTCGATCCCATATTCATCTTAGCATTTTTTATAGGCACTCTCAACCAAACCCCATAAGCTCGTTCGATTACCTTATCTGGGTCTACATAGACAATGTGAGACTCCGAATGACCCAATATACCACATACAAAACAAAAATTACTCCGTATTTCATACTTGAAATTAATCCAGCTCCAACCATCTCCCTCCTGTTTAATTTTCATTCTTCTCTTTAATGGTTTTACGATATTCATCAGAACCCTAATACGTGCAAACGGTTTCCACAGGCCATCAAAATTTGTTGGGTCTGACTTTATATATTTACCAATGGAATCTCCCAAACTTTTCAATGTATTTTCTGATAAAAAACCCCTAGGTAGGTCATACACATGCACCCAGATCTCTGTTTCTTGTAGTTGCGCCAAGTAAGGATCATATGTACTCTCCATCTTCTTTGTGACAAGCATACTTTATTCAAAAGACCATGATCCTCCCTGCGTAACTTTCTGAAAATCCATATGATAGAAGACAAACGAATATCTGAATCCGCCCAGATTATGTATTTCCATTCCCTCCTTTGGTCTCCATTAAGATGCCATAACATTTTTTTTTCTGTTAAGAATTTGCCTATTAAGACAAAATTCTGCTTGTTTTCCACCATCTCTGCCTTCGCAACTACTACTCCTCCCTCCTCTTCATCTTCCAGTGAAATATTTGCATAGAGATCCTCCAATGATCGTTGACATTGCGCCATATTTTTATGATTCGAGCACCCTCACTACGTGACTGATTACCCTGTTACATAAACAGACAAAAACTTGCCAGAGAGCAAGACTTGTTTTCTCCTACTTTCTTTCTAGTTTACTAATCTAATTCCGCTGTGAAGTTATATATTAAGAGTGCAATAACTAAAAATATTAAATAGTAAGATTGCATAAGAAACTAATAATTTAATTGATAAAATATTTTAATGTCCGTAGTATTTAGCTATTTTCAAAAGATAGAATAATGTATATGTTTTTTATTCGGTTGAAAATATATTGGGTTTTAGAAAGACTACTAGTTTATAGCCCGTGCTTTGCATACGGGGATTTCAAAAATTATTTAATAAAATAAATAAATAAATTTATAATTTAAATTGAATAATATGATTATGAAAGATTAAATTATCTATATAATAAATGTATTACATCTACATATTATGATAAATTTATTTAAGAACTACTTTCGTCACATATGTTATTTTTATGTTATATATTTTATGAGATTATTTCTATAAATAGATCTGTTAAAATTTAAACATTACTTCAAATTTGTATTAAAAACTTACAATAAGTGGTTTTCAAAAACAAACTTACCATAAATAACACAATTCAAATTTAAAATTGTATTATAAAGTTTCTATAATTAAAATGAGTCATAATAATTAAAATGGGTCATAATAAGTAAATGGATCTTTTATAAACTTAATATGGATACCAAACCTAAAAATGGATAGTCCACTGGGTCAAATTAAAGTTAAAAATCATATGCCAACCAAAATATGGTACCAAGCCTTAGAAAAGGGTTATCCACCAATTTATAATATATAGATTTGTAACCGCGGTTTGGTCCAACTTTTTACTACTTACTTTTTAATTTTACCCAAAAACAACTACGATCAGACTTCGTGCTGTGTTGCTAAATACCTTCGTTATCAAGAGAAGTATTGCATGCACGTTTACCTTTCTGTTTCATAAATCATTAAGTTCAAATTTGGTGTGTGTTTTGCTAAAATTCTTAGGGATGTCAACAATATTACACTACATTTTGGTTATCCTGAGTCTGTCTCATATAACTAGCTGGCTAGAGTACGCTTTACAATCTTAACAAGTAGTTAAATTACATAATAACCCTGATCCGAGCTATCAACATCTGAGTTACTACTAGACTCAGGGCTTAATTTCTTGCCATGTATCAAATCAGCAAGTTTGCTTGTAATACTGCTATTTGGGCTCCCATCCTTGTTCTTTTTCTCTTTTCTCCTTCTCCATTGTCTCTTCGTACTCCAATGCCTAGCCAATAAAACCCCTAACCCTAAAAAAACCATCAAAGTTAAACCACCGCCAACTACCAACAACTCCACAAACACCCAATTTGTTCCCTTGTTGTGCGGCAAAATAGCCCACATAGCTGCAATATAAGCAGAAGCCATGAACAGCGTCGAAGCCCACATGACTTTATGTGTCATCATAAGGAGTGCAGTCATGGATTTTCGCTTGAAGGGTACAACACTAACCAAAACATTGACAATGCCGAGGGACAAAAATAATGCGAATATGTTGCAAACCACAAATACTTTAAATGGTCTTTTGGTGCCTAATATCGCCTTTCCTGTTTCTTGATCGAATCCACCAGGAGGATTGACTCCAGCAGCAAATGTAACAGTGGCTATTAATACTGCTACAACTGTTATAGTGTTTCTTGCATTCCTCAGTCCCTCATTTTGGTGCTTCAGTTGCTTTGATCTTTTGTGCTTCTGTCTATGATGAGGTTTAGGGTTAGGATAAGGGTGAGTATATGGTGAATTGTCCGGAAATGTACCTAGAGTGGGTTCATGAATCTGTCGTAATTCTTGTGATTTGGGGGGCAATTGTTCACCCCTCTTAGCGCCAGCTTCTTGTAGTTTTGGTACAATTACAAGTAAACCGGAATTACTTGATTCAGATTCAACCAGATCCAGTGCTGTATATCCGTTGCGGTTTAGCACATTCACTTCTACTCCACGACTCAATAGAAAGCTGACCATCTGCTCTCAAGAAAATATATGAAATTTATAAATAAATTATGGAAGAGGCTCACATTTTCTTTATTAGCACTAATGTACTAATGAAAAATAGTCACCAAGAAATATTCTTACAGCTCTGAGCTTTCCAGCAGTTGCGAGGTGCAGTATGGTATTTCCATCATTATCCTGCATATTCACCAATTTTGTGATATCAAGTGAATCCATCAAATATTTAACAGCTTCATACTGGTTATTTTTCACCGCCAAATGAAGAACAGTTTCCCCGTTATTTGTAACCAAGGTGGAGGATTCAAGGCTCGACGACAAAATTTCATCAATAACATTAAGTCGTCCTTTGATTGCTGCCCAATGCAGAGGGGTTCGACCATCATTGTCTTGTAAGAAAGAGAGATCATTGTCAAAATATAAAAGCTCCCTTATTGTTTCCAAATTTCCTTTGCTGCAAGCAAGATGCAGAGGCGTCAATCCATCTGCTGTTTTCTTACTAGCGAAATCAGGTCTGGCTTTTAATACTTCCTTCACGATTTCTGTCCAAAGAAACATGTTGAGTTAGCAAATTAACAATACATGTGCATGCCTTCGATGTAAAACACCTGTTTGGGAACAAGAAAATAATGCTAGTAATGATTTACTTTTTTTTCAACTTAATTTGATTTTTCGTCTTTTTATTAACTTAAATTTTAAAAAATATGTTTTTAAATATTAATCTAATATCAAATTCACAAAATAAGATAATTATATTTAAAAATTATTTATCTTGATTAATTTATGTAAAAAAAATTATGACTTATAAATTAAATTATTCAAACATTTATATAACTTATAATGATTCAACTACTTATTACTTGTAAATTACTTATTTTTTTTAAATTATAAATTACTTGTTTTAAGTTATAAATTACTTGTTTTAAGATTTCCGGGCACATTATTTATTATATGAATATACATGTAGGCTTATATGCTATTCTTGTTTCAAATTGTTTTACGCGTCTAATTAAGCAGGTTCATTGACAATTTGGTCAATTTTACTGTCGGATATGTATCATCTTTTGAGATGCATATATAGTTCTATTAGTTAACAATATTTTAAAGAAACCATTTACAAATGAGTCGAGAAATTTAATCAATAAGATATTAATAACTGGAACAAAGTGCTCGAATTGAAAACAACATTAATTTAATACAAAAACTTTTAATTAACCTTGTTAAAAACTTAATTAAAAAGTATTATGCAACAACTATAATTAAGTGCGTGTGCATTCAAGTAAAGCAATTAAATATGTAAAATTAATTTGTGCCGAAGAAGTTAGAATTATATTTATAATACATTATTTTAAATTAAAGGAAGGAAAGGTACTCCTCTGTCAGCGACTTGGCAAGAAAAAAGATACTCATCTGTTCTTTTATATTATTTTATTTATTATATGTGTACTATCGGTATGTTGGACAACATAGTTAAAAAAATTATTATATTAATATTTTTTCCTAAATAAAAATATACTACATTCGTCTCCTTACAGTTTTTAAACAACACATATTAAGCTAGTATCATGTATAATTTTTATAATTTTTTTAAAAAAATTCTTTTTAAATAAAATTTTAAACATCATATTTTTATTTAGGAAAAAGTATTAATACATACTTGAACATAAATGGAAAAATGTATAAATGAATATTTAATAAGATTAAAGATGTCTGTAGGCTATAGTCATTTTTATCATGTCATCAAATAACTAATAATGAATTATAATAATTTTATTTAAATTAAAGTAAATGAATTGGATAAGATATTAGTTAAATATGAAAAAAATTGATCGTAAAATAAAATTAGTATTATAATGCAAAAACTATTTTTATATTATAAAAATATTTTTTAATAACAAATTTTAATAATAACTATAGTCACTTATAGCTAATATTAAACTTGCTCTCTACTTAATGTTATTGAAGCAGTCGCAGACACCAGCAGGAAGGTGCAAGAGGGTGTTAGATATTACCATTATTGTTCATATGATCGATTGCATATATATAATCACATAATTACATAACATGATTTATTCGTTCAGTTTTACCTCATCCATTTTCTAATAACTATCCACTAAATTTTAATCGAAATTATAATATTTCTATTTTTAAAAATTCTAATCATGCGTGATCATAAATTTTATTGCTCCTATTTTTAAGAGTAGCCTAGCTAGATTTCGAAAGTTCAGTTTTCATCACCGGATATTTGTTTTCTAAATATTTAAGTAAGTATTATACTCCTTCTATTTTATTGAATTCTATACATTATTTTTGGCACGTTTTTTAATATTTATTTAAAACATTATTTCACAATATATTTTTTTAAAAAAAATAGAATAAAAATTTTATGTTTAAATTTTTATTTTATTAAAAAAAATTATAAAATAATATTATAAAATAATATTTTATAGAAAATTCGAAATGTATTAGAAGCCATGTACTGAGGTAGTAGTATGTTACTTGTATTCAAAGAAGGGAAAGTGAAGAGAAAAGAATAGACTAAGGACAAGTCAACTCCATGACAGGTCAATGCGAGTTGGCCGACAAATTGTTTGTTTGTTAATCCTATTGAGTATATCAATTATTGTTAATCCCTCTGACAATAGGATATTATATAAAATATATCTAATCTAATATATTGTTCCAGAATTTTTTGATTACTATTTCAAGAATTCAGATTTAAAGATTTTTTTTGGCTAAAAGTAAAAAACCCTTCTACAACAAATATCTATTAAAAGGTTAAAAAAATCTTTAAAACTGGACTCTTTAAATATAATTCCGCCCCAAAAATCCTATGTTAGATAAAATTTAACCAGAACATTATTAACAAAAAACAAGGAACAGGCCCCCATCAAATATACATGCACACTTGCACCTAACATATCTCTCTCTTCAATAATTCTTTTCAGAATAATTCATATTTCTAGGTAAATGATTAGAAATACAATCCGAAATTGGTAAATTAAAATTATTATCATCTATAAAATTAATAGACACCAAATTGCTCTTTCCAATTCCAAATATAAACGAGATAATTAATTTGTATATATATTAATATATGTAAAAATGCTAGTGATTGTTTCCTGACATACATGTGGTGTATAATCATTAATTTCTAAGAAAATTTCACTAATCAAAAGATAAAATTGTGTTGTTTGAATTACTTTCACTAATTTGGCTTCCAACCTCTAGTGTTAATATGCCGTAGTAATAAATAAGCGTTGGATTTCCATTACATTGCAATTTATATATTGATTTTTTAGTTAATAATAGCGAGTGAAGATAAAAGTTGATAAAGCCATAAGCAATAAGTCAGTACAAATATATAGTAAATATTTAAGAGAGAGTATATTAGAATTGCTTATTAAAATACAATAAGTATATTAAATATAATTGAAAGTATAGTTTAGATATACTTTGAGAAAATGTTAAAGAACTACCCCTAAATTAAACAGTAGGTGGGCAACGAGGAGATCATTGTCCGAGCCCTAGCCGCACAACTTGATTGTTACTCCCTCTATCCCTAAAAAGTTTTCTCTTGACATGTTTGTCAATATACATTTTTTATTATTAATATCTTTAATACCGTATTAATATTAAATATAAAAATTTTATTATATTAAAATACTCATAAATACGAATCCAACGAGATCATGAATATGTTTAATCTTATACATAAGACGTAAATCAGTGCTTAACAATAGGAAAAGTCAAAATGGGAAAAATAATACGGAACTGAGGGAAGAATGGATATCATGCAACCGTACCCGCAAAAGTACTAGGAGTACCTGATGCTTCAAATGAATAGTCCGGCCATCTAAAATGTCTTTTTTACTAGTTAATGATCATTAATTTATTCAAACTTTGACAGCAAATTATACTTAGTATATAATTAAATAAATATTAAAATTTATATTATTAGAAAATAGATTTTATTCTCTTTCAAATGTATTTTTCAATTTATAAAAATAATACATAAATTTATATTATTTATTAGTCAAAATATAGTTAATTTAATTATGTAATAGTCAAAAAATGACACATAATACGAGATGGAGGTAGTACCATGTTAATTAAATTCTTCTAACTAATACATGTTAACATTTACACTGATATTTAAAAAATGGTAAACAAACATGGAAATGAAATGACTAGCACCTGTATGACCAGCAGAAGCAGCAACATGAAGTGAAGTACTAGTCCAAACATCGGCTTCTAGCATGAGTAACGTCGGCAAGAACAACAATTGCTTCACCACTTCAACTCTGCCTCTCTGACATGCCACCAAAAGTGCACTTTCGTCGCGAATATTTAGTTTATAAATAACCGAGGGATCGGTTTCTAGCAGCAAGTTCATCACTTCAACATGGCCTTCTTTGCATGCCTCGTGCAACGGCGTCTCCAGCTCTCTGTTTTCCGCAACCACTAGTTCAGGCCGCAACTTTATGATTTCGGATGCTAATTCCATGTGACCGAATCTTGCAGCTAGATGAAGTACCGTGTTCAATGATTTATAAACAGTTTGGCGTACGGAATTGGGGTTTTGTGTCACAAGTTTTAAGAAGGCAGCAACGTCGCCCTTAAAGATCAAGTCTTGCAGGTTTCTATCCATCTTTTGAGGTATTATCGGACAGCCTAGTCGTTAAAAATTTATTTAATGTTGAGCACTGGGACTGAATCATTTTATGGAGATAAAACAAGCAGCTTTTTCCACGGCTGCAGCAACTTGGAAAATTCACTCAAGGCTTAATAAACGTGTTCAAGTTTTTTCTCCTTTAATAAAACATTATAAATTAGTTATAATTAGCTTGTCATTGATGACATATGACTTGGCCATTGACAATCCAATTAAATTCAACTCGCAACATTTTAAACCTCAAACTGTATATATCAATAATGTCACATTTTCAACCTATTCCAAATAACTCAAGATCGGGACTTCAGTACGTAATTTACCATCATAAGGTTCTAAATTTGATTCCAATTATAGGAAGGAATTTAATTAGGGAGTCTTCGCATGTGTGTAAGTTGTCCTGAAAACCTAGTTATAAAAAAAGCGTAACTTCGAAAACCTGGTTACAAAAAATTCAGATTTTCAGCTCTGATCAATTAGTTGTTCTGGTGGTGTAAACAATTTCAGCGCTGATCAATTTAAGTTTTGCATATTAACATAATTAAGTGATATAATTGTGGCTTAAGGTACCATTTTAGTAAGCTACAGAGAGTCACCCAGGAATATTAATTATGAAGGTTAATTATTCATTTTTAGACAAGTCCAAGTGTATGGTAGCCACAAAATGTGTTTGCAAGTAGATGATTTTTATTTATGGCTTCTTCTCTCGTCACAATTGTGGTTCATAATACAAGTGCATGTATGTACTAGGCCCGTCAAAGACTTTTTGTGCAGCTTCGTGACTGGAGTAGTGTGAACTTGTGTTTTACTTATTTTGATGTAATTATAATATTATTCTGATTACCTGGTTTATATTTCACAATCGGTAGGCATGACAAACACATCAAGCACTGATCTAACTAAATTCAAAAGAATCTGTCGAAATATGTCTTACAATCGACCATGACTTTTCAATTTTTCAATATTAATAAAAAAAAACTTGATAGAAAATACTAAATAGTGATAGGTCAGATCACGGCAGAGTTTGCAGCAAGGACCAGAACCTATAAAGTTTTAGTTAGCGTTTAAGGGCATTAACAAATATAACATTTATGTGTTAACTAATAGCATCTCCAAGTCTATTAGGTTAATAGGTTAATATGTTTTTTTTTTGAATCAAGGTTAATATGTTAATTAGTATAGAAACTATTGTGCTCATGCTAACATGACTAATGTGTCAAGGAGTTGGTTAGAATTTTATGTTTTAGTCTATTGTATATAGAGTCAAATTAGTATCTTAGTGGCTAAGATCTTTAGTTTTATCAACACAGATTCCATTCTCTATTTTCTCTCAATCTGTAAGTCAGTTAAGCAGGGTGACGGGTATATTGTTAGAGTATCTCTGATCCAACCATGTTCATCTAAAAAGTCTAGGTGATAGTATGATTTAGATATTAGTTAAAAAATATATCCTTCCCATCATTAAACTTGGATAATTTTAGATATCCTCTATCCGTCTTCTATATAAACATCCACATCAACCTTAATCTGCACATTAATATATACATATATTTATACTACACTTAATATATTATATATATATATATATATATATATTAAAATTCTTATTTTTTATTTAATATTAAACTTTATTATATTTATTTTAATATACATTCCATATTTGTATGAATACAAATAGATATAATATAATATAATATAATTATATATAATATAATTATATATTATATAATATATATATATATAAATAATGTTTATTAATTATGTTTGGTTATATTTGAATATGTTATTATATTTCAACTATAATATATATTAAATTGCTATTATATTTAAAATATTTTCATTGAATATATTTTTTATATTTTCACTTGTATTTAACTAAATATATATTTAATTTATTTTAACATATAAAATTTTCATATATATATATAGTAATAAAATAATTTTATTAAATATAGCTAATTATAGCTAGTACCAATAAAACCTCTTACAGATTCAACAAATTTTTAGATAATGATCATTTAGCTAACTATTTTAGCTATGAACGTTGGAGATGCTGGTAGAAGAGTAAAATTCGCTCTTTTTTTGTTATGTGCAAGGATTAGTAATTGTTTTCTTGGTGTCTGTTTTTCTCTTTTTTCTCCCTTCTATTTTCTTTTTGGTGCCAGGTATCCTCTCTAGTCTTAGTGTAGCGACGGGAACTAGGGTGGGAGACAAGGAAGAGGTAGTATGATAACGTGGTGCACGTGTAAGAGGCACGTAAAAAGTGGGTCGATGAACAAGGGTGAAGAGGGGGGCTATATAAACCGAAGGCGATGTGACCTTATCATTATGAATGGTTTAGACTAACCAGTTGTATTAGAGAAGCCAAAGGGCTTTCAGAAGTGGGCTAGGGCTATTGGCCGACGGGTATTAATTCGTGGGTGATTAATTTTGAAAG
Organism: Apium graveolens; assembly: GCF_009905375.1. Lineage (NCBI taxonomy): Eukaryota > Viridiplantae > Streptophyta > Magnoliopsida > Apiales > Apiaceae > Apium > Apium graveolens. The sequence continues at coordinate 60,858,913 of NC_133652.1, forward strand.
TCATCACAATGTAATGTATGATAAAAATTTATGATCGTCTTCTTCTTGTAATTCAATAATTCATTATTTCATTTCCGCAATCTTCATAACTTTAACAATTATCATGCTAATGAAATGTTATTATCTATGTCAAGTGTCAGCTCGAATTTTTTGACTAACAGATGCATCTGTTGGAGATACTCTAATATTCCCTGCGACTTCTTCATTGTACGTATAACCAAGTGACGGATTTCAATCGGCATAGCTAGGAAATATGAAGAGATCAGTTTTATTGTTTAAGAAAATAAGAAGACTTGATGACCTTTTAACCCTTAAAATATATGGAGTTATACCCATCGGTCCTAAATATTTGAACTCATACCTTTTAACCCCGGAGAATGAGATTTCATACTTTTTAACCCTTCCTACCGTTATCAGTAAAAATCGGAGAGGCAAAAAGGATATTTACCTTCCGATTTGTACCGTTATGGGTCAAAAGGTATATTTCCCATACCTTTAGGGTGAAAAAATACACCATAATATACTTTAAGGGTTAAAAGATATGAAAGAATTATTTTATGAAATTTATAAAAAAAATTATATAAGTTTTTTTCATAAAGTAATTCTTACATATATGTTTTTTCGTATAAATTATGACATCATCATTTACACGTTCCAGCTCTCCCGTAACTTCCTCCAACTCGTAACTTCCTCCAACTGTTTGCTTAAACTGACTACTTCATGGTCCTCAGCATATGTTAAACATGTCCTATAAGGCTCTCACCAAAGGTTACACTATCTATCCTAGAGATATGTTCGCCAATAGTAAACATTGATTTAACCTCCCGTGTAGAAAGGTTTGTATACTTCTGTACAAACTTTTTAAGTAACTGCTTAAAATACTCAATGTGATGCCCTCAATCTCGCGGTTAGGAAATGAGGACCCACGCACCATTAAACTAATATAATAACAGCAAATATAATAAACCCCTATTAACACTAACAGGATCTAAACAGGATTAAGTATGAGACAAGATTACAACTACCAACCAGAATAAATATATTACAACCCAAAATAATAATAAATTCAAATTCATTCGATTCCGACATGGAACCGACAGATAACCCATTGTATCTGAACCGACTTATACATTCCTTCCAACTAATACGCCTGCTACATACTCTGGTATCTTGAAACCTACGACACGGTAGGGACCTTCAGGAACGCTCTTGCGAGCGGTGCGCCTAAGTCTGACCATCTTCTTTCTTAACTGCCATGGTTAGATCAAAGCAAATATATGAGCAAAAAAGCTCAGCAAGTAACTATATAAAACAGTTTTATAAATTAATAACATTAGCAATAGAAGTTTCTGAGGCATTCTACTTTTAAACTTCTAGGTGGCAGATCTTTATCTTTGACTATGAAGAGGCTATGGAGAAAGTTTTGGGCTTTCAAGAATCAAGGCTCAGGATAGGGTGAAAGCCGACATTCATCACAAATCATTAGCAGGACTTTAAAGTGTTTCTCAACCGAAGGAAATAATCAATCAAACTTTGAAGCTTTTCATTAGCGTAAAGCGACAGGGTTCACAACATTACAATCAAAACGAAGACTCTGGTTATTCCATTTCATTCTACTTAATTATTAAGAAAAAGGAGCAAACTGCTCAAAGAATGTAAACTATTTATTCTTTACAGATTATAAAGGAATCCTTGATTGGAATATCTATCTTTTAAATATAATACGGATGATCAGCCCGTACCAACCTCCATCTGGTCGTTATGGTACCTATGGCATTATAGCCTTATATTGGACTAGCCCCGCTAGCCTCTTATGTGACTGGACTAGTCCTACTAGCCTCTTACATCTCTATCCAATCCATCAGGAATTCGTTTGGAAAACCTTTGTGTTGGAAGAAGGAAAAGATTTGACTAAATTCATTTTAACATTGCCAAGAATGTGAAATCATTTGGACTTATTCAAGTGGAAAATCATTTTTAAGTTCAATTTAAGATTTCAAGGAAAGTGAACAAATCAAACGTAAACAGGGATCAATACCAAGAAACTGGATCAAATGATAAACAGGGTGTACCAGTTCCAATTTAAGAGAGTTTCAAAGATCAATTTATAACAGGGTTCATAGGTTATCAAATAATCCAGATTGATTAAAACATTAAGTAAGGGAATTGATAAAGGTTCTTTTTGGGTTTACGAGATCATAAGATAATAAAGGAAATAATAAGGTAATCAGGGTGCAAATCAAAAGGGTTACTATAAAAGGGTCGAACAGGGTTTGATATCAAGTTATCACAAGAAACAATATCAGGGTTTCTCAGAATCAATAACAGGTATATCATAATTACAGTAAAAAGTTACTACTTTATCATGGCATTAATAATATCCTCTCTACAATCGATTCATAAGAGAAGGCAGAGTTACTTTCCTTAAATCGCTTTTCTGCTTAATGGGTATTGAACTACTGCCACCTATAATATCCTTCCATTTCCTAGCCTGAATGCCTCCGCTATCCGAAACTACAATCCAAAACAGATACCCTAATCAATAACTTACTCAACACTCGACATTTCTCAGAACGCTTAATGATTACCCCATATCGCGATAACACTTAATTCGTATACTCAAGTATAATCATAGTATACTCACATAGCCCATAGCAAGTATATACTTGTATACTTAAAATTTATATCTTAACAAACAATCATGATCCAAATAACTCGACAACCAAACAACTTATTCCTTTTTTTAACTCAAAAATTCGAACCAAAACAATGGAACCAAGCCAAGAAATCAACATGCAATGCATAATCTAGATTTACATCTTATCCTTATTATGACTTAAACTAATTGAATGTTGTCATATCATCCATTCATACCACAAAATCTGAATCAAAACAAAGTTACAAACAACAAGTTATCAAATCACAAAAATCTTATCAACCAATCAAGTATTCCTTCCTTACAAATCCAAGCCTTATTCGGCCCTAATCAAACAAACAACATGCAACTCTTAAATTAACATGCAAAGTCATTTTTTACCTTTAAAGCCTATCTTCACTCAATTCATAACAAGAAAATCCTTTAAACTCGTTTTCTTCTAAATAAAACTGAGCCAAAACTTATCTAAATCCAATCATCAATATGCAATTCCAAAAATTATCTTTTAACTAGCAATGATCAACATGCAAGTTCAAAAATTAACTATTAACTAATAATGATCCACATGCAAGTCCAAAAATTAAGCATAAACTTTAGTTCAAGCCACAATTCAACCATTCGAACCATTTTAAAAAAAAAACAAACCAAAAATTAGATTTTCTAACCAAAAGCCTTTGCAAAACTCGAATAAAAAATCACCCCCATTTATTTGCAAAAATTCGAACCAACACCAAAACAAAACCAAAGAAAAGCACATAATTTAGTGTACTATACTCTCTTAAGATCACACAGTAAGAAATTGTGTTTTCTTATATAAAACCAAGAGATGATGATGCAAACACTTTCTTAAAAACTTACATGCAAAGAGTATATAGGTAGAGGATCAGAAATGATGAAGATCAATGGCAAAATCTTTTAATTCTAGGTAGGATTTAGTGTTGCATGTAGGGGAGGGAGAGAGACAGAGAGAACTCGGGTGAGAGAGAGGGAGAGAAAGAAAGAGAGAGAGAGAGAGAGAGAGAGAGAGAGAGAGAGAGAGAGAGAGAGAGAGAGAGAGAGAGAGAGAGAGAAAGAGAGAGAGAGAGAGAGAGAGAGGGAGAGAGAGAGAGAGAGAGTGTGTGAACTCGGGTGAGAGAGAGAGAGAGAAAGAAAGAGAGAGAGAGGGAGAGAGGGAGAGAGAGAGAGAGAGAGAGAGAGAGAGAGAGAGAGAGAGATAGAGAGCGGGAGAGGTGGAAGGAGGAAGAAAATGGGGGAAGAGGGTCTATATAAGAAAATGGCAGGGGCAAAAGAGTCTTTTACCATTTAAATCAAGAAACTTCTTCTTTTTTTTCTCTTTATTCTAAAAATTAATAAGTCTGTCTTTCATAAAATATAAAACCTCTTTATAAAATCTAGAAAATGTATCAAATCTCATTTTTAAAATGAGGAGCATAAAATTAGCTTTTCTCTCATATCATAAAATAAATTTTTAAGCAAATATATTATTTAATATGGATTTTTACAAATAAATCCAAATAATAGAATCAAACTATATAAAATCATTTTAAAAACTCAAATAATCCACATAAATCCCACATATATTTTTTAAAAATTCCCTGGTACTATTTTGAAGGCAATAAATCAAATTTCGCATCTTGATCACATTTTTATGATTTAATAAAAATGTTTTAAGATCAATAAAATCCTTAAAATCCCTTTTAAAAATATTTAAAAATAAAACCGATCTAGAATTCGAACATGCACATAACAAACAATACGTAAACACATGGAATCATCACATATTTCTCACATTCACACTCTTAAATATTTTCATCCCTTTTTAATACGGGTTTCGTTCAGCTTGACGGCCCGACGACACATGATCCTTTAGCTGACTCATCAAACTGGAACGAGTTACTTTACGTTCCCAGCTACTATTATACAACAATAACACTTAAACCATATAATCACTTAACCTTTTATTTAGTCACATAAATCCACATAATTCATAATTACAGCACAAAACTATACTTTATTCGCTTAATCACATCGTAAAATTCCCAGTCGCTACAATCTACCCCCCTTAACAGGATTCTGTCCTCAGAATCTAGTTTAACAAATAAATGGGGATACTTCTCTCGTATTTCACTTTCTAATTCCCAAGTTGATTCCTCTATCTTAAGATTTCTCCACAAAATTCTAACTAAAGGCACCACTTTATTTCTAAGCGCTTTCTCTTTTCGATCTAAGATTCGCACTAGTTGTTCCACATATGAAAAATCTTGTTGAATTTCAACTGGTTCTAACTCAATCACGTGACTTGCATCAGTGTTATACTTTTTCAATAGAGATACGTGGAATACATTATGAAGATATTGCATCTGCGGAGGTAACGCTAACTTGTATGCCACTTTTCTGACTTGCCCTAACACTTCGAAGGGTCCAATATATCTAAGATTCAACTTCCCTTTCTTCCTGAATCTGGATAGACATTTATATGGAGATATCTTTAACAACACTTTGTCTCCGGGTTCGAATAGCACATCCTTTCAACTCTGGTCTGCATACTTTCTATGTCGATCTTGAGCAGCTATCAGCCTTTTTCGAATCACTTCCACTTTCTCTTTCGTTTGTTGCACTAATTCTGGGCCCAACAACTTGCGCTCGCCAACCTCATCCAAATAGGTAGGGGATCTGCATTTTCTTCCATACAACGCTTCATAGAGCGGCATGCCGATACTCGCGTGATAACTATTATTATAGGTAAATTCAATCAACGACAAATGGTCATCCCAATTTCCTTTGAAATCCAATGCACAAGTTCTCAACATATCCTCGATCGTTTGAATAATCCTTTCTCTGTGTCCGTCTGTCTGCGGATGATACGCGATGCTCATTTTCAACTTCATTATGTAATGATCATTAAATTATCGCCAAAATCTCGAGTTGAATCTCGGGTCTCTATCAGATACGATAGACACTGGTACTCCATGACGCATCACGATTTCATCCAAGTACAGCTTGACCAACTTTTCGAATTAGAATCTTTCATTGATTGGAAAGAAATGCGCT